>NW_023270387.1:1500862-1567873 GCF_011800145.1 Mirounga leonina
GAGTAAGAATTTGTCAGGTTCCAAAGAGAGTAACAGGTAGAAAGAATAATATTTGTAAAGACACAGACATAAAAATTTGAATAAATGAGCAACGCACACAGCTTGGGCAGAGGAATTCGGATGGTGACGCTTTGAATTTATATTATAGGCAATAGTGTACAACAAAAATTGCTAATAAAGGAACTGATGTCCTTAAAGAACTCTGTGCAGTATGGATCAAAGCAGTGAGAACCCAAAGTCCTGCACGTGGTTGCTAGTTGAGGCCTCTCAGTTGCTGCTAACGCTTACTTTGTGCAGACTGTGCACTGGGCACCATGACGAGTGTCTTACAGGGTGTGTACTGTTACTGTCCTTGCTTAGAGCTGGTGTAAGTCCTAGACCCCAAAGTCATGGAGCAAATAAGCAACAGAAGGAAATGTATCAGAATGTCACAGAAGGATTTTAGAAAGAAATTTTACTTACTAATATATTTATAAAATGGAAATTTGTGTGTTTAAGTAGATTTTTCTTGTTGCTGTATTTGTACACAAGGAATTGAACACTCTGCAGCCTAAAGATACCTTTCGTCTGTGGCTCACTGCAGAAGTCCATCCCCACTTCACCCCTATCTTACTACAGTCAAGTCTGAAGATCACCTACGAGGTAAGGAGACTTCAACCCTGAGTCACTCGGCATGAAGTGCCCTAGTCTCCGTGCTCCTCCTAAAGCTCTGTAAAGAACTGTCGGTCATACAAAACACACCAGAGTTTCCTTTATGACAGTCAGTTCAATGAGTAAGTGGGTGGAGGACCTGGACAGACATTTCTCCAGAGAAGACACACAGATGGCCAACAGACACATGAAAAGATGCTCAGCATCACTCCTCATCAGGGAAATGCAGATCAAAACCACAGTGAGATACCACACTGGTCAGAATGGCTAAAGCAAACTACACAAGCAACAGCAAGTGTCGGTGAGGACGTGGAGAGAAAGTGTCATGCTCCGCTGGGGGGGCTGTCCTCTGGTGCAGCCACCACCCTGGACGCAGTGTGGACGCTCCTCAGAAATTAAAAATACAGAACTACCCCGGGATCCAGTCATTGCACTACCGGGTGTTTACCCAGAGAAAACAAAACACTAATTCAAAAAGACACATGCACCCTGACGTTATAGCAGCATGATCTACAGTAGCCAGTATCCCCAAGCCCCCTGGGTATCCATCAGTGATGAATGGGTGAAGAAGATGTGGTGCACATACAGGGCAGCCTGCTGCTCAGCCATACAATGACACGAAGTCTTGCCACTTGCCACCACATGCATGACCTACAGGGTATTATGCCCAGTGAAATAAGTTAGACTGAGAAAGACAAATCCGTGATGTCACTCGTAAGTGGAATGTAATACATGAATATACAAACAAAAAGCAAAATCGGACCTCTGGGTAGAGAACAGACTGGTGCCCCGCGGTGGCAGAGTGGGACGGGCAGAGCGGGTGGAGGGCGGTGAGGGAATGAGGGCTTCGGAGGCCTGGGAGGCACAGCCTGGGGAGCAGGGTCCGTGGTGGTGCAGGGACAGCTGGGGCTGCACCAAGGTGAGCGCAGCGTCAGGTATAATGAACTCGTCCCTTCACTGTGTTGTACACCCAAAACTACCGTAACACTCTGTGTCAGCTAGACTCAGAAAAACCCCTTTTTGTTTCGGTGAGGTAAAATAAACCTAAATAAGCGCATAAGATGGTATTTATAAAAATACATCTAAATTTTCCTTTTATAAATTTTATTTCATTTTTTTGGTGTTATCAGTAAAAAACACAAAATTTACCATCGTAACCATTTTCATTTACATAGTTTGGTGGTGGTCGTATGTACTTGGTTGTGCAGCACGTCTCTAGACCTTTTCACGTTGAGAAACTGCAATTCTGTCCATTGAGCAGTGACTCCCCATTTCCCTGTTCCTCCAACCCTGGCGATCTCTACTCTCTGTTTTCTAGGAGTTTGACCACCTTAGATACCTCCTATAAGTAGAATCATGTATTATTTGTCTTTTGGAGACTGGCTTATTTTACTCAAGAGAATGTCCTCAAGATAGTGATCCATGTCATAGCATGGTACAGAATTTCTGTCTCCCTGAGGGCTGATAATATCCCATTGTGTCTGTACATCCTACGTTTTCCTTATCCATTCCTCGGTCCGTGGGCAGGTGGGGTTTCTGCCTCTTGACTGCTGTAAGTAACGCTGTGGTGAATGTGAGTGGGCAAGCACTCTATGAGATCCTGTGTTCAGCTGGAACTGCTGGATCAGAGGTAACCCCGTTTTTCATGTTTCGAGGAGCTCCACAGCGTTCATCCTTGCAGTGCTCCATTTTACATCCCCCCAGCGCTTGTTACTTCTGCGTGTGTTTATAGTAACCGTCCTAGCACTGCAAGCCCATAGCTCACCGTTGGTTGGCTTTGCGTTTCCTTGATAATTAGTGATGGTGAGAATTTTTTCTTAGGCTTCTTGCCCATTTGCATATTTTACTTAGAGAAGGGTCTCTTCAAGTCTTTTGCCCGTTTTGACTTGGAGTTGTCACTGAGTTGGAGGAGTCCCTCATGAGATGTGTAGCCAGCAGACACTGTCTTCCATGTCGTCGCTCTTCCCTGGGTGGATGGTTTCCCTGTTGCTCAGACATCTGTAAACTTGGGTGGAGTCCCGTTTGTCTGTTCTTTGCTTTTGTTGCCTCTGCTCTGGTGTCCTCTCCAAAGAATCGTTGCCAGAGCCGATGTCACGGAGCCTCCTCCTGGGCCTCCCTCTGGTTTTATTGTTTCAGAGGCTTACATTTAGGTCTTGAGTGCCTTGTGAGCTAATTTTTACAAAAATACGGTGTCAGGTAAGGGTTCACCTTTGTTCTTTGCAGGTGAGTATCTGGTGTTCTTAACTTGTTTTCTGGCACAGCTAAGTCAGATTCTCAGTGTCAGTTTCCTTGTTCCAGTCTATCGGCTTCAGACACATAAGGTCCAAACCTGGTGTATCCAAAACTGTATGTGTTCACAGTGTTGTTATGTAACTGGTCAAAGTCATAAATAAAATAGTTAACTTAATTAAAACTTTTTAAAACTGGTAAGAGAGGTTCTGCTTGTTTTTTTTTTCTGTTTGTAGAATTTTTTTTGTTATTTATAATTTTTGGAAGAAAAACGTCTTAGTGTTTATAACTAACTACCTGTTGCTTTAGATCAGTATTTCTTATTTTTTTTATCTGAAGGTGTTAGTCTCATTTAAGAAAGAAGAAAGATAAGGATTAATCAAGGAATGTGAAGTTGGTTTAATATTTGGAAATATGTTAATTGAAAATCATTACAGTGTCTAATAAGAAAGAACAGTTCCAGAATCTTCCCAGCTGCTTTCCCAGTGCACTGTTTGACCATATATCCTAGAACTGGATTGTAGGAGCCACAAGGGCAGGGGATATTTTTTCTCTTGAGTTTTGTACTTAAAATAACTGGCAGTTATGAAGAACACAGTAAATATTTCATCACATGAAGAGTTAATACATCAGGAGAACTGTTCCTTGAACATTTTTTTTTTTAAAGATTTTATTTATTCATTTGACAAAGAGAGACACAGCGAGAGAGGGAACACAAGCAGGGGGAGTGGGAGAGGGAGAAGCAGGCTTCCCGCAGAGCAGGAGCCTGATGGGGGGCTTGATCCCAGGACCCCGGGATCATGACCTGAGTTGAAGGCAGACGCTTAACAACTGAGCCACCCAGGCGCCCCTCCTTAAACATTTTAACTTAATGTGCAGTCTTTTCCAGGATTTTTTTTCACGAGGTTATTTGATTACTTTTTTATGGAAGTTTTGTTTAATCTAAATTGGTCATTTTTTTCCTATTAAATCCATGTGGATAATTAACTATTTTAGAAAAGAGTGCAGTTAATTATATTCAAAATTATAAATATAGGGGCACCTGGGTGGCTCAGTCAGTTAAGCGTCTGCCTTCAGCTCAGGTCATGATCCCAGGGTTCTGGGATCGAGCCCCGCATCCATCAGGCTCCTTACTCAGCAGGGAGCCTGCTTCTCCCTCTGCCTGCCACTCCCCCTGCTTGTGCTCTCTCTCTCTCTCTCTCTGTGTCTCTCTCGCTGTCTCTCAAATAAATAAAATTAAAAAAAAAACCCAAAATTACTATATATGTGCATATATGTACACACATGCATCTAGTAACTTTGAAGGTTTTAATTCTCTATTTTATTACTTTTTTTTGATTAGTTGACAGACTTTTAAAAAATTTACTCCAAATAACCAATGTCATACTTCATCATTTACTTTTATCTTAGTAATTCTTTCCACTGAATTTCCTGCTTTATTCTTTTTCTTCTAAAGTTGTCCTTAGATTTATATTTGCTTTTGTTTTTACTGATTTCTTCTGTTGAGTCCATTGACTTATATTTACTTGAAATAATACTAAAATTTTTATTATGTCTGTGAATTTGCAGCTGAGAACATGTTTGGCCTTATCCCATAGTTTGACATTGTAGTGTCTTCATTTTGTTATTTTTCAAATACTCTTTATTTATGTACGACTCTCTGTAATTACATAGGATTTATTCATTTTGTGTAATCTTTATTGTCTTAAAAACTCCAAGTGGTTGTTCAGTTTCCTGTTAATTTCATGTTTTATTGACTAGTGCTCAGGAAATTTAGCCTATTCTATCATAATTTTTTGTAAATGTTTCATAAACAAAAAATTTTCATTTTGAAAAGTATAAATTTGGATGTGTACTTAATAAATTAGTGGTATTTTTTTTCTTCTAATCTTAAAGAAGTTTTTTTATTTGAGAAAAAACAGAATGGAAAGGATTGCAAAGGGAGTTCCCTGCAGCAGGCTTCTTAAGGTCCTGACTTCCATTAATTATGCTTTTTGTGTTAGAAACCATTTAGAGGAAAAATTTTACTTTTAGTGCAAGCTAATTAAAATAAGTTTGGCAGAGAAATGCACGTTAATTTTTTTTAAACTTAGAAGAATTTTTTTAAAACATTGTATTTATTAGAGAGAGGAGAAGCAGGGGTGAAGGGTAGAGGGAAAGGGAGAAGCAGATTCCCCACTGAGCAGGAAGCCCAATGCAGCACTCGATCCCAGGACCCTGAGATCATGACCTGAACTGAAGGCAGACGCTTAACCCACTGAGCCACTCAGGCTCCCCAGCCTTAGAAAATTGTAAAGGAACCAATTATTAATATACAAATGCATTTGGTTTTAAAAAAAGGGGGGGGGGGAAGAATTCTTTTTTTTTTTTTTTAAGAAATGGGTTTATTTTACTCTTTTTCTAAGAATTCAAAATTTGTCTTTTTCATTTGGAAAACTGAAAAATATAAACAGATTCTGGACATGTGGATGAATGTTTTTTGACTGAATACTAGTCTAATATACACTTTGAGTTTCTGGGTTTGAATTTGTGTTTATGAGCCTTGCAGTGTCAGCTGATACCCACTTCACCTCTGGTGGACTAATGTTCAAGAAACATTAGTTGTATTGTATGAAATAGTATTTGGAAGGCCTCATGGAAATTCACATAGCACCTGGAGAGGGAGAACCTTCTATGAAAGTAAAAACCACATGCCCTGTAACAATCTGTGTCAAATTCACTGTGTAAATGACAATTCAGTTTCAGTAAATTACCTCAATGATCATATAAAACTTACTTGGTTGTTTTGAATATTGTTGGCTTTACAGTTTTTTAATTTGAAATTTTTGAATTTATAATTGAGGGAACTGTTAGGTACAAGGAGTTTAAAACTAGTTTTAGATACATACATTTTGAAGTAACATAATAGTAAGTTGAACTGGGTAATAGTGAAAACTTTATTAAAATAAATCCTTAAAAATGTTAAATATTAATTTCATTTGTAAGATTTGAAACAATAGGATGTCAATATTTTGTCTTCAGTCACCTCCAGGTTTGAAGAAGAATTTAATGCGTACTTACGAATCTTGGACTCCTGAGCAAATCAGCAAAAAAGATAACATATATCGAGCTCACACTCTCTTTAGTTTTGCATGGTTTCATGCTGCATGTCAAGAAAGAAGAAATTATATTCCACAGGTGAGTTAGAACATGTCTTGGACACACTGTAAGCTGTGCGTATTTTTGTATTAGTGTTTCTACAATTTAGTGTAAATGGCTAGGATTACTTAATTAATGGCTCATGATTCATAACTTTGTATCTCTAATTCTATCTTTGCTGTTCATCTTCTGGACTTGCAAGTAGTTACGTAGTTCACATCTCCGAATGAGCCGTCATAAACCCTCATTGTGTTAGGTATCATTTTTGTGGTCACAGTCATCTCAGACTTCAAGACTGAATTCCCCATAGTTGTTTTACTGTCAGTGTACCCCCTCAGTAAAAGCTATTGATACCCATTTATTTCCTCAAGCTGGGAACCTAGGAATCATTCTTGATATGTTTCTTTTTCAGCCCCCCTAGCCAGTTCATTCTCCTTGCAAAGTGTAGTTGAGATCTGTGCATTTCTCTTCACTGTTTTTCCCGAGCCTCCTCGCCCCTTACCTGTTCTGCCTTCCAAGATCACCTTCCTCCTCTGTTTGCTCTGTCCACGTAGCAGCCAGACGTGTTTCTCTAATATGTAAGGTGGATTATTTCAGTACTCTGCATACAGCCCATCAGATGGCTTTCTGTTGTCCTTGTGAGGAACTGTGCATGTTTCCTGCTGTGGTCCAGAAGGAAAGACTTGCCTTTGTCCTCGGCCTCCTCCCAGACCCCCGTTCCCGCTCCTTCTCCGCTCTTCCTCATGGTCTTTGAATTCATGCTGCTCTTCGTCGCCATAGGTTGTGGCTCTGACTGTTCTCACAGCCACTAGACCACATCTTCCCCTTGCCACGTGGTCCGAGCTGGTCCTGCATTCTGTTCTTGGCACATGCCTAAGCCATACATCGCTTCACGTCCAGGTTTAATTGTTCCCTCTTTTTTTAGTGTTGCCTGCTTGTCTCCCCCTGAACCTGTGCTCCCCAGTGGCCCCCGATTTAGCCTCTCTCTCTCTCTCTCAGTAACATGTCAAAATAAGAGGTCGTTGTGGAGTTACAGACCTGGGCTTGAGTCTTGACTCTAGATTTCCTAGTTGTACGACCTCAGCTGCATAGTGGGAATGCTCAGCTGCACCTTTGTTGTGAGGGTTGGATGAAATAGTGTGTGCTTAGAAGCGCCTTGCACATCACCTGTTAGTAAAGATTTGTCAGAGTGATGAAGTAGTGACTAAAAACAGCAGTGTGTTGTTGCATATAATTTGCAAAGTACACTTAAAGGAAGGGTGTGCTGATTGTTCTCATTTGACCAAGGAGGCCAGGGATTCCTGAGGGCAGTTAACTTGCTGAGGGAGTCACACCTCAGAGACTCTGGAGCTTGGAGGTGGCCAGGCCCACCTTCCTCCAAAGCCCATGCCCTCGTAGTGATCCTGAAGGGAACAACAGCAGCAGTCATAGAAGAAGTCATTGAAGAAAGGAGCACCCCAGGAATTATTTTTTAAATGAAATCAGATTTTTTAAATTAAGGGATAAATGCACATCATATAAAAAGCTATGAGAAGATTTGCAACTAAAATTTAGTCTCTCCTCCTGTGCTGTCTCCCTGACACCTACTGCCGTTCCTGGGGCAGCCGCTGCCCCCCCCCCCCCCCCACTCCTCAGGTCCTTCAGAAAGAGCGTGTAAGTAAGCAAGCATGTTCCATGTGTTTAGAGACATATGTCCTTTTTAACTCCCAACAGCAGCATTTTACAAACACGGTTCTGTATTTTGCTTTATTAACCAATACATTTCAGAGATTTTTAAATCTTAGTAAGCATTTCATGCCTAATTTTTAAATATCATTTGTATTCATTATATCGACATACTTCCAGTTTTGTTGGATGGATATACATATTCTTTCAGTCTTTGCTGTTACAGAAAATACTGCAGTGGATATCCCTACATTTGCCTCATTTCATGTTTATTAACGGTGGCAATTCCTACCTTGGAATGTTTGGGTCAAAAGATATGTGCATTTTAAGGAATTGTAAATGCTACCAAAACGTTCTTTTTAGAGCAATTTACTTTCACACACAAAAAATATTTGGAAGTATTACTTTTTTTTTTAACATGTTAAGTTGCTCTCTTGTAAAAATGATGAAATTGGAGGAAAACCCAGTCAAAACCCAAAATTCCATTAATTGCTAGAGACGGTGTCAGGCATATGCAGTCCACAAACTCTCTGTATTTTCCTTCTTTTCCTCATCAGTCACCAACTTGTACAAATAAAGATCCACCACGCATTCAACTTAGTTTTCATTCCTCATGTTAGTACAAGATTTTTTGCTGTTTTTCATTGTAGTGGTGTATTTGCAGAATTAACCTCCTCTATTTTCCACATGTATGCTGTACTTCTAATACTGTACTCCACGGAATGTCATTTTTATTGGGTATTTGTTCTTCTTGGTTGTCTTGTTATTCTTCCTAGACTGTGAGCACCTTGATAACAGGCTTCACCCCACTCATCTTTATAGGAACGCTTCACACCATGCCTGGGTTTCCAGGTGGGCTGAGCAGGATTCCATGGGCCGTCTAGAGAACCCCTCCACAATTTATAACATGATTTCTATTAGAAAATATCACATGAATAACAAATACTACCTTTCAAATTTTTTGTACCATGTTTTTAAAATCCTTCATCACATACCCATGTCCGTAATGGTGCGACTCAGAGCCCAGGTCTTACCGTTTTAGAATTGGCGTCTCACTTGGAAACTGCTGTTAGGTGACACTGAGAGCTGCAGTCCTCTTACTGGAGGGTTTTATAAATACTAATCTTTAAAGTGTTGAGAAGTTTTTATTTTATTTTTTTAAAGATTTTATTTATTTGAGAGAGCAAGAGAGAGCGAGCACAAGAAGGGGGAGCGGGAGAGGGAGAAGCAGGCTTCCCGCGGAGCAGGGAGCCTGATGCGGGGCTTGATCCCAGGACCTTGGGATCATGACCTGAGCCGAAGGCAGACGCTTAATGATTGAGCCACCCAGGCACCCTAAAGTATTGAAAAAATTTTGAATCAACATTCATAAATAAGGTCTAATAGAGTGATAAAAGAAATATTATTAATAAGACTTTATTTTGAGTTGGTAGGAAATTTATTTAAAATATTGCAGGAAGTTTGTTACCTGTTGATGGGCACATACCCCTTACAGATCTTCAGTTCTTAGCTGTACGAAAACTTAATGAGTGAAGTTTAAACCTCTTGTGTTTTTTTACAGGATCTGTAATTTTTTTGATCCAAATGTTAGTGATGCCCAAATTTATATATCTAACTCAGATCAGTTCCCTAAGGTCTAGGTTTATGTATCCAGCTATTTATTTGACTTACCCAGTTTGTCTAAAAAATGACTGAAAACTCACATATTCTGGATCCAAATACTAGAGCATAAGCTTCTCAAGAGCACAGATTTTTCTCTTTTGTTCATTGCTATATTCTCACTGACCTGAACAGGCACTCGGTAACCTTTAGTTGAACACTTTTGTTCCGGGAGCTCATGGAACCTTCCCAAGCCTTGCACTCTCAGTGCTGCACTCAGCATCGAGTGACACCATTGGAAGTCATTCTTAACACCTCTCTTCTTGGTATCTTCACCTTCCGTGACCGTGCAGTACCAACATTCTTTTTTTTTTTTTAAGATTTATTTATTTATTTGAGAGAGCGAGAATGAGAGAGAGAGAGTGTACATGAGAGGGGGGAGGGTTAGAGGGAGAAGCAGGCTCCTCTCTGAGTAGAGAGCCTGATGCGGGACTCGATCCCAGGACTCCAGGATCATGACCTGAGCCGAAGGCAGTTGCTTAACCAACTGAGCCACCCAGGCGCCCCAGTACCAACATTCTTTAATTTCATCGTCCTGACTACCCATCTACGTTTTTCTTCCTGTCTCTTCTACTCCCCTTCCCACCACGGAGGCTTTGCTTTACCCCTTAGCTGAGGTCAGACTTCTTTCTTGTATATACCAAGTATATTTCCTTCCATCGGATGCATTGTACCTTTGCCTTGTAGCTGTATTCCAGTGTTACATCGTATCCACCCACTTCCCCCTCACCCATGTTTGACTGACTGTGACTGGAGGGCAGGGATTATTTATGTTTGGGTTCATTCTCTTAGACGCAGAGCTTTACATGTAATACGCATTTAATAAACATTGTTTTGAATGATTAATGGATGAATGAAATTTGTGTTGATCCTCCTAAATACTATTAAAGTCTAAAAAGATTTTAGTTTGAATGTATTACATTAAACTAATTAAAGTTAATGGAAGTACCATCAAAATTATTTTTACTTTTTTGTATTTTTATAAAACATAGAGCTTTATGAAAGTTCTTTTTATACAAGCATTGTAGTTGTTAACTCTACGTTTATAATTACTTCCAACATGAATGCTTCATGGGTGAAATATACAGGAAATAATGCTGTATGTCTTTGGACCTTTAAAAATTTTTTTGTAATATTTCTGTTGTCATGTTTGTGGACAAAACTCACAATCTGAAGGACAAAATTATAGAAACTGTCTCAGTGTGTACATCATACTTAAACTAAAAAATTTACCAATTTGATCTATGACTGAATTGCCACAATACTAAATGATAAAAAGTGTTCTGGTATTAAAAGTCTTTGGCATGCTATGGAGATCAGTCAATTTCTTCTTAAAAACTACTGTTACCTTAGAGTTACTGTTTTTATTATAAATTTTCAGGAATTTCCCTTTTATTTTTTTAGCATATTTTGAACATTCTTAAGATTATAAGGGTCATGATGTATATATATATATATGTATGTATGTATATATATAATCTTTGAACACTGTAGTTCTTCAGTATTTGTAAATTTGTTTTGTAGGGTTGGACCAAGTTTTATGAGTTTTCTTTATCAGATCTTCGGGCTGGGTACAGCATTATCGACAGGCTCTTTGATGGTAAGTTCTACTGGTAATTGTCATCTTTGTTATTCATGGGAAAATTTTTTGAGGTCTTACTAATAAAGTGGTTTCTTCAAGAGTGACTTCCTATCATAAAATGCGGTCTTTGCTTTTCATGTGTTTTATGTCCTGCCATGCTTATGCTATTGGATAGTTCTTGATCTGTTGTGGTCATTTTTTATATGCCATAGTTTTCTGATTGATCTGTAGCTCTCAGGAAATAGAAAGCTTGAAAGACCTTGTCTTCACTTTGTGGCCTTCCTAAGTTTCAGGCTTATGAGGAATAACTCAGATCTTGGAACTGTTCAAATCCAGGAGTATGGTAGGCTAAGGTCAGTACTGTAGATCTATAGAATCTTAACTTAGATTAAGTTGGAGTCAAGAATCAAGGTACAAATAATAGATTGAAGTAGAACAACAGACAAGACCATGTGATCCGATAGGCGGAGGCCATCCAACTCTCTGCCTCCTCAAGCCAGGAGCAGTTGAATCTCTGAAATGTGTTGTCTGGGGCCTGGGCAAGGGGACACGAGAGTTGAGAGCAGTGGTGGATTGGAAGAGAGCATGTTGATTGGAATCTCAAACTTAAAAATGATTCCTGCCTCCCCATCCCACCCTGCAGCCCTGCCAGACCACCCTTCCCTGAGTCCGCCCCGCTTTGGTAAATGGCACCACCATTCACATATCTGTTCAGGTTCAGAACCTATGAATCAGCCTGGATTCTTTTTTTTAAATTTTTAAAAAAATTTTTTTGTTATGTTAATCACCATACATTACGTCATTAGTTTTTGATGTAGTATTCCATGATTCATTGTTTGTGCATAACACCCAGTGCTCCATGCAGAATGTGCCCTCCTCAATTACCCATCACCAGGCTAACCCATCCTCCCACCCACCTCCCCTCTAGAACCCTCAGTTTGTTTTTCAGAGTCCATCGTCTCTCATGGTTCGTCTACCCCTCCCATTTCCCCCCCTTCATCCTTCCCCTCCTGCTACCTTCTTCTTTTTTTTTTCTTAACATATATTGCATTATTTGTTTCAGAGGTACAGATCTGAGATTCATCAGTCTTACACAATTCACAGCGCTCACCATAGCACATACCCTCCCCAGTGTCTATCACCCAGTCACCCCATCCCTCCCACCCCACCCCACTCTAGCAACCCTCAGTTTGTTTCCTGAGATTAAGAATTCCTCATATCAGTGAGGTCATATGATACGTGTCTTTCTCTGATTGACTTATTTCGCTCAGCATAACACCCTCCAGTTCCATCCATGTCGTTGCGAATCAGCCTGGATTCTTAGATCCTTAAACATCCCAGGGTTTAGGCAGTTTCTGTCCCTTCCATGTCCAAAGCAGATCATGATTCTGTTCATTTATTGCAACTTCATCAGTGCCTTGGGAATCCAAGTAAGAGCTGCTTACCCAGTCTTCTATTTTAGCACCCTTTGGGAAAACTTCTCCACATGGTAAAGAAACTGTTAGAAAAGTAAAGTATAGATTTCCCATTTAAAACCTACAACAACACTAGTCTTTCCTTTCCTCTAGTGAGCCAGGCCTGTTCCTACCTGAAGGTTTTGGTTCCTACTTCTTCTGTCTAAAATGCTTTTCTCCCAGACCTTCAATATGTCTGTCTTCTTCTTGCCATTCACACCTCACCTTCCAAGTATCCTCTTCAGATAAGCTTCCTATTACCACCAGTCTAAAGGAATTTTAAAATTACTCTCTCCCTCCTTGTTCTGTTGTATTGTTGGAGTACATCGGTGCTACCTAGTATTGTTTGGTTGCTTATTCATTTGTTATTTTATCTTTTCCCACTAGAGTGTAATCTCCCTTAAAGCAACGTCTCTGACTGTTCTGTTAACGACTTATGTCCTTAACACCTGTAGCAGGACCTGGCCCATAGTATGCACTCAGTTGCTGTTAGTTGAATTAATATCTGATATCAGAAATGATTCTGTAACTTGTCTTTGGCAGAATGATAGGATTAGACATCTAGGATGTGTCCCAAGTCCCATTGTAATTTAATATGTGTATGAGATTAAAATTTTGAATGATTTGTGTACAAAAAGTACTAAAAATCATATATCACAGTTCAGTGAAACTTCCACACAATGAACATGCTCCTTTAGCCAACGTCTTAATCAAGAAACAGGACATCGCCAGTGCCATTGCCTTCCGGTTGTGACCATATCCCAACACCCCACCACCCCAGCTCTTGCGTGAACACTAGCATCTTAGCATCTAGATCAGTTCTGTCTGTTTTTGTAAAACTGGAATCATGCAGCATATACTCCTCAGTCTCTAGGTTCTTTGATTTAATGTTCTGATAGAGAGATTCATCTATGTGGTTACGTAAGTTAGAGATCATTTATTCTCAGTGCTATATAGTATGCCACTCTTTGATCATAATGCTTCCCTGGGTGGTCCTGTGGGTCCTCTGGGGTGATTATGAATAATGCTGCTAGAGCTTTGGGTAGATAGTTGATGTATTTATGTTGAGTGGATACGTACGAGTAGGTAGGATATTCATTTCTTCACCATTTGTTCATCCTTAGTGAATGCCAAATAACATTCCAAGTGAGTTTTTCTTTATTTAATAAATTTTGAATTCTACATCAGAAAACTACGTGAACTTACAGTTTAATGAATAGTCATATATTGAACCTTTGTAACTATCTCCAAATCGATAGAGTATTACCAGCCTTCCAGAAGTGCGTCCCCTACTCCCTTATGCATATGACCCAACACTGCCCCATTCCATGCCAAGGGTGACCACTTTTCTGATTCTATAAGCTCTTGTTTTCAATATTAATTTTACAGAGTTTTCTGGAGAATATGTACTAATGTTTTAGCTTGCAGTGAATCTTGGTGATTCTTCTTTTTCTTTTTTTTTTGTCTCTTCAAGTTTTTATTTAAATTCAAGTTAGTTAACATATAGTGTAGTTTTGGTTTCTGGAGTAGAATTCAGTGATTCATCACTAATACATGACACCCAGGGCTCATCACAGCACGTGCCCCCCTTAATGTCCATCCCCCATGTAGCCCATCCCCCACCCACCTACCTCTGTTCACCCTGTTTGTTCCCTATTGTTGAAAGTCTTATGGATTGCTTGCTTCTCTCTCTCCTTTTTTTCTTTTCTTTCCCCCTTCCCCTATGTTCATCTGTTTTGTTTTTTAAGTTCCACATATGAGTGAGATCACACGGTATTTATCTTTCTCTGACCGACTTATTTCCTATAGCATTATGCACTCTAGCTCCATCTACGTCTTTGGAAATGGCAAGATTTCCTTCTTTTTGATGGCCGAGTAACATTCCATTGTATATGCCTTTTTAAGATGAAGAATCCCAAGCAGGGAGTTGGAATGATTTGTCATTGTGCTTGAAGCTTGTGACCACATTAATACCATCACGTTACTTTATGCCCCACACCATTGAATTGATGTGAATAAGAAGCCAGTGCCTCAAAGTGATGGTGAATCTCATGGTCAAAATCTAACTGTATAAACTCAGGATTATAGAATTTCTTGATAATGGAGACTTCCACATGTACAGAATTAAATGCCAAAAAGAGAAAAAGTTCTAATTATAGGGGTGAGTTGGTATAGAAATAACATAGCTCCTAAGAGCTGGAGTACATGTATAACCTTGATGCCCGAGCTTCCTGATCTGTAAAATGTGAATAGTAGCAGATGCTGTATCCATAGGTTTGATTTTGGGGCAATTTGATTAAGAAAAGCCACAGGAAACATTTAACATTCAGTTCAGTGAATATATTGAGTAAGCTAGCAGTGATTGTTGACTGTTACTGCTGTTGCTATAATTTCAGTTCTGTTTTTCTTTAATCCTAAACAAAATGAAACTTATTCGGAGAACAGTGGGTATAAGATCTTAAAAATTCTATAAAATATTTTACATAATAGCTATTTTATAAGTTGAAAGGTACATCAGTGTTTCTGTATGCCCTGGTGACCTACCTGTGAATGAATGAGCTATCCATTACTAATACATCATTAGTGGAGATCGAGGCAGAGCTAGGATGTGGAGTCCTGGTGAAGTCCGTTTTGTGATGGCTCCTTGGCCGCTGTTGATTACGAGGTCGGCAGGAAGCAGCTTTTTTTTTTTTTTTAAGATTTTATTTATTTATTTGACAGAGAGACAATGAGAGAGGGAACACAAGCAGGGGGAGTGGGAGAGGGAGAAGCAAGACTCCCGCCAAGCAGGGAGCCCGACGCGGGGCTTGATCCCAGGACCCTGGGATCATGACCTGAGCCGAAGGCAGACGCTTAACGACTGAGCCACCCAGGCGCCCAAGATTTTATTTATTTATTTGACAGAGAGACAGTGAGAGAGGGAACACAAGCAGGGGGAGTGGGAGAGGGAGAAGCAGGCTTCCCGCGGAGCAGGGAGCCCGATGCGGGGCTCGATCCCAGGACCCCGGGATTGTGACCTGAGCCGAAGGCAGATGCCTAACCGTCTGAGCCCCCCAGGTGCCCCGGAAGCAGCTTTATGAGTCTTCCCTGCTGCAGCTGCCCTTAGTCTGCCCTCAGGCTTTGTGCTCATCTCTGAATTGTGTAGTAACCCGTAACGAAACCAGCCGTGCTGGCGGTGTGCTCGGTAGCCAGAGTTAAGTACAGCCGTGTCCTGTATTTACTGCAGACCTGAGATTAGTCTTACGGTTTGAAATTACCACGGAAGTGTGATTAAGAGGATGCTCTTGCTGCAAAATGAAATACTAACTTTAAAGTGTCATTGTGTTGTTTTATACTACATTTCTCTTTTAGAATAGAAACTGGACATTGGCTGTTAAAATCATGACATTACAAGACTATGATGTGTGAAGTTATTTTGTTGAGTTTCCTTATTCAGATTATGGTGACGAGCTGAGGTTTTCATCATTGTATAATATTAGGTTTTGAATATATTCTAAGGAATTTCCCATTTAAGGAGGCAGTGTTGTGTGACAGAGTATGACAGAGTATGGTTTCAGAGCACCTCATTCTGGTTCAGAGCTGTGGGATTGTGTGATTTTCTGATTAGGGTCACTTATCCTCCCTATTCCTCAATTTCTTCATTGGTATAACTGGGTAATTTTAATACTCCTATGTTAGAAGGCTTAAGTGAGTTGATACATGGAAAAATGGGGAATTTTACTTGATTAAATAATCTCAATAAGTATTAGCCATTCTGTGATTATATTAATGTTTATCATTATTAATAAGAATTAATGAATTTTACATTCCTATTAATGAGCCTTTTAAGGGATGATTTAACTTAGTTAAATGTATATTGTTGTATCCTATAAATATATCTGGAGCCAAGAATTTAATTAATATTTTAGAATAATTTAGAATATTTTTAGAATATTTCTAATATCTTAGAGATAAAGCTAATAAAAGTATGTTTTAAAATTACAGGTACCAAAGATGTGCAGTGGGAATTTTTACATGGTTTACTTGAAAATGCTGTTTATGGTGGACGCATAGATAACTATTTTGACCTTAGAGTTCTTCAGTCATATCTGAAACAGTTTTTTAATTCTTCAATAACTGATGTTTTAAACCAAAGGAATAAGAAAAGTGTTTTTCCATATTCCTTATCTCTACCAAAATCCTGCAGCATTCTGGTAGGTAAAATTCATCGTTTTTAATCTATTACCAGATACTTGAATCCTTTCTTAAACTGTTAAATACATGTTTCTTTTCAAATGCACAAATAATTCTTATTAACAAATACAGATTATTGTTATGCCAATATGCGGCTGGATTCTGTGAACTCTAGTGAAGTGTGTTGTCCATCCTTGGATACTTAGGGACTGCTTGTGATAATAGGATAGAGTTTCCGGTAAGGAAGACGTTAGAGTTAAGACTGAAGATCTGGAAGGAGAGTGCGTACTAGTTCCTAGTGGGCATGAGAGGGCTCGGGTATGTTATTGACCAGGAAAGAAATCAAATACTTAACACACACATCTTCACTTTCTGGCTTATGAGTTGAAAGCAGAACCAGCCGTAGGAGGGATATGCTCGAGGTGGCTTTGATGGCAACATTTCCGTGAACGTGTATTATAGCTGGCTGGAGCTTTTCGCCGTGAGTCATCCTATGAAAGCCTTGTGGAATGAGGTCATCTCTTCCAGAAAATAGTACTAAATAGGGGCGCCTGGGTGGCTCAGGCGTTAAGTGTCTGCCTTCGGCTCAGGTCATGATCCCGGGGTCCTAGGATCGAGCCCCATGTCGGGCTCCCTGCTCAGTGGGAAACCTGCTTCTCCCACTCTCCCTGCTTGTGTTCCCTCTCTCACTGTGTCTCTCTCTGTCAAATAAATAAATAAAATCTTAAAAAAAAAAAAAAGTACTAAATATAGCTGAGAGATTTCAATTCTAATTTATTTTCCCACAAACTTATCTTTGCTTAATATCCAAATAATGCTTTTATTACCTAGAATATTATGATCATATATCTCTTCATGAATTACAGAGATACATATTCAGTTATATAGTTCTCTCAGGATTGTGGATTTTTCTCTCATCCCAAGTATTTTTTGAGAAAATTCTTCTGTTTCAGTGACATAGTTGTCAAAAGTCAAAGTATAAAAACCAATGTTAAATATGTTACTGAATATCTTGCCAGTTAAATGTATCCCATCTGTTTTGGTTTTCAGTATCTTTCGTTCATTCACTCATTTATTGAGTAGGAGCCCCTGTTTATCTGTCTGCCCCTGGTGGCCCTGTTCCAGACCACGTGGGCACCGTGGGCATCTCTGGGGCTGACTTTCTAGCGGGAGGGCTTCCCACAGCAAATAGACGCATCCCATGGCTATTCATGGTCCATTTATTTCATGTAGTGCACTGACAGGTCTTCCCTCTCTCTGTGAGCTTTAAACTGAAAAATAAAACTCCTACGGAAAAGTGCACATCATAAATATACTATGCAATGAGTTTTTATACACTGAACACAGGAGTGTAACCAGCACTGAGATCCAGAAACACAACATGACTAGCTCCCCAGAAGTCCTCCTCGTGTTCCCTTCTAGTCATTGCCTACCCCACAAAGGGTACATCGTCTGGGCTTCTAATGGCCCACTTCAGCTTTTTTTGTTTGTTTTTAAGGTTGATTTATTTGAGAGAGAGAATGCACATGAGTGGGGGGGAGGACAGAGGAAGAGAGAGAATCTCGAGCAGAGTACCCGCTGAGCACGGAGCCCGATGTAGGGCTTGATCCCAGGACCGTGAGATCATGGCCTGAGCCAGAACAAGAGTCAGACGCTTAACCGATGGAGCCTCCCAGGTGCCACAGCCTGCATTAACTTGGCCTGTTTTTGAGCTTCATGTAGATGGTATCATTTGGTGTATATTTTTTTGCATCCAAGTGAGGACACATCGGTGTGGATGTGCAGCTGTCTGTCATTTAGGAAACATGTCTGTGTACGGTTGTGGGGTCAGGGGCAGATTCTAGCCAATGTACATGAGAAAAGTTCACAGCTGTTTTGAAATGAGCAAAGGATATCAATAGAGAATCAGAGATTTATATTTGTAGGATGATTTATGAGAATCAATGTTAAGTTTCTAACACAGTTCTGGAGGAGGAGGAGGCTGGAATTTCCCAGGAGGATGAGAACATCTGCTTTGTGCCCTATATCGTGTACGCACACGAGTGTACAGCATGTACCCCAGGCTCATACACACATACCTACTGATGCATACACATACGTTGCGATTGAACACCTTGAGGAAGTAACAAGTGCTGAGTTACAGGCTGGGAAAAATTTCAAAAACAGCATGTCTTTCCCAGATTTGACGTGTTTACAGGCCCTGGGCTTCCTGAAGTCCAGCCACTGCATGGGGAGGGCTTCACGGACAGCGGCCAGGGATGAGAGGGGATGAGGGGAGGGGCAGCAACAGCGTAGACACGTATGCAGGACCCCCTCTGCAGGACAACAGCCAGACAAAACAGTTCTTACCCTGGAGTCCAAGTGGATAAACCCTCTTGGTCTGCGCTCCAGTTTCCCATCCAGAGTTTTAGAGTCCGTAACTGCAGACGCTGGCTCGATACGTGACCCTTTGCGATGTGTACAGCAATTCTGGGAGGAAATGATCCGCTGGTCAGTGCGTCTCCCTACACCTCACCGGAGCACTGAAGTCGCACCGTGAAATTGCTTCATGTCATGTGATTGACAAAGCCGTGCTTGCTCACCAGAGCGTGTGCATAGAGGTTCCTGGGGTTCCTGTAAGTTTCAGACGATAGCTGGAATATTTTTCTTGGAATAAGCACAACTGCAGTCTGCAGATGAGTCTCGGGTAGGTTCGGGGCTTTCCTAAAAACATCTCACACGATCTCTTACACATAGGAGCCCTGGCCACCAAAGTATTTCTGTTTTAATTAATGCAGTGTTCCTTTGAATGTGGTGAGTTACATTATGTGATACTGTATTTTTTAAATTTAGGGATGAAGAAGTAGTAATGACCAAGACTATTTTCTGTAGACAACTAAGTATTACATAGACTGAATGTTAGATTTCCCTAGAAAATGTGAACATGAGTAACTAATAATTTAATACTTCCCAGTGTCTCTCCTTTCTGATTTCAGTGGTTGTAAGTTCAATCTTTGTAGAAACGCTGTTTTCACTTGTTTACATTTAGGACTATCGTGCTGTGATCGACAAGCTTCCGGAGGATGACAGACCGAGTTTCTTTGGTCTTCCTGCCAATGTAGCTCGCTCGTCGCAGCGCATGATCAGTTCTCAGGTAACCTGAGAAGAGAGGTGCTGTGTGGGGAAATGTTGCCACTGAACCTGAAAGAAACAACATGAAATTTGATTTAATACTTCAGACCCCACAAGCTGCTACTTAAAATTTTCATTTTATTTAACATGGTAGATTCAAGCTCTACATTAAATAAATTTTAAAAGAGCCAAAGAGTTCTATGTTTAATACAATTGTTAGAGTTAGTAAAATAACATTGAATGCTATCACTTCCTCCAAAATATATTTATTTTACTTCCTGTGACTATTTTAAAGCAACATTTTTATTAAGTTTTTTATTTTAATTCCAGTATTTTTAACACACAGTGTAATATTAGTTTCAGGTGTACAGTATAGTGATTCAACAATTCTGTACACCACCCGGTGCTCATCACAACAGGTGCGCTCCTTCATCCCCGTCCCCTGTTCCCCGATCCCCCTGCCCACCTCCCCTGTGGTCACCATCAGTGTGTCCTCTGTAGTTCAGAGTCTGTTTCTTGGTTTGCCTCTCATTTGTTTTGTTTTTTTTTCCCCTTAAATTCCACATCTGAGTGAAATAATATGGTATTTGTCTTTATCTGATTGAGTTGGTTTGCTTAGCATCATACTCTCTAGTTCCAGCTACGTTGTTGCAAATGGCAAGATTTCATTCTTTTTTTATGACTATTTTTTTATGACTAATATTCCATTGTATATATACCACATCCTCTTTATCTATTTATCAGTCGATGGACACTTGGGCTGTTTCCATAATTTAGCTGCTATAAAAACAGGGGTGCATGTATCCTTTCAAACTAGTATCTTTGTATTCTTTGGCTAAATACCCAGTAGTGCAATTGCTGGATCATATGGTAGCTCTATTTTCAATTTTTTGAGGAACCTCCATACTGTTTTCCAGAGTGGCTGCACCAGCTTGCATTCCCACCAACAGTGCAGGAGGGTTCCCCTTTCTCCGCATCCCTGCCAACATCTGTCATTTCCTGACTTGTTAATTTTAGCCATTCTGACTGGTGTGAGGTGGTATCTCATTGAGGTTTTGATTTGGATTTCCCTGATGCTGAGCGATGTTGAGCACTTTTTCATGTGTCTCTTGGCCATTTGGATGTCTTCTTGGAAAAATGTCTATTCATATCTTCTGCCCATTATTTAATTAGCTTCTTTGATTTTTGGGTATTGAGTTGTATAAGTTCTTTATAGATTTTGGATACTAACCCTTTATTGGTTATGTCATTTGCAAATATCTTCTCCGATTCCGTAGGTTGCCTTTTAGTTTTATTGATTGTTTCCTTCTCTGTGCAGAAGCTTTTTACTCTGGTGCAGTCCCAATAGTTCCTTTTTGCCCCGGGGGAGGATTCTGTATTATGTGCGGGCCAGTCTGGGGCCACGGTGGGCTTGTGTTGAGTCAAGCCCAGAGTTTGCCCAAGATGCAGTGGTACCGGAGCGCAGGACAATGGTAACCCGTTACCAGATTCAAGAGTAGAGTTGTGTTGTCCCCTGAGAAACCGTCATGGGTGGGCAGTGTCCCCAGCAGACCAGCTGTCTGCCCCCAGCCCGCTGCTGGGGCTGCCGTCTGACTGGTGTGTGTGGCTGTCTTCCCTTCTCCCTGGGCCGGGGTCCCTTCGGAGGGGTACTGGCCCCTGTCTGTGCCGCGGGCGCACTGCCGGCCGGTGGCACGTCTTCGGGAGGCTCCAGCCGAGGGCTCGGCACGGGAGAACTTGAGGGCGGGCCGCGGAATGCTAGCAAGGGGCCTGCAGCCACTGAGGACCTCGGGCCGTGGGGGTGGACGGGACGCATCTGCGGAAGCGTGGGGCGGGGCGGGCCCTGTTGGCGAGGGCTGCACCGGTGCCCCATGAGAGGTCTGGAGCCCAGGCGCATGAGAAGGCGGGTGCGGGCTGCACGGGGGGCACGCTAGGCGGCGAGTTGTGTTGCTGCACTCGTGCCCGCGGCGGCCCCGTGTTGAGGCCGGGCGGCAGGCAGGGAAATGGTGCCCAGGGTGCTGCTTCTGTGCCGTCTCTCCCCAGGCCATGGGCTGTGCTGTCTCTCCGAGGGTGGGGACTCTCGGGTCTCCCAGATCTGAGCTCTCTGGTTTTTAAAGTTCAGGCGTCAAACTCCACTGATGGTAAGAATTTGCCAAGTTAGGCCCCTCTGGTTTTCAAAGCAAACTGTTAAGGGGATTGATTCATCTTCCCTTTGTGGGTCCCCCTGCATCTGGGCACCTGGTGTGGGGTCTGCTCCTCTCCCCTCTCCGTGCCCCCACAGACGGTACCACGGTCCGTCTAGCTCCCGAGTCTTCGTGTGGCCTGCTCCCTGTATTTAGCTGCGGAGTCTGCTCTGCAGCTCCTGGTCGTTCCCTGGGTTATTTTCACTGATGAGGGAGGGTGTTACCCGGTTGTGTCTGTGGGACGAGGTGAGCTTGGGGCTCCTATTCCACCATCATCCCCGGAAGCTCTTCTCTGTTCTACTCTTGAGTCTGGTAAGGTTTACTGTTTTATCTTTTCCAGATCTTAGTTTTATTGATCTTTTCTATTTTTTAAAATCTGTATTTTTTAATTTTTGCTCTATATTATTTCTTTCTTCTAATTTGGAGCTTTATTGTTCCTTGTCTAGTTCCTTTAGGTGAAAAGTTAGATTTTTCCTGTTTCTTGAGGCCGGTCTGTGTCTCTCTAAATTTCCCTTCTAGAACTGCTTTTGCTGCTTCCCAAGCATTTCGAACCATTGCGTTTCCATTTTCATTTGTCTTGAGGTATTTTTTTGTTTTCTCTTGTCTTTCTTCATTGACACATTGGTTGTTTAGTAGCTTTGTGTTTTAGCCTCCGTGTGTTTATGGTTTTTTTTTTTTTCCAGTTTTCTTAACTGTAATTGATTTTTAGTTTCTCATCATTGTGTTGGAAAGAGTGCTTGATATTATTTCAGTCTTCTTAAACTTACTGTGAAACTTCTTGTGTGTTTTAACATGTGGTCTGTTCTGGAGAATAAACCATGTTCATTTGAAAGGGATATGTGTTCTCCATTTTTGGAATGGAATATTCTCTTTATATCTGTTTGGTCCCTTGAAAGCGAGTGTCTCCTTCCTGACTTTCTGTTTGAATGATCTATCCATTAATGCAAATGGGGAGTTAAATTCCTCTACTGTTACTGAATTACCATAAATACCATCCTTTGTGTCTGTCAGGATTTGCTTTATATATTCAGGTGCCTCCTATGTTGGGTACATAAATATTTACAGTTATTCTGGTTGGATTGATCCCTTTATCCTTATTTAATACCCTGCTTCGTCTCTTCTGTACAGTCTGTTTTAAAGTCTATATTGTCTGATCTAAGCATTGTTACTGACTTGTGGTTTTCTCTTCTATCTTCATGGATTATCTGTTTCAGTTCCTTCCACTCTGTGTTGTCTTTAGGTCTTTCAAGGGCAGTGTGTACATGTCTTGTTTTCATTGTTGTTTTTGATCCAGATGCTCCATCTTTTGGCTGGAGCACTCCGTCCATTTCTGTTTAAGCTACTTGTTGACAGTTGTGTACATGTTGCTGATGTGTCGGGACAGTAGTTTCTCCGGGTGGGTGTCAGCTCCTGCGGAGTCTGCCTGCAAAGTGCGGCAAGACCGGAGTCCCCTGCAGGGGAGGCTGGTCACCCCTGGGTTGCCCACCAGCTGTGGCAGCTGGGAGGCACTTGGACGGTGCCTTCTAGGGCGGTGGGGTTGGGTGGGCCGGATGGTAGCGGGATGCCAGGGTGGGGCAGGGGTTCCGGTAGCCCCAGTGTCGGAATTGGTCTGGCCAGCTGGGCTGATGAGAGGAAAGAAAAGTGATGCTTGCTCGCATCTTCTCTCCCAGAGAAAGCTCCTACAGGTCCCTGTCTCTCTGGCACAAGTCCTAAAATTAGGAAATCTCCTTCACTTACACCCTAGGCACTTTTTACTCTTTTGTTATTTTTAAAAATTTTTATTTTTTAATTTAAATTCAGTTGATTAACATAGAGTACTATTAGTTTCAGAGGTAGAATGTAGCGATTCATCCGTTGCATGTTACACTCAGTGCTCATGACATCACGCGCCCTCCTTCATGCCCGTCCCCCACTTACCCCATCCTCCCACCCCCCGTGCCCTGCAGCAACCCTCAGTCTGTTTCCTGGGCACTTTTTAAACTTCCCTTTGAAAAGGTGCTTGTGTGCTGGATCTCAGGCCTAATGATCTAGTGTGTTGGCCTCTGAAGAGCAGAGACTCTGCTTACTATAACCTGCTTGGTGAGCTCCCGGAGCCAGGCTCGGCGATTTTCATAGCCAGACGTGATGGGGGCTCTGGTTTCCAGTGCTGGTCCCTGAGACCGGGGGGCCCAAGTTGAGGCTGGACCCCCTTCTCAGGGAGTGAATGTGTCCATGCCGGCCTGTGGCATCCCTCCTGCTTATGGGTCGCCGCCTAGCCAGGGGTTGGTTCCCTATGGGCCTCCTTCCCTCCTGACCTCCTCTGTGTGGCCTTTTCTTGATGCCTTTAGCCACAGAAGACCTGGTCTGCCAGACTCAGGCAGTTTCCAGAGCGAGTTGCAGCACGTGTGGCCGTTGGCTTGGTGTGCCTGTAGGAGAAGGGAACTCCGGACCCTCCCACGCTGTGCTCATCTTCCATAAATGAATGGCTGTCTGCCCAGATCTATGAAATCATTGAAATAGTCCCCAAGAAACGGTAGTTACCATTAGTTTCTGTGGTTCTGGAGGGATTCATGAAGTGCCGTTCTCTTCATCCTTCTCCATCTCTTGTTTTCTTGCATCAGAATTAAGCAAGAAGGGCCCTCTTCCCTGGGTGATGAAGGCAGAGTGCCAGCAGGGCCACCCAGACTCCTTCCCTGGGTCGGCACTGACTCACGGGACCGGAGGGTGCTCTTGTCACCAGGTAGATGCACTGCAGCATCAGAACTCTTCCCTGCTGGTGGCCAGGCTTGTGACCGCAGGAAGGCCCTTGTGCTCAGCAGTGAGTTAGACTCAGGCATCGAGATGGGCACAGGGAGCATTGTTCCTCCTCTAACAAACAAGACGGGTCATGACTTCTCCTGAATCCCCAGAGAGAGGCGGTGAACACCAGCTGGCCGAGACCTAAGGGGAGATGAGTGCCCATAGGTGTGGTCAGACCTGGATCTCCCCTTCTTGCAGGCCTCTTCTCCGTGGACCCCTGCTGATGCTAGTCGTAGAAGGCTTCCTTCCGGGGGATGGTCTGGGGGGGCAGAACAAAGTCGCTTTGGTGGGGCGAGGCACATGGATCTGTCTCCGTCTGCCTTTTGGAACAGAAGCCTCCCATCTCAGGGGAGGAGGCAAAAAACCAAGACAACAGAGGGGAGCTGCACCATCTCCCTTAGGGTACTGTTGAAACACTACAGCTGGTAGGAGGCAATAGGAAAAAACTCTTCACGCTTCTGTTAGGGGAAGAAATCTGTCCAGATTACAGCTCGGAGGGCAGGAGCAGTGAGAAGGCCGCATCCCCCGAAACTGCAGACTGGTCTTCAACAAGAGGGTCCCCGTCTTTTACCTCCTACCCGCAGGCTAGTAGTATCAGGTCTACAGCAATTCCCCAACCAGAAGGCTTTTAAGGGAGGACTAGAGAACTTCTTGGAGGCATATTGGTAGATAGAAACACCCTCCAGACCTGTACACAGGGGCTGCATCCGTGCCTGTCCTAGAGCTGCAGGGGGACAGGGACGGGGCTCTGAGAAGGCCCATGTCCTGACCCGGGGTACCACGTCCACTGAAGACAGACACATAATCGGGGCAGCAGACGGTGGGGAACAGTGAGTAACAAGGGGCCGTTTGAGCCTCCTGCGGGGTCATGGGTGACCGACCCTCTCTGAGGTGCAGGATCAGGAGCGCTAATCTTGAGGGGGGGCAGACAGCGATGAAAGCCCCCCACCCCGCCAGCCCCCAGCCTAAATGAGAGAACCTCCACGGGAACCCGGAGTCCGCAGTGTGCTCGGGGTAACTCTAGCGACAATCCCCTGACGGAACACAAACCCCACTCCCAGGCCCCGCGCCCTTCCCACACACCGACACTGCCCGGGTCTCTGCTGCCCCACACAAGATGCTCTGCTCTCAACAACAGTGCGGGAAACGGGGACATGCCCTGCGCGAGGAAGCAAGCCACACCCTCACGAGACGTTTGTCTCCCAAGCAGTCAGTAGAACCAGACTTAGATATGATCTGGGTGTCACAATGGTCCACTAGGTGATGTAAATAATGATGATTTGTGTGTTAAAGGTTCTGATGGAAAAACTAGTTAATTTCGGCAGTGGTATAGAGACTACAAGACTGGAGAAGATGAAAATACTAGAAATAAGCAGAGTATTAACGGAGAAGATCTTCGAGCTAAGCAGTCGACTTGAAATATCCAAGGAGAGAACCCATGAATTTGAGGATAGATCATTGAAGTTACCCAGACTGAAACACAGGAGGAAACAGACTAGGAAAAACACAACCACGAAGTATCCAACACTGTGGGACAACATCACACAGTCTGACCGCGAGGTAGTCGGGGTCCACAGATCCGTGACGCTCAAAGAGCACTGTTCCAGGTAACTCCTCACCTGCCCTGAGGGAAAAGATCCCACAGAGACGCACAGATATTTGAACTGTCAAAAGACTAAAATACTGAGAACTTTGTCCCACCAGAGCACAGAGGAACAAAGGCCATTATCCGGGCGGCCTTCTCTGGAGTTGCACGAGCACACAGTGGGATGGTAACTGGGAAGGGCTCAACAAGGAAACTCTTGAACCTGGTTCTATACCCAGCAAAGTATCTTCCATAAAGGAAGACAAATAAATATAGAATTTATTGCCTGCAGATTGACTCTACGAAATGGTTGCCAGATGTTTTCAGGAAGAGGTGTGACACCAGACATAATTTTGGACCCACACAGAAAATGAAGAGTTCTGGGATCCATGCATGAATGAAGTTAAACTGTATCGTTCCTGTAATTTCTCTGGAAGAACTGACTGGCCAAGGGGAGAAGAACATGGTTTCGGTCTCGTGTATTTACAGCAGGTGTAAAAGTGAGATAAGCAAGAACAGTAGCGCAATAGAAATTCGATTTCTTTCATCCTTGTAAGGTTATTGATGATTATTTTAGTTTTCTTGGGTCAGTTTTGGTAATCTTCGTATCTATCGATATATATAGATACCTCAAAGAATTCGTCCATTCATCTTGATAATCAAGCTTCTTGTTGTAATGTTGTTCATAACCTTCTTATCCTTTTAGTGTTGAGTCTCTAGGTTATTGTGTTTCTTTACCTAATGTTCTTTTTCCTTCCCTTTCATGGCTTTATATATTTTCTTTTTGTAACTGATTGTAAATAGTTGGATTGTGGTGTAGATTTCTTTTTCTTCATCTTACTACTAGTGTCCATTGGATTTCTTGAACCTGTTTTACCATTTCCATTAAATTTGGGGGGAAAAAATCTGTCAATCATTACTTCTGAAGTTTTCATCACATCGTTCATACTGTCCTGTTGCTTACTGGCGTTTCTTCATTTTTTCAGTCTCTTTGTATTGATTTGGATAGTTTCTTTTTCTCTTGGTGGAGAACTTGAGGACCCCATGTGCACTGCCTTCTGTAGTATCAGCTAGGAGCGAGTGCTCTTGTCTGATTGAGGACATTGATCGTGTGAGGAAGTTCGTACCACACCATAGCTATTACGGTCACATATTTTTTTCCTTTTTTTAAATGTTATTGTGTTATGCTAGTCATCACACATTACATCATTGGTTCTTATCGCATCCTTGAGCCAACTGCAGACCTGAACGTAGTGTAGTGGATGCCCTGGAGAAACTGTCGCAGTACGTGAGTGTGAGATAGTAGTTGCGTTTCTTAAGTTGGTCCTTAGTAAATAACCAGTTGTAAAGTTACAGTGGGTCTCATTTCCGCATTATTTGTAAAGCAGCATTTTATAAAATCAAAATGGTAACAGCAGGAGAGTAGTAAAAGGAGTTCTAGTATACTTTGAAAGCATCAGGACCAGTAACAATCATAGTTTCGGGTAGTTCTTAACCTTTGCTTTTGTGGGATGGATCCCTTTTAGCACCTGAAGCTCTGAATTCTCTCCTCAGAAAAATATATACATGTACACACAAAATTTTGCAAACAATTTCAGGAAGTTTTCAGATCTTATAAAGTCAAGAGGAAGTAGTAAATAAGTAAATCAATAAATTGATTCATAAAATGTACATGTATATACATATGTACGTATAAATATAATTACGTATTCAATACAATTGAATGAGTACAAACATAGCTATCATGAAAGTATTTCTGTATCATTCCTGAATCAGAGGTACAATTTTTATAAAATAGGTAGAAAAGGCAGAATTTTTATAAGGTTATATGTGTTCAGAAAAGGAGGTGCCTGTGGGTATGTGTTCTTGTGTGGTTTTTTTTTTTTTTTTGTATGGCATCTGGTGGTTTTCCCCTTCATTGGTTTCTAAGGATGGATTTTAGTTATTGCACATCTTCACTCATTTGTCACAAAATCTAATAAATAGGATAAAACATACAAGTTTGTTAATCATCATAGTCACTAAAGAACCATGGAAAGTTAGTTTTTTGTCACATAGAAGTTTATTTCTCTCTCTTTTTTTTTTAGTTTATTTCTCTCTTAAAAGAAGTTAGATGTTGAAGATATCTTCAATGAGTTCAACTGTAGGAGACCCTTCTTTTAATAATAGCAGTTTTATTTAACAGCTGTGTTTTTTTAATTGCCTTTTAATTTTGCGTTTTCTTCTTATGTTTGCATTTGTTGATAATCATGCAGTGACAGCATATTCTCCAGACTAAGAAAACGTGCAGCACACAGCTTAGAAAAAAATAGTGTGAAATTTGAACAAAGGGTCAGAAAAATAGGAGAAAACTGTGAAACTGTACTAAGCAATTTGATAGTTAAACTGAAATTAAGATTCAATAAAAGTTTAATTCATAAATGTTTTCCATCTCTTTTAGTTCCTCTATAGAGTAAGCACTCTAATTGTTGCGGTCTCTGCCACAGTTAGTGAGGACCAGCGGTGGGCCATGTAGAAGGATTTGCCATTATGAAACGTAATCCAATGATGCCATATAATGAAGTCCTCTCTTTAATTACTTGGATCTTTTAATTGATATTTTGTTCCTTTTTCTTGTTATTATTTTGAGTTAAATATCAACATCTAACACATAAAATCAGTGTAAACTGCCTGCAATTACTTCTACCCCTCAAGGGTCTTGATCTCTCTAGCAATTGAAAATTTTACCTCAAATATGTCAACTTACATATTTTTTTAACATTCCGGTATAGCATTTCTTAAATCATGAAGGTAGAGAGAACGATCCATAGTAGACGGTCTGACAGCAGACACTGTGGTGAGGTCCGACCCCAGGCCGGCTGGGGAGCCGCAAGATTCTCACCAGGAACTGGATGTCAGGTGTGCAGTATCAGTAAGGAACGGGAAGCTTCAGCCATGTTGGTGCGACCCTAAAGCCAGAATGAAGCGGTCAAAGAAGTAATAGGTTATCTACTTGGTGGTTTTGAAAGTGTGTCCAGTGACCACATGCGCTTGCCTGCATGAGTAGCACATGGCTACAGTCAGGGATATTGGTTTGTAATTCTCCTTTTTGGTGGGGTTTTTGTCTGGTTTTGGGATCAAGGTAATGCTGGCCTCATAGAATGAGTTTGGAAGTTTTCCTTCAAGATTTATATTTCTATAGGACTTGTGTGTGTTTCTTTAGTTCTGAAATCTTCACTGTCTTTTCAAAATACAGTCTTTCATCTATATGTTATATGTATAAGGACTATACGTATAACATTAATACATATATAAAACATTAAAAGCATGACAATAAAATGAAACTCATGAACCAATAACAAAGAACAATGATATTACCAGTAACTTGAATCAATTTCCATGATTGTTCTGTTCCTCTCCCATTCTGCTAAACGAGCCAACATTCTCTTTTGTTTTAAACTTTTTTAATTATACTTTTTTAGTAGTTGTATTACATGCATGCATTCACACACACACACACTTGTTCCTAAAAACATATTGCTTCATTTTGCTAATTTTTAAATTGATGAAACAGTGTATTGCATGTGGTGTTCTAGGACTTGGAATCTCACTTTACATTATTTTCTAACATCTGTTTATGTTACTGGTTTAGCTGTAGATTCATTATTTTTGCTTTATAATATTTCATTATGTTATATAAATAAAACTTCGTATTTTTAGCTATGACAAGCAGTGCGGTATGTCCATTTGTGTACATGTCACGTGGTATGTCTGAGCAGGATTTTCTCTAGAGTATGTATCTACGAATGGAATTGGGTCAGAATGTTTTTAGTGGTTGTAGTACTTTCCATTTTCACCAGAAGATTGTAGTATCTACATCCTTTAATTCCCACCAGTAGGTGGTATATTTGAATGCCTTCATACTTGTTAATCTAGTTGGGTTAACATCGTATCTCATTGGTATTTTTTATTACTGAGATTGAACATCCTTCTGTATACTTACGGGGCATCCCTGTTGTTTAATTGGAGGGACAGCAGTGAGACAGGTGGGGCTGCAGCGCAGGGAGAGAAGGGGGAGGGCTGGTGGGATGTGAGGCCAGGAGGCAGCAGGGGCCAAGGTGGGCCTGAGAGTGGGGAGCCTAGAGAGTGGGCCATGGTGAGTGCAGGGCCATCTGGCAGCAGTGACCGCAGAGGGGGGAGGGACTGGGAGCAGAGACAAGGTAGGGAACAGCTGCAGGGGCCTTCATCCTGCTCAGAAACGTAGCACATTTGGGGAGGAGGTTCTTACTGATCAAGTTCCTTACTAGCGGTAGTTCTCTATAAAAAGATTTTCTATTAAAGTAACATAGTTGTTTTTCTGTAAGAGCTATGTATTTTTAAGTGCTAGCTACATATTCAGTTACTTTTTTTCCTAAACATGCTTTGAAGTTCCAGAACTTGATTATTTCTTCAGACCCAGTAGCAGTTTCATAGCAAAGTTCCTGAAAGGAGTTTTGTTTATTCCTAATGATGGTTTTTCTACTGCCGAAGACTTGAGGATTAATGGCTCGTATAATTTGAGCCATGATGCGCCGCTTGGCTGTTAGGAGCTCTGCAGCTGTGGTTGATGGCTCTCAGCAGGTGCGCTGATCCTGACTCACGGGCTTTTCCTCAGTTACTGCAGAAGTCACATGGTCCTGCTGCATTTATTTTGTGAAATCAGGAAGCTGAAGATGCTCCTCTGTCTCTCATACCCTTCTATGGGAATATATTTACTGGAATTTCAGGAACATGTTTGTTAGCTACAACTTTGCCATCGCACCATCAGCAGCAAGAGGTGCTGTGTACTTTGGTTTGCGGAGTATCAACCTCGGGTTTCTATGCGTAGGCCAGTCTGAATTTGAATACTTGCCGCTTTTCAAGTTCTAAGACCATTTAAGACAAAAGCAAAAGAATGGGAAGTCCTTATCAGTCTGTTTAATTTTGTAACATGATGATTTTATATTTATTAGTTTACAAGGAAACACTAAGTTCACTAATATTATGAACTTGATACTTTACTTTTCTGTGTTATCATTTAGTAAGAAATAAAAATGTCTCTTAGTTTGAAAAGTGGCTGTTAAAGGGAAACCAGCATTTATCTTTGCTTTGTGAATGAGATTTCATGATAATGAAAGGAAAATTGATGGAAGAATGTTCTTCTTTACTGAATAATTCTCAACAATAAACAGAAGGATGGCAGAATTTGAAAATCACTTTTACAAATACTAATAAAGTAATTGATTCATACAACTTGTTACTGAAATTTGAAACCATGAAGCGGAAGGTTGATGGGGAAGTTTGCAAGAGGGGATCAGCTGTTGCTCCCTGCGCGCAGTGAGGAGTCTTCATATCAGAGAGAGGGGTTGTACAGACGCTGGGTGCCTTTGATGTGAGGCCATCAAAAGTACATTTTCCAAAGACCCCTTTTAAAAAAAGTGAACTTGAACCCAGTCGAGATTTTAGAACTACTTTTTGGTTAACAGGAATCACAGGGGGTAAGGAACAAATTAAGAAACACCAGTGGATCCAGAATGTGGAACATTTTGCAAGATAATGGACTCAGTTTTATCAATAATGCTAAAGACATGCAAAAATGGAACCTCCGAGAAACTGATCTATACTGGAGGGACTTAAAATACATCACAACTGCATGACCTTTCAAGCAGCCTGTTTCCACCAAATGTTGAGCCCATCAGGAAAATTTAAATAAGTGTGGGATGTTATAGGACACAGATGAATTTTTTAGCTAGTGTTTGTACTGACCCTAACGTCCATGTTTTCACTCTTCCTGGTTATCCTCTGAACTTCTTAACCTTTTTTTTTTTAATTATAATTGCATACAGTATCCTATTAGTTTGATGTGTACACAACCTAGTGATGTGACATTTGTGTAATTGCAAACTGATCATCATAAGTCAATACAAAATTAATACAGTGTGACTGACTATAGATCCCATGCTGTATATTACATCCCCAACACTTACTTATAACTGGAGGTTTGTACCTCTTCATCTCTATCTATGGGTGAGGGTGGACCCATTTTTGTCCACCCTCACCCTCCCACGCAGCCACCACTCTGTTCTCTGTATCTTTGAATCTGGGTTTTGTTCTGTTTTGTTTTTTAGATTCCACATACATAGGAAATCATGCAGTATTTGTCCTTCTCTGACTTATTTCACTTAGCATAACACCCTCAAGGTCCATGTATGTTGACTCAATGGCTGTCATTCTTTATGGCTTAGTATTCCATTGTATATATGTGTGTGTGTGTGTATATATATGTATATATTCCATATGTATTATGGTACATACATAGCACACATACATATAAACACCATGTTTTTCTTTAGCCATTCGTCTATCAGTGGCTATTTAAGTTGTATCCACATCTTGGCTGTTGTACATGCTGCGGTGAACGTGGAGGTGCATTTATCTTTTCCAATCAGTGTTTTTATTTTCTTGAATAGATATCCAGACATGGAATTGCTGGATCATAAGGTAGTTCTATTTCTCATGTCTTGAGGAACCTCCATACTGTTTTCCATAGTGGTTGCCCGAGGGTCCATTCCCCCCAGCAGTGCACGAGGGCTCCCCTTTCTTCACATCCTTTCCAGCACTAGTTATTTCTTGTCTTTGTGATAATAGCAATTCTGACAGCTGTGAGGTGGTAGCTCATTGTGGTTTTGATTTGCATTTCCCTGATGATGGGTGATGTTGAGCATCTTTTCATGTGTCTGTTGGTCATTTGTGTGTCTTTGGAAAAATGTCTCTTCAGGTCCTCCGCTCAATTTTAAATCGAATTGTTTGGCTTTTGGTGTTGAGTTTTATGAGTTCTCCCTATGTTTTGGATACCAACCCTTTACCAGAGATAAGGTTTACAAATATCTTCTCCCATTCAGTAGGATCCTTTTCATTTTGTTGACGGTTTCCTTCACTATGCAAAAGCTTTTTAGTTTGATGTGGTCCCATTTGTTTATTTTTGCTTTTGCTGTTGTCAGATTCAAAAAACCGTCACTAAGACCATGTCAAAGAGCTTACAGCCTATGTTTTCTTGTAGGAGTTTTATGGTTTCAGGTTTTACATTCAAGTCTTGAATCCATTTTGTGTTACTTCTTGTGTGCAGGATAAGATAGTGGCCATTTCGTCATTTCATTGTTTTCCATTTTAATGTGTAATTTTCCAACACTGTTTACTGAGGAGGCTGTCCTTCCTCCATTCTGTATCCTCGCCTCCTTCCTTATAAATTAATTAACCATGTATGTGTGCATTGATTTTTGGCCTCTCCATTCTGTTCCATTGATCTGTAAGTCTGTTTATGAGCGTACCATACTATTTTGATTACTACAGCTTTATGGTATAGTTTGAAATCAGAAAGCATGAAACCTGCAGCTTTATTCTTCTTTTCAAGATTGCTTTCACTATTGAGGGTTATTTGTAGTTCCATACAAATTTTAGGACTATTTGTTCTAGTTCTGTGAAAATTGCCATTGGAGTTTTTATAGATACTGCATTGAATCTGTAGGTTGCTTTGGGTGGTATGGACATTTTAACAATATTTGTTCTTCTAGTCTGTGAGGATAGAATGTCTTTCCATTTATTTGTGTCTTCTTCAGTTCATCAGTATAATTTTCAGTGTATAGTGTATTTCGTCTCCTTAATTATATGTACTCCTAGGTACTTTGTTTTGACCCACTTACAATTTCTCTTTCTGATGTTGCATTATTTGTATATAGAAACACTACAGATTTCTGTATGTTCATACTGTGTCTGCGTCTTTACTGAATTCACATATCAGATCTAACACTTTTTTTTGTTAATTCTTTAGTTTTCCATATATGGTGTCATGTCATCATCAAATAGTGATACTTTTACTACTTTCTGATTTGGATACATTTTTTTTTTCTTGCCTAATTGCTGTGGTTAGGTCTTCCGATCTTGTGCTTTGTCTTATTACTGTTCTTAGGGGAACCCCTTTCATCTTTTCATCATCAGTGTGATGTTAGCTGTAGGACTGTCATATATGGGCTTTATTATGTTGACATGTTTCTTTTATACCCACTCTCTTGAGAGTTTTTTTTTTAATCAGATAGAGGTGTTGAATTTTGTCAAATGCTTTTTCTACATCTATTGAGATGATTATAGGATTTTTAACTTTCATTTAGTTATGTGATGTCCCACATTAATTTGCAGATGTTGAATCATCATTGAACTCCTGGAATAAACCCCACTTTATCATGATTTATCATTCTTTTAATGTATTGTTGGATTTGGTTTGTCAGTATTTTATTGAGGATTTTTGCATCTATGTTTATCAGTGATAATTGGCCTGTAATTCTTCTGTAGTGTTCTTGTCTGTTTTTGGTATCAGGGTAAAGCTGGCTTTGCAAAGTATGTTTAGAAGCCTTCGGTCCCCTTCAGTTTTTTGGAAGAGCTTGATGATCGTTATTAATATCTTCTTTGAATGTTTGGTAGATTAATCGGCTACCTATATATTTTTCTACTGAGATTGTTACATATTTTTGTTACTAATTAGTATCATCTTTTCAGTTTAAAGAGATTTTTTTTTAACATTTATTATACAGCCAATTTAGTGGTGAACTTCTTAGTTTTGGCTTATCTAGAAAACTCTTTTTCTGTCATTCAGTTCTTAATGATAACATTGCCAGGCAGAGTGTTCTTGGTTGGAAGTTTATTTTCCATTTAGCACTCTGCGTATGTCATGCCACTCTCATCTGGCCGTGAGGTTTCTGCAAAAAAGTTGCTGATAGCCTCCTGGCCACAGCTACACTACACGGTTCCCTGGTTTGTGACGCGTTGTTTGTCTCTTGGCGCTCTTAGGGCTCTGTTTACCCTTGACTTTTACCATTTTAATTATAATATGTCTTGGTTTCATCTTACTTGGAACTCACTGGCTTTCCTGGACCTGGATGTCTGTTTCCTTGCCCAGATTAGGGAAGTTTTTATCTATTATTTTTTCAAATGAGCTTTTGCCCCTTTATCTCTCTCTTCTGCTTCTGGGACCCCTATAATATGTATATTAGTCTGCTGGATGTTGGCCTCTAGGTTCATTAAGGTATATTCACTTCTTTTAATTCTTTTTTCTTTTTGTTGCTATATCTGGGAGAATTCCATTGCTTTGTCTTCCAGCTCTGTGATCTGTTCTTTTGCTTTATCCAGTCTGCTGTTGAACTTCTGTAGTGTATTTCTAGTGCAGTTATCGTATTCTTCATCTCTGTGACTTGTGTTTGGTACTCTCTTATATTTTTTATGTCTTCGTTGAAGTTCTCATTGTGTTCATCCCTTCTTTGCCAGAGTTTGGTATCATCCTTGTGACCATACTTTGAACTCTTCATTAGCTACATACTTAGCTTTGTTTCATTAAGCTCTTTTTCTGAAGTTTTGTCTTGTTCCTTCATTTGGAACATACTCCTCTGTGTCCTCATTTTGCCTGATGGTCCGTGTGTATTTCCCTGTGCTAGGTGAAACACCTCCTCTCCCATTCTTAAAGGAGTCGCCTTACGTAGGAGATGACTGGTGGGTCCCAGGAGCACAACCCCCGGTGGGCATGAGGGCCCGTGCTCCAGGGGAATTTGTGGGCTTCATGTGTCCCTCAGCTGTGGTGCAGCCCTGGATGCCGTGTGATGGGGGTGGGACACTCGCCCAGCTGATGATCCGTCGAGGCCGAGGGGTGGGGGGAGGTAACAAGAGAAGCATGTTCTCCCAGTGGGCTGTGCTCTGGCTGTGTTGGGGCTGTGGGGGGGGCTTGCCTGGCCATTTGATGCGGGGCTGTGGTGCCTGGGGCAGGACCCTCATTCTGTTACTGTTAAGCGGCTGCAGCACAGTGGGGTGGGGCATGCCGTGCGGGGCTCACGGGTTAGAGAATGATTGCCAGCATTGCACCTGCCAGGTGTAGGCATTAGCAAGGTAGAATGAGACTGCAGAAATGATGGCCACCGGTGCTTCTGTCCCTGGGAAGAGTCCCCACAGGTTCCTGTCTTCCCAGTGGTCAGTTTAAGATTAGTAAGTCGGTCTCCTTTACCAGTTGTCCAGTTACTTTTCAAGCTGCTGCCTTTGCACTTGGTCTGGGGTGAGTGTGTGTGTGTGTGAGAGAGAGAGAGTTCTTTAAGAGCAGGTCCTCTGTTCCATACAGTTGTGTTTCTTCTGCTCATACTCTTCATTGCTCAGTCAGTTAAGCATCCGACTCTTGATTTCGGCTCAGGTCATGATCTTAGGCTTGTGAGATCGAGCCCCACGTCAGGCTGTGTGCTCAGCAGGGAGTCTGCTTTGGATTTTCTCTCTCTCCCTCTATCTCTTCACCCCCAGCTCTCTCTCAAATAAAATCTTAATAATAAAATCTTAAAAAATTCATTAGATGATAATATTTTTTAACTTCAGCTCAAGTATTATGTCCTTTTCCAACAGTTACTGGGAGCCCTTAAAATGTTACTTAGTCAATACTCTCATCCCCTACCCCTGAACATCTCCATGCTCCCACTGGGTGCTGGGCTAAGTACAGTGTGTTTAGCTGTGTCATGTAACATATCTGGACGTAACAAAGCATATTTATCTTCCCAAATACTGCAGAAAGGAAGCAGTACACTAACACATTAGAGTAGGATACAGAAAAATGTCCAGTTTATCTTTACGTTAACAAAGAGGGAGAAAAACCCCTTTTCTATATCTCTCATGTCTTTTGATAAAAACGTTACACCACTCACACACAAGACCATCTCTGTGAGATGAGATTTCACTATGAATTTTGGGGGGATGCAGACATTCAGTCCATAACATACCTTAAAGAAGTTTTCTGTTATTCTTGATGATTTAGTCTGTGCTCCACAGTAGACCATCCCAAAACTTTGTGACTTGAAACAGTAATATTTTATGATTTTTTTTTTTTTTTTTTTTTAATGATTCTGAGGGTTGGCTGGGTTATTTCTTTTTGTTTTCATCTTTGGTTTCACACGTGAGGCTGCCTTCATTAGGAGAGGTGACAGGGCTGGAGGGCTCAAGACGGCCTTCCCATGTTTGCAGATGACGCTGGCTTTTGGCTGGAGTGAACTGGTTTTCACCGACCTTGTCTTTCATCTTTCAGAAGGTCGCAGGCTGTTTCAGGGTTCCAGGGCCAGAATAGGAACTGGTAATTCTCTTAGGGTGTTAATTTATTTCATCTCTTTGACAGTCCATTTTCTCATTGGTAAATTGGGAGTGTTTGTTTTCAAAATCTATTTTCCTTCTCATTCTAAGAAGGATTACACCAGAGGTGACTTAAAAAATATTAAGTAATCTATTGGAGTAAAATCAATAGTTGAGGAAATCAGCCAAAGAGAAAATGAGGAAAGGAAAAGAAAAGAAAAGTAGGGAAACAGTTTATGCCAAAAGAAGACAAAACAGACAACAAAGTTCATGCTCTAAAGTTCTATAAAGTCTGGGCACCTGGGTGGCTCAGTTGGTTAAGCGTCTACCTTTGACTCAGGTCATGATCTCGGGGTCCTGGAATCGAGTCACGCGTCGGGCTCCCTGCTCAGCGGGGAGTCTGCTTCTCCCTCTCCCTCTGCTGCTCCCCCTGCTTGTGCTTGCTCTCTCTGACAAATAAATAAGTAAAATGTTCTATAAAGTCAGTATTGTTTGGTCAGAAATTCTTCTGTGTGCTTCATAATATCCAAAGGAAAATACAATTCACTGTAAGATTTAGTGTCTTAAAATAGACACACGCACTGCTCAGGAGAAGCATAGGTATTCCTCAGATGCAGCTCCTTGTTCGTGGAAGGAGGACAGTGGAGCAGGGGTGGCGGCATCGTCTGTAGCTCTCCTGCAGCCGCATGGGCGTCCCAGAGCGGGGAAGGGCGTGGGCGTCCCAGAGCGCGGGCGCCCCGTGGCGTGGAGCCGGCATCCGGTGCTGTTCAGTGTGGACAGAGCAGGGAAGAAGTGATGCAAATGTCTGTTCACGGAAAATCTCATCCCTTTTGATACCATTTTAAAGGAATACTATTGAATAAAGTAGTTTTTAATTGGTTTAAAATATGGATAATGGAAAGATATCTTACTACTTTGCTTTGTAAAAAGATACATATGTAAGATTTTATACGAACAAGAGATGGTCCATCCTTTCAAGTTATAACTTTGTCCTTATTGTAAAAATAAATGGATTAGATATTTGAACTCCCTTTTTATTCATCTGTTTATTAAAGTTTATAATATACTATGATAGTGTTATTAAGAAAAGCACACTTCACATATTATTTTTGCAAGGCAGAAAACACGACCTTTTGGGGCTGGTAAATATTTTATTCTTAAAATAGTTTTTTACATCATGTAAAAAAATTTTTTTAATCTTTTTTCCTTTAGACATCCCTTTGCATTCTTATTTGTTTTCTGTCATGTTTGATAAGTTTAAAACACAAATAAGTGATAGCAGATGTTACCAGAGTTAAAATAGTACTTCTTCTGACTACCAACTAGTGATGTTTTTTGGTGTAGCGAGGCTGATAAATTAGGTGCTGTTGTAAGGTTCAGCTAGAGCAAATGAAAGTAATTTATCAGAAAAACAAAGAAAATGAAACACTGAATCACCACGAGTTTTTCAAGATTGGAGAATCAGTCAAAAGCTCTAGAAGTAACTTGAGTTTTACAGTGAGATTGTGGATGTTTGACAATCAAGTAGTGTGTTCATTTTGAAAGATTTATAGCCCTTATTTTGTTACGAACTTGGCTAATACAAGGATCCAACAAAATATGAAATATAGCCCAATCTGTTAAAAAGGGAAAAACAATTTACATCTTTCAAAAAATGAAACAGAAATTGAGTCAACATGCTGCAAAGGTTGATGTTTAAAATACTAGCTTAGGAAAACACAGGCCTGTTGTTGTGGGTTTACTTTATGTCAGGCAAGCGAGGAGATTTCACGTTTTGTTGAAACATTTGTGAAGGTGAGTCAGTGGATCCCTCACTGATTGGTACACAAACCCCAGTCTCTGCAGTCCAGTGCTGAGCATCCTCTGGTCTAGCTGCCTCCCTCTTGGCAGATGATTAACAAGTGAGTTCCTGACATGGAAGTCATTAAGGACTGCCTGAGAAGACAGAAGTGAGGGGAGGGGTTCTGGTGAGCAGGGTGATAGCGAAGCTGGTCAGGGGGAAGTCACAGAGGGGACGCTCTGTGGAGGGGGGAGTCATTGTGCACCTTACCTCGTTCTAACCAGTCCGTCCACATGTCGTTCGTTGGACTTGAAGCGTAGAGGGAACATTTACATGACAACTAAAAATACAGAGCCTTAAGACTTAGATTTATGATAATTTGTGACAACAATTACTTAGAATTGTTTTACTATTTTTTGTAGTTTGGTATGGCTATGTACTATCTTTCCTACCATTTCTTCTTTTCAGAAAAACTATCTTTAATTAATCAGTGTTTGGAAATTACAAGGTTTAAGTCAGTCAAACCGAAAAATATTTTGGGTTTCAGACACGAGCATACAGAGACACTAAGAGATCATTAATAATAGATAACTGGAGCTTTTTGACTAGAGAAGCCGCTTCTCAAATAAGAGCCATTTATAACATGTAGTTTTTATAATGGTTTCTCTAACTTTTAAGTTCTCTTATTTTTTAACTAAATCAACTAAATGTTAAGCCAATTGAAGAGATAATGGGATTAAAACTTGCTTATATTTGGTCTTTACTTTTATAAAGTCAGTATAGTTATTTTTGTATACTTACTGTTTCTCTCTTCATTTTTTGCTACTTCCTATTTTCTTCATTCAGGTGATTTCACAGTTGAGGATCTTGGGCAGATCGGCAACAGCTGGTTGCAAATTTGATAGAGAAATCTGGTCTAATGAGCTGTCCCCTGTCCTCAATCTCTGGAAGAAACTAAACCAGGTTAGTACTGGAATATTATTCCAGTTGTTTCCCCTTTTTCCTCCCTATCCATTTTTTTTTTCCAGTTTTCTCCCTAGATTGTCCCTATTGGTTAAACTGTGCACTGATCTGTCCTTACTGTGTACCGGCTTCCTGGAAGGAGGAGGACAGAATAGTAGATGCAGATGAGCCTGAGAAGCAGGGTGGGACCGGGGGCAGCGTGCTTGCTCGTCTGCACCTGCTGGACGTTCCTGTGTCCACTGCTTGCCTTCTCTCTCCTCTTCCTGTAAAGTCAACAACTGCTATTAAAAGTGGCATTTTTCAAAGGACTCAAGGTGCTGAGCAAAAACCGTTGGTCAGTTGGAAATTGGCATGGTTTTGGTATTGTAGAGTAGTTGCTTGCTCACTAGGCACAGCCATTGGAGTATTGTGATTCTGTTCTTGGCGAATAGCGGTTTATTCTCTGGATTTAAAAAATATAACTATGCAGTTCATCCATTTAGTAATACTGTAAAAATGCCTGTATATCAGATCTAACCTTCTAAAATAAGGGAAGTCAAAGCTAATTTCAGAACCTGTGAAAAAGGTTAAAACCTTCTAAAAATTCAAAGTCCTCAAACCTTACAGTATTGTAATTTTGAGTTATTAGGACAGTCTCAACAATTGGTGATTGTCAGGAGTCTGGATAAGCACTGATCCCAGCTAACTGGAATCACTGCTTTTATTCAGATCATCACATTGATAAAGCTTGATATAGTCAGCTTGAGGAGAAATTCACATTGAGAAATATCACTTTCGCTGGCATCCTAAGCCCTGTTCCCCACTCTGCCCACAAGTAAGCACTTTATATGCGTTCTTGACTGCGATCCAGTCTTTGTACCAATTCATAGTGAAGTTACTCTCCTTCCCTCTGTGCTTAAACCAGCCATTGTTTTTCTTTAAATTAATAATCAAATTTATGCACATTTTAATTTTCTCTTTTAGCAGTTAATTTTTTATCTTGATGTATGATAGTACTCTCCTTGTCAACATGCAGCTTCTTGTCAGTTTCCAACTCGGTTTCCTTCTTAATATGTCATTGGCTATTTTGAATTTTCTGTTGATTTTTGGGGCCATGCAATCCTTAAAATATGTACACATATGCAAACACATATATATTCAAATGTATGCATATTATATCATATTATGAAATAGCTATTTATTCTGAGATTAATAATGTAAACTCATTCTCAAAGGCTTCACTTAGAGACTAAAATAAAATGATTGGAATTACTACATTTATCTCCTACTAAATTGCAAAAATATTATAAAAGTAATCCTAATTATTGCAAAGATCTCATCTTACGTTTTAGAGACATAATCCACATATCTGCTGGAGACTTAACTTCCTTCCCTCTGAAGTATAAGTGAACTTCTTTGACCCATTTTTCAAGTTTGAGTAAGATTGAAGTCTATTCCATGATTTTGTCACCTTACTTTCTTACAATTTTCTTGGTCTCTAACTAAATTTGTGCTGGTCACATTTTTATCTCACCTGCGATCTGGCCGGTAGGTGCAACTTCTGTGTGTGTGTCACAGAAGAAGTCCAGCCCTATTATTTTGTAGCAACGGAAAGGAAAGGTATCTTTTCTCTTTTACCCTTTGAGATTCTCAGCTGGATCTGCTACAGAAGACAGATTAACAAGACAAAAGCATACAAACGTATTGAACACAAGTTTTGTGTGACACGGGAGCCTTCATAAGGAAATGAAGGCCTGAAAACGTGGTTAAACCTGAGTATTTTTATGCCAGGTTTGATGAAGAGTGCAGAGTTGTGACCAAATAGGACAGGACAAAAGGGGTTCGAGCCCCGGATGGTAAACTGGGGAACACTTCGCAAGCCTGTTGTATAAATAGATACTACAGCTTTGGGTAATTCTCAAAATTCTTGGTGTTGGCTCTTGGCACCATGCAACATTTTCTGGAATATGCTGTTTGGTCTTCCCTCCCGACCTGCTTCCCCACCCCCGTTCTGGTGACACATACTCATACTTCCTTTGTAACTCTGGAGAAGTCTTTTCAGTTACTACGTAGAGAGGACCACAGAAGTGACTTCAAAGGTCTGTGTGAGTTGTTTACCTTGTAAGGCCCAACCCAGTATTAGAAATTCAAATTAATTCTCTTTCCCAAACCCTCGTTTTTCTCCTTTGGGCTGTAGGCATGGCCTGTTAATAGCTCTCTGATGTTGGATTCATGCCATAGCACACCCCTCACGGCCCCCGTCCCGCACATGACGCTCAGTGTGGGGGCAGCAGAGCAGACTAAAGTATATGATGCTGAAATCATTTATTTTAGGCTAAGCACCCTGGGGAGAAGTCCCATTGTTAAGCTCAGTAAGCTCTTCAAGTGAGGCGTTATCGCGGAAGACTCCACGGTGCAGCGGGTGGATCCCAGGAGGGGTGAGATGTCAATCCTGGGTTAGGTCTTCAGACCCACTGGCGTGTCATTCACTGTTCCGACTGCAGCTGGTGGGTGTCGTGCTCAGATTACGCCCGGCAGCTGTGTCTTTCAGTTCATCCTGCACACTCTTCTGAATTACCTCTGTGAATCAACTAGAATGCCACCTTCTTAGGGCTGCTGGTGGTCCCCATCCTGACCTCCTGCTACTGCGTGGCCTGTTTCTTTATGCCAGGGTACTTGCTGGGGCGATCTTGGGTTGGTTGGTTGGTCTACAACATGCCAGGCACTTTGGAACTTTGGTATCTGCTCTTGTGATTCCCTTTGCATAGATTCTCCTTGCTTTCTGTTCAGTTGGATAACTTTTGTTTAGAAACCTAACTAGTCTAACACAAATACCACTGGTCTCTCTGGCTTTGCAGAGCTACACGTTGTGCACACTGTGGTAATACAGACGAGCATACTATCATCCTGTCCTTAAACTCAAAAAAATATTTAGCACGTGGATTCACAGAAGTGACGCGTCTAAGGAAGGATCACTCTAGCTGTTTTCACCATTTATTACATGAGCCCCTTTTTAGTCATCTCCTACAATTTTCCTCATTTTTGCAATTTCATAGTTACTTCTTTATACAGAGCAACATAGGAATGAAGGAATTTTCTAATTGAAAAAGATTGTAATTTCTTTCCCAGGATAAAACTCTCAGTTACTATTATGTTGTGTTTTCGATATAAACATGTTTTAAGCATGAGATGATTTGTCCATTTGTCTTGGGATATGTCATTATTGGGACATAACTGTTTTTCCTTCCTGTTCAAGGATGAGTAAATGCAATTTGTTACAAGTCCCCACTGGATGGAATCTTTATGTCCTGTTGGCACTGACTCTCTCTCCTCTGGGGAGGACTGAGAAGAAACTTTGTGCAGAGACTCCCAAGAACTGCTCAGACGGGGGGACTGTGAGGCTCTTCGTCACCCCCCTCGCCCCCACCCCAGCCATTGCACTTGGTTCTGGACCGAGGGCCCTGCTGTCCACTGGCAGGACCCGGCTCGTCACTCACCTAACACAGGATGAGAAGGTGGCTTCTGGAGCCAGACTGCTGGGCTCAGATCCCAGCGCTCGTACTTCGTAGCTGTGTAGCGTAGGAAAATTACTCACCTTCTCTGTGTCTTTGTTCTTTTATCTGTAAAATGGGGATAATGATAGTATTTGCCTCATAGGTGTTTCATCAGGATTAAATGAGTTAATATACGGAAGGCTTTTATAGCAGTGCCTAGTGTGTGTGAGCATTCTCGGCTGAGTAGTCCTTTTACTGTTACTGAACGTGCAAAGACTTATAATGTATGAAGGTCTGTTTCCAGGAGAGTCGTACATGTAATATGTGTCTCTTTCCAGAGCAAGATATTTTTATCATTTTTATAATTACGTATTCAGTCATTCATTCAGAGTATTTTCATGGAGCATCTCATTTGTTTCGTTGCTTTTGTGTTCAGGACTGTGTGGAAGGCAAAACCCGTAGAGTTACAGTTGGGTTATAAGAGAGACCTTTAAAAAATGCAAGTAAATAAAGTAAGCAAAAATAATTATCACAAATTATTGCAAATGCTGTGGAAGGAAAACACAGGTGCTTTTATGAAGAAAACGAGCAAAGTCCTATTCTGGACTGGATAGTGAGGGAGTGAAATTGAATCTGAGAAGTGAGCCATGAGAAGGCTCTAGCCAGGCGGAGTTGCAGGGGAGGACCTTTCTGAGCAGCGGGGCAGCGTGAACACTTCTCGAAGCGGACGGCAAGTACAGTCCGTGAACCCAAGAGGAAGGATTGGGGCACAGAGACTAAAGGGTCATGTGGGATGAGATGACGATGAGGGATGATGCCCAAGATGCAGGAAGGAGTTTGTGTTTTATCCCAAGTGCAGTGAGGCCCACGGAGAGAGCATCGAGGCGGGGAGTGGCTGGGATCCTGTTGACGATTTTAAAAGCTCTCCTCAGCTGTTGTGTGAGTTTGGAGTGAGGTTCAAGAGGAAGGAAGGAGAACAAGCAGGGGGCTGTCGTTGGGGTAAGAGGTGATGTGGTGGTGCCGTCAGGTTAGACCTGGAAGTATTGCGGAGAGAGACTCACCATGGATTTGCATGTTGGTTTTCTGGACGAGTGACTGGGCGGAGGTGGCGCCGCTTACTGAGCCGGGAACGGGGAGAGAGCGCAGGGACTGTGGGGGTCGGGGCGGAGTGGTTGTGCTGCTGCAGGGATGGTGGAGATTTTACCTGTGGACATTGAGGAGAATGTCGGCTGCATGGTGGGGGCCTCGAAAAGGTTGCTAGGACTTGGGGCTTACTAGCATCCAGGGAACATTTAAGTGATGACGAAGCATTACATCATCTAGAGAGAGAAGAAGGAAGAGGACTCATGAATTGGCCCTGAGGAGTCCAACACCTAGAGTTAGAGGCAGGAAAGGCATGACCAAGCTTTCCTTGAGGAAACACAATAAAAACCCAAAGCAGGGAGCAACACAGAAGGCCGAAGCATCACAGAAGCCTTGAGGAGGGCGTCTTTCATTAGGAACAGGATTGTTGACCATGCTGAATTGCTGGTGCGAGGTGAAGAAACCGAGCACAGAGTTGGTCGTTGGGCTTTCAGAATACAAATCATTGGTGGCCTTGACCTTGACAGGAAGAACTGAGGTGGAGCCAGGAGACTGGAGGTTATGTTTGAAGGCTATCTACCTTGGCCTGTGGGACGAGGGGAGACAGTATGGAGAGGCAGTTCTTCATAGAATGTGCTATTCAGGAGAGAGAGGAGTAGGGTGGTTCGGTAAGTAAGGGGCCCTGCATGGTTTTTCTTAAGGCCGGAAAGTACCGGAGTATCTATAGGCTAGTGGGATGATCTAGTGGAGGAAGTAGTTGAAGATGCCAAAGCATTAATTCGGCAAGGTTCTGAAAACAGAAACTGTGAGTTTTTGCTAAATAAGGGGTCAGTGAGAAATACAGAAATTTCCTGTCCCTTAAGTATATTTAAAAAAAATTTTTTTCAGAGGGGCTCCTGCATGGCTCAGTGGGTTAAGTCTCTGCCTTCAGCTCAGGTCATGATCCCAGGGTCCTGGGATCGAGCCCCGCATCGGGCTCCCTGCTTAGCGGGAAGCCTGCTTCTCCCTCTGCCCCTCCCCCACTCATGCTTGCTCGCTCGCTCTCTCTCTCTCAAATAAATAAAATCTTTTAAAAATGCGCATCTTTTCCTGCCTCAGGATCTTGGTGTGTACTCTTCTAGGTAGAAAACTCTTTCAAAAAAATTTTTTTTCCCAGAGGTTTAGGGTAAGTTTGTATTACTCCTTCTCTTAGTGTGAAGCCGTCCTGAGCCTTCACTCTGGCTTTTCTGTTCTTGCTGCTGGCTACGTGGAACGCTGTTGTTTCAGTAGTTACAGGATTATTTGGTATTCGTGTTTCTTTTAAATTATTAGCCCACCAGGGACATCGGAAGCGCTCTTCCCACACTTGACACGTATGGATGAGGCCCCTGCCATTTACCCCTGTGTCTCCCCAACACCTCACCTCAGTGCCGTTCAAACAGCCATATTCTAGCTTTCTCCTCCTTGGTTGACTTTGCTTATTCAACTAGACTGCTATAGAGTTGCCAGATATCCTTGTTCCTAATTTCATCTTTATTTATCTACTCCTCACACAGTGTAATACATAAGGTCATGTCATGTGAGTGTACTGACTCTTGGTCCGGTTTTAGCTTGATTCATATCCTGAGTTATTTCGCCCTGGTTGCCGTCGTATTACTGCAGTTCTTCGAAATATCTTCAAACCTGTTTTTCGTAACAAAATAGGAATAAATGTGTAAGCATATTTTAATTATTTTCAAGTAGATTTTTCCACATTTAGTTTCTCTTCTCTCCTCGTTTTAATTAGAACTATTAGTTTAAGACAAAATCTGTTTATTTAGTGTGTTTATGAGTGACATGGAGAGGGGATCTACCAGTGTTGTTGTTCTAGCTGTGAGAGAACATTTATCAGGCAGTTTTAAAAACTCCAGAATCTAGCAATTCTAAAATTACTATGAGAGGTTTAGATTAAGATTTAACTTAAAAGCTTACCCCATAGATCTCTCACCCTGATCTAAAAAGTAGGATGAGTCTGTTCTTTTTTAACCTTGATTTCCTTTAAGGGAAGTAGTCACAGATACGGACTTAATCTGTGTACCTTTTAAGAAGATAGAGCATTTTAGAATTTTCCCGTTAGATATAATTAGAAAAAGAAAAACTGGTGGAGAGAAGTTGTGAGTCAAACGATACGTGGAGAAACAGGAAAATAACTGTTGGTTTGTTTCAGGCAGTTTTGAAAAGTTACCCAAAGCATGTGCAACCTCCAGCGTCAAATTAACGTGGATAAGACATCTGTGGTCTGTGTAACAGAAGACGTTAGGGCCCCGCAACAGAGAGTGAGCGAGCGGTGGACCAGAGCGCCTTGTGTCTTGGTGTTGGTGCTCTCTGCCTCTAAGCCATGCTAGTCGAGTCTCGTGTTGGAACGGGGGTACGGAGATCCTGAAATACTTCTAGCAAATAAAGGGACTGGGACATAGAAATTGTCTATATTACTATGTCTCACTAATAATGAAAGGCACCCAAACATGTTAGTGTGGCTGGTTTAGTATGAATTCTCTGTTGTTCTGTGTTTGGGGACGGGGAGGGAAACTTATTAAAAAAAAAAAAAAGGTGAAGGCCAGTTAAGCTTATTGTGACAGTGGACGTTGTTCTGTTTTCATGAAGCCAGAGACTTCGCCACATTCCTGGGGGAAAGCAGTGTGACTTCCCTCCTCGCCAGTGAGGACCTGCGGCCTGGAAGGCAAGCAGGGAAGCCTCCTTAGTAGACAAATGGACACTCCCGACCGCTGCAGAGAACTTGGTAGAGAGTGAAGGAAAGGACATGGTTAAAGGAAGTTGGGGATGAGTCCAGTTTTACTTGTTTGCCTTCTGTAGTGTTAACACTTACGGACAATGCCTGCAAAGAGTCTCGCTGAGTCAGGATTGTAAAGCTTGAGTAGATTCTAAGAACTTGAGTCTTCGATTCCGAGCAAAAGGGCTAAATACACAGAAGGGACCCACTGACAAATAGAGGATCCAGGAGACAGAGGGGAAAGCAGTTTCACTTGGATAATTTCCTTAACAGTCCAAGGGAGAGGTTTAATTCATGACTTGTGTTTGTTACAGCGGTTTCCTCGCAGCTCACTGGCACTCGGTTACGGCCGCTGGGTCACGCCTGCTCAGCGGTCCCACCTTCCACAGTCACGCTGGGGTTTGGATCCATTATCTGTTCCTATTCGAGTAGAAATTTTACTGGTTCTTGACATAATGAGTAACTTTGGACTATACTCTGAGCGTTCTGAGTATTACAAGATTCTAGTGCCCGTTTAAATTGTCTTTTTCAGCAGGTAGTCAGCCTGTTTAGGTTCAGAATGCGTGTTGTGTCTCTTCTTCGGGCTGTGTTTCCTTGTCAGTTTAGTGCACAGAGCTTCTGCTATTCTGGCACGCCTCACTGTGTCTTCCCGGACAGGACTGTCCCCCTACAGTGGATGGAGCCCGACAGGGAGCGGGAGGGACACCGCCCTTTGCCGCGGTAGTGGGGTGGAGGTCAGCATGCAGACCACAGGGACTGTGGGCGGGGGCAGTGTCCTTCACTTCAGGGACGATGTAGAGGTCAGACTCCTGCCCAGAGCCTCCACCTGGCATCCCTTCTACTGCCCAGGGCAGGCATGACTGATGACTTTTTACAAAGATGTCTCTCTCTCTTTTTAACAGTTATTTGTAGAATCTTTTAGATTGATAAGCTGAAGATATGTATGGACCTTTCGCAGTTGAGTTAAATTAGAGGAGATTACTGGACATTCCAAGATATCTTATGTAAAACTTAGAAATTCTAACTTTTTATGCATATGAAACTAAACAAATTAAGAACTCACAAGAGTACAGTAAGTATTATATTCAGAGAGAGGCCAAAAATATATTTGTTGATCAAATTGAATTCAGAAAAACGTGTGAATTTAGCTCATTGTTGAGATCTGGGCTGTTGGTTTCCCATCTTCACTTTTAATATAGCCCAAGGAGGGGCTTGTAGTAAGCTAAATGGATTTAGTGCTGCCTTCCTTTATTGTACAGGGAAATTTTACCCTCACTCTCCTTTGGAAGATTTGATTTTACAAAGAAATTGTATTTATAAATTTTAAAACCTGTATTATATTTGGATTTAGGCTTTTGAGCTGTGTTCACATTGATTGAAACTAAACAAGGAGGTAGTGCTCGTGCACTTTGGGTTAATTTGCAGCTTTTTATGAATCGTGAACTGTTTTTATCATAATCTTTAAAAGAAACCGTTAAGAACAAACTACTTCAGCTTTGTAAAGTGAACTTGAATGCAGGACAATATAACTGAGAATTGTTGGCCAGAACTCACATCTTAGGAGAGAGGAGTATTTACAATTCTGTAGGCACGAAGCATGTTTGAACTTCCGTTTGTGTGAAATGTAGTCATGGCAGTGGGGACAACTGGATAGTCGGAGTCGTTTTAGGTGGTATCAGATGGGTGAGTTTGGAGGAAATGATGCAAGTGAAACATTCCTCAGTGTCTTTTTGGATTGAATATAAGGGTCACTTTCCACTATGAAGACAGGATCAATGTGCTATCTCAGGCATTTTGAATGGTAATTTCAAATTCTTAGGGCTGCATGTGAGAAAGAGAGACAGAGACAGAGAGCTCCAAGACTAAAAACAGACCTCACAGTCCGTTGCTTTGGGTAGTATGGACATTTTAACAATATTTGTTCTCCCAGTCCATGAGCACGGAATGTATTTCCATTTGTGTCATCTTCGATTTCTTTCATCAGTGTTTTATAAAATTTTCAGAGTACAGATCCTTCACCTCCTTGGCTACGTTTATTCCTGGATATTTTATTATCTTAGTGCAGTTGTAAATGGCACTGCAACTTTACTGAATTCACTTGTCACTTTTATTTTTTTGGTGGAGTCCTTCAGGTTTTCTATATGTAGTATCATGTCCTCTGCAAACAGTGATAGTTTACTCCTTCCTTACCAAGTTGGATGCCTTTGATTTCTTTTTCTTGTCTGATTGCCGAGGCTAGAACTTCCAGTATTAGGTTGAATAAAAGTGGTGAGGGTGGACAGCCTTGTCTTGTTCCTGACCTTAGCAGAAAAGCTCTAAGTTTTTCACCATTGAGTCTGATGTTAGCTGTGCATTTTTAAAGAATATTTATTTATTTTTATTTGAGAGAGAGACACTGAGAGAGAGCATGAGCAGGGGGTGGGGTGGGGAGAGGAGGGGCAGAGGGAGAGAGAGAGAACCTCAAGCAGACTCCCCGCTGAGCAAGGAGCCTGACACAGGGCTCGATCCCAGGACCCTGAGATCATGACCTGAGCCAGAATCAAGAGTTGGACGCTTAATGACTGAGCCACCCAGGTGCCCCCAGCTGTGCATTTTTTTTTTTATATAAGGCCTTCGTTATGTTGAGGTGTTTCCCCTCTAAACCTACTTTGTTGAGGGTTTTCATCATGAATGGATGTTGTACTTTGTGAAATGCTTTTTCTGCATGTATTGAAATAATCATATGGTTTTTATCTTTTTCCTACTTGCTGTGATGTATCATGGATTGATTTAGAAATATTGAACCACTCTTGTATCCCAGTAATAAATCCCACTTGATTGTGGTAAATAATTTTTTTAATGTTGAGTTGGATTCAGTTTGCTAATATTTTGTAAGTATTTTTATATCTATGTTCATCAGGGATATTGGCTTGTAGTTCTCTTTTTTTGTAGTGTCTTTATCTCGTTTTGGTATCAGGGTAATGCTGGCCTCATAGAATGAATTTGGAAGTTTTCCTTCCTCTTCTGTTTTTTAGAATAGTTTGAGAAGAATAGGTATTAACTCCTCTCTAGATGTTTGGTAGAATTCACCTGTGAAGCCATTTTGTCCGAGAATTTTGTTTTCTGGGAGTTCTTTGATTACTGGTTCAGTTTCTTTGCTGATTATCAGTCTGTTCAAATATTCTATTTCTTTCTGTTTCAGTTTTGGTAGGTTATATGTTTCTAGAACTTTATCCATTTCTTCTAGGTTATCCAATTGGTTGGCATATAATTTTTTATAATATTCTTTTATAATCCTTTGTATTTCTGTGGTGTTGGTTGTTATTTCTTCTTTTTCATTCCTGAATCTATTTGAGACCTTTATTTAAATTACTTCTTCCTTCCTTCCTTCCTTCCTTCCTTCCTTCCTTCCTTTCTTTCTTCTCTTTCTTTCTTTCTTTCTTTCTTTCTTTCTTTCTTTCTCTCTCTCTCTCTCTCTCTCTCTCTCCCTTTCTTTCTAAGTCTGGCTAATGGTTCATCAGTTTTTTTGAACTTTTCAAAGAATCAGCTCCTGGTTTCATTGATGTATTTTTTTTTAGTTTCTGTATCATTTATTTCTGCTCTAATCTTTATATTTTCTTCCTTCTCTTGGTTTTGGGATTGTTTGTTCTTTTTTTTTTTTTTTTTTTACTTTTTTATTATTATTTTTTAAAGATTTTATTTATTTATATGACAGAGAGACACAGCGAGAGAGGGAACACAAGCAGGGGGAGCGGAAGAGGGAGAAGCAGGCTTCCCGCAGAGCAGGGAGCCCGATGCGGGGCTCAATCCCAGGACCCTGGGACCATGACCTGAGCCGAAGGCAGACGCGTAACGACTGAGCCACCCAGGCGCCCCGGGATTGTTTGTTCTTTTACTAGCTCCTTTAGGTATAAGGCTATCCTTTGTCTTTTTATTGAAGAAGTTCAGTTATTCCTATTCTTATTTCTTTTTAACTGATTTGTGTTTTACCTCTAAGAATATTCTGTCTCTGATCTCTTAAATTTTACCATAATATATTTAGGTGTGGATTTCTTTTTGTATCTGTTCTGCTTGGTAATCTGAGAGCTTGCAATTCCAAATGCCAGCCTTTCTACTAAAACCAGTTTAACCCTGTTTCCCACGCCAGCCGGCTGCATGCTGTGTAATGTCAAGCACCATGCTTCCGTGGCTGTCGCTTCATGCTGCTCTTTTTAGCCAGAAGTGGTGACGTGGTGGAAGATGATCCATTCAGGGCAGTGTGAAAAGTTAGCACCCTAAAATTCCCCCAGCCTGGCCCCGGCCATGGCACCCAGCCCTCTCTAGCTGCTGGTTGCCACAGCCTCCCGTTTACAAGTGTCTCCCAGATGGTTCCCATGCTTGGTGTGCCGTCTTCTGCTTTAGTGTCCTCTCGTTTTGTTGAAGACAAGACTCACAAGTGGGAGACAGTTTGCCATTTTGTCCAGAAACAAGCATAACTTTTGAAACTTCATTTTAACTTTTGTTTGTAAGATATCGATTATTTAAAAATTACCATTATATTAAGTTCACAGTGGCCATATTAATGTATCAGGTATCTTGCACTTCATCCTGTTACAGTGTTTTGTGTCTTGTCTCTTCCATTTCCTTCCTGAAGCCATTGCCATAATTTAGACTTCGGTTCTTTCACATAGATTATAGCAGAAAACTCCAAATTTGACTCTCCTTCTAATATATACTTACTCAAATCATATTTCATATCATTATTCCATTAATTTTCTTTTTCTTTTTTTTTTTTTTTTAAAGATTTATTTATTTATTAGAGAGAGAGCATGAGAGGGGGAGAGTCAGAGGGAGAAGCAGACTCCCCGCTGAGCAGGGAGCCCGATGCGGGACTCGATCCCGGGACTCCAGGATCATGACCTGAGCTGAAGGCAGTCGCTCAACCAACTGAGCCACCCAGGCGCCCTCCATTAATTTTCTTAAAGAAAAAAATCTTTGGCCAGATGGCTCCACATCCAGCCTTACTTCTAAGCCTCTTCCATAGTAAAGCAGATCTGAGTGTTGTATGAACAAACCATTGCAGATTTGTCTGTGAGGACTTGCCAAGTGCTCTTTCCATCTCCTTGCATCTGCTCACTATGATAGCAACCAATAATGGCCACAGAAAATCCCAGCATCTTTCAAAAGCTGTCTCCGCTGTTACTCAGTTCCTTCTCCGTGTTTCTAGAATACTAATTTATAACTTGCATAACAATTCTCATAAAATAGGCAACTTAAGATATGCCCCTTAGGAATAGAAATTCTCTTATTTTGGAGGAGTTTTAAAATTTATGCATGTAAATGTTTCAAATGAAACAACACCACATTCCTTTTTTAGAGTTTTTCATCATTATTTCTATCAGGTTATGGTTAATTACTAGCTAAAATTAAAGATTAATTATATCTAAACAATAATAATAATTTTATGAAAAATAATTATTAGTGAGTCATCCAGGTCCTACTCTTTCCCCATTAAATGGCTAGAGGACATTAGTTGAATCACTTCTGAACTTTTTCTTAGCTTTTTTTTGTGTGTAAAAAAGGAACACTAACCTCTTTTCTGCATTCGTTTATTCATTTACTCATTTCATTCAGTCCTTCATCAGGTATCTGTTGATGTTCCTCTTATGTTCTAGGTGCTGCTATGATTTATTAAGAGTTGATATTAATACTCAAAAAATAGAAGTATTATAATGTTAATGATCAAAACTCTTCAACAGGACCTGGCTGGGGTGCTACACTTCATCCTTTAGTGTGGCAGTGTGAACACACAGTGAGAGGTGTCCAAGACATTTCACAGGTAGCGTCAGTCATCACAGGACTCTTGTATGGATCTAATAAAAAGTAGATGTGAACATGGTTTGGAAAACATGAACCCTTCATGGATCAAACATTTTTTTATTCTTAGTTCTTTAAAGATTTATGGATTTTTAAAAGCTTAATATAGCAGCACCTGGGTGGCTCAGTCGGTTAAACATCTGACTCTTGATTTTAGTTCAGGTCGTGATCTCAGGGTTGTGAGATCGAGTCCCACCTCCCACACCCAGCATGGAGCCTGCTTAAGATTCTCTCTTCCTCTGCTCCTCCCTGTCCCTTAAATATATACATACATACATAAATGCTTAGTATAACAAGCCCTAGTATAGTATTGATAACATGGCCATATTTAAGATCTTTTATTAATTTAGTCTTTCATGCTTGAGGCTGATTCTCTACATTTTTAGTAACTATATTAGTGATTATATCTAAGGCAAAAATATATATAAATATCTAACATTTAGCATTACTTTCTTAATCATTTATGTTATATCATTTTTTAAATAGTTCAGATGCATAATTTAGTAACATCTCTCATTTTTATGACGTTTTTCTTGGTATTTCTATTGAAAAATAGTATTTGAAAACCAGCAATTTGACAAGCAAAATACTATATAGTTTAACAGATAAAAACCTAATCTCATTTAATATTCTGCATGTTTGCATTCGAAAGGTCAGTTCATGCTTTAAAATTTTATTACACCAGCTACCACTCATCAATTTTTAATACCTGGTTGATGGTGAGAACTGATGAGAATTACGGACATTCTAACCAATTTACATCTCCTTTATATGATGTGAGAACTCCCATTAATTCTCACTGAAATTACCCATGTGATAAGAGGTACATATAAAACCATCTCTTCTAGGCTGATAGAGTTTTGAGGGAAAAATAGGTGATGGATTTTTTTTTTTCTGAACAATAGTTGAGTCTGTTGATCCAGTAACTATTATTTCTGTGTTCAGACTGGTAAGTAGCTTGTATATTTGTCAAATTAAACTTTTGGATTCAGTAGCCTAATTTTAAAAGAATGGATTGCAATTAAATAAAATAATGCTAGAATAAACAATAGGACTAATGCTTTCTCAAATTTTTAACCTAAAAATATCTTCTAAATGATTTCTTCTCAGACTGTTACTCAACTTTCTTCCCTTTTGATTAAGGTGAAATCATGAAAATATGATTACTGTGTCCTGGTTTTAGAAAATTTAAGGTAGGGAACATATCTATAATACACACCTTTGTTGTATAAAAGCATTTCTGAGTTGTACTGGAGCTATTTTTGTTTGTTTTGTGTTTGTTTTTTTTTTTTTGTTTTTTTTTGCTTTCTGAAACATTTAAAACTGAGCACATTCAATCTCTTGTTTCAGTCAGTCTCAGGTGAAAGATTTCCCCTGGAATTTTGTTCTTAGTGAAGTTTTATGCAGCACCTGTCTCTCCCCACCCACCCTGACAAGTCGGGTTCCTTTCAGCCACATTTATAGTCACTTACATGCTGCCCATGGCATTGCGATCAGCAATGTGGAGAGAACCCGAGGTATTTCAGCAGATGGTAATATGGCAAATTGGTTATACAAGTCTTGCAGGGTCAGAAAATGCCCAAAGGAAGAACTGAACGCAGATATGTGCAAAAAATGACACCCTTCCCTGGAGCCAGGGAACCGAGGGAAGCGGCTTAGATGGTCAGCACCTGGAGCCGTGGAGAGCGCCCGCCCTGGGAGCCCGACTCAGACCCAGGGGAGCCCTGCCTCCTGGGGGCGCCGGGCCCTCTGCAGAGCGACAGGCTCTTCCCGGGGCTGGAGCCGCCACTGCCCCTGCTGCCGGGAGCACCCCTGGGAGAAGCCCAGCTAGCAGAAGGACGGAGCTCCTTTTCCCCCCGCTCGGGCCTTCCGTTCCCCTCTGGACATTCCACGAGGTAGAGCCTCAGCATCACAGAGCTACACAGAGAGGATGTAAAGTGGGTTGATTGGAGCTGTTCGTTCTTCCTCCTGTTGTTTCTGCTTCTTGATTGGGGGTTTGCTTCAGTAATTGCCCTCTTCTGACTCTTAGTTTTAGCATTGAAGGTGAAATTGCTGTTTTAACCGTATCCCTTCAATTCTTACATTGGTGTTTTCAGTATTGCTCAGTTTTAAATATTTTCTAAATTCCATTATGAGTTCATCTTCTCTCATGCATTCTTATTGATGAGTTGCTTTCCTGGTTACCTTTTGGTCATAGATTTCTGCTATAACTATACTGTGATTGGAGAGTGCGGTCTTATGACACCCATCTTTGGAAACTTGTTGAGACTTGCTTTGTGGTCCAGTTCTTCCTGTTGGCGTTTCTCTCCACGTTGCTGACCGCAGTGTGGTCAGAGAGAGAGAGAGATAGCGAGAGTGTGCACAAGCAGGGGGAGGGCAGAGGGAGAAGCAGGCTCCCCGCCGAGCAGGGAACCTGATGGTTGTGGGGCTCCATCCCAGGACCCTGAGATCATGACCTGAGGCAGACGCTGAACTGACTGAGCCACCCAGGCATCCCTAATTACGTATTTTTTAGTTTTTAAAAGTTTTCTTTGCCAGAGCTCTGCTTGTTTATTTTAAGATTCTCTATCAATTCTAGAAACATTTACCATAATTTTTTTGTGGTAAACCAATAATCGTGTGATTATTCCAATATCTGAAGTCTTTGTGGATTTGATTCTTTTCTACACTGTATATGATAACTTGATAGCATGCCTTACTTACTTAAAGGATAGTTTGGGTTGTTTTTGTTAAAGCCATGAGCTGCTAATCATTTTGGTAACTTTACCTAAAAGAATTATTTGTAGCCTACAATTAAAATGTGTTCTGCCATTCAGTTTAGAATGTAGGATTAGGGTTTGGTTTGGTTTAGGTCTGGGTCAGGATCATGCACCCCTCAAATACTTTGAGATAGCCCTGCTCTGGAACTGTATAAACTAAATTACTCTTTTGAAGTGCATTAGAATCTCCAAAGTAGTGCACACAGACTAACATTAAAGTTCCAATTGTGACAATTTTGAGAAGAGAGTCCTACGCCTACACTCCCCACTGCAGTTACTACCAAATTTTAACATCCACGGTTTCCCTGCTTGTCCTTGGGACAGAGGTGAAGGGGGATTATTTCTATGTCACTCTTCTCCTGAGAGCGTCCTCGTCCGGGCTTTCAGTTTTGGGGACTGTCTTTCTAACCTCTGCACCTGAGCAGATACTGGATTGGATCTCTGGTCTCACAGCCCCGTATTTATGAGTGCAGAAGCTCGGGTTCTCTGGCGTCAGTGGACTCGAGTGGCTTGCTTGCCATTTTCCCACTCTTAGTGTGGAAAAAATAAAAAACCTTCCTGGATTCTCAGTGTTAACTATAAAAAGCCCCAGTCTCATGTGACTCTTCACACACCATGAGAATTAGCTTTGTAGCCATTCGTCTAGTTAATTGCTCTGATCAGAAAGGATAATAAAACTATTATTATTTCTCTGAGAGGACCACAGGGTAGACCCTAAATTCCTAAGTCCCAAGATGCTGGAGAGACCAGAGCATTGTCTCCCTGGGTTTTCACAGGTCAAGAGGGGTGAGGCCCAAACTTGGAGTCATCTCTTAGATGGCTTGGCTCCCGAGAGATTTTATTTACCCACCACAGTGTTGGTTAGAATTCAAGCCCATTATACATTTCATAGAACATCCTCTTTGGAGGGGAGGAGGAAGGAGGCAGCCTGGTAATCTATAAGGAGAGCATCACACCTCTCCCATCCCTTGTCTACCTCCCCCATGGGGCATCTGGCTACTTGTGTAGGATAATTGATCTGGCTCTCACCTGACCATCCTAAAGGTCAGGCCCAGAGGACAAGGACAATAGCAACGCACTTACTATTTACTGTGAGGTAATCAACATATAATTATCTCTAATCCAGAATACTTTGTGTTTGCATTCAGGATGAAATTAATGAAGATGAAAATGGAATACTCAGCACTTAATTGTTTGAATAATTCTTTCTTCTCCTCTCAAGGTTGCATTTGGGTGTATTTAAGAATATGCTTTAGTATTTTATTCAACATAGTTGTTGTCAGCCCCGTCTTACTCTGCTAAAATCAGAAGCTGAAATTCTCTATATCTTACTTGGAATGGTCGTAAAATAAGTTGCATGTGTCCTTTAAGTGATTGTGCTTTGTCGACTGCCTTTGTGAAGTAGTGGGTTCTGCGGTGTTGGAATTGTTTCTTCTCGTTGAGTCTGGGCACCGACTGGCCGGAACCTGAGTGTTCCCTTCAGCCTTCACGTCATGAACCAGTTCGCTCGCTTCACAAGAATGTTGGGCTCTTCTCAAACTTCAAAACAGCACACACACAGCATTTTGTGTTGTCTTGTTGTGTTTCTGAGAGTGTACACATCAGCCTCCCAGTTTTAGGAGGGCATTGAAGAAAGGTAGCTGTTCATCTTAGGTACACTTTGCATAAAATTTTCAAATTCAGTGACATTTGTTATTGTTCATGATCCACTTTTCTCTGTTTTTTCTATTGCTGCACCTGTTACCACGTAACAGAATAACGTGGTATGCCTGGCGCATAGTCCCTGCTCTGGAATGTTGGTCGTCCTTCCCCTCAGGGACCCTGGTCCATGGGACGTCTCTCAGTGGGAGACTGTTGTTGCCTCCTCCCCTGAGAGCTGCACGCCTCACGGAGCAGAGAGCCTGTGCAACAGACTTGGCCGGAAGTACGTATGGTCTTATTAATATGCCATTTTATTCTGCATGCCCAAGTTTGATAGGGAAATGGCTTTCAACAGACCAAGGGGTGGTATCCAAGGTGCTCCTGGCACTGGTGTCCGTCCCTGGGGGTGACTGCTGGGTTTGCTGTTTGTTAATATCGTACTGTTGTACATCACAGCTGGGAAGTTTTCAAGGCACATAAAATTAACAAATAATTTATATTTAAAACAAAAGCTCCTCTTTTTTTTTTTATTGGCACTCCCTAGCTTCCTTTCAGTTTTCAGATGATGCGATAGCTTCCATCAGCTTCAGTGCATCAGCTCAAACTCCTGCCCTGCCGTCCTTGTGCCTCGGCTTTGCTTGCCCTGCTCCTCACCAGCAGGTCTGCCTTCTAGTCTAGTTCCTCAGCACGTGTGACTTAAACAGTTTATTGCATAAATGAGCACACACTTGTCCTAGTTGAGCTCTGCTTGCTCAGTGAACACACATTTAATCGTAACTAAACTAAATGAAATGAGCATTAAAACGTGACTGGTTTGGTTTCCTTTGATCCATTTGGTAATTTGGCATGATCCTGGGAATAGCTGTTACCAAGTTTACATTAAGCTCTGTTTGTTACTAATAACTGGCTTTGGGTACAAGAAAATTAAAACGACAAAGCAGCCCATTATTCTGGGAAATGGGATGCCAGGAATTCTATAGATCTTTCTCCCCTTTGAACTCACCAAATGGATAGTATTATTTTATTTCCTTATTTCCCTTTTTGTTCCCTTCCTTGCTCTCTCTCTTCCACAGTCTTGTCAGAAATCCACTTCTGGAAAGACATAATTTAATGGAGATATGTCAAAATTTTTGACTGTTCTGAAAGGGAGTGCATTTATCTCTATATAATATAACACATACGTAATAACTAAAAGAGCTGTCTCTCCATTGTCACAGAATGGCTGCACCTATTCTCCACCTTAGGATCTCTTAGGTTCAAGTTTAGTGGAAACAGGTGCCTCTTTCTCAGAAAACCCAGCAGAATTCTCACTGCCTTGGATTCTGTCTCGTTGGCCATCAATGTGGTCGGGAGAACGAGTGCTCTTATTAGTGAAGCTTTTAGCCACACACTGATTTCTGCAACTGAGATGAGTAAACTCTTATAGAACTACATGGACTAAGACTTAGGAAAGGCTGTTTCTGCCCCAGAGAGATAGTAGGAAATGATTATCTAAAGAAGAATGAGGAGTTCCTGGAGGGCGAAAGTACAATTTCTACCCCCAAAAATGAAGATATTACCCCCTTTTATGTAACCCTTATAGAACCACCCAACTGTTTGTTTTTGTTTCTCATTTCCTTTTTCGCTTTTTTAACGGATTGTATGTTGAGTCTTTTTAATATCTTCCTTATCAATAGAAAGAATATCTTGAACCAAGACATGATCATGTGACCGGGGGGGGAAGAAAACCTCTGGTTGTTGATCACTCTTTTATAAGCTGTGGCAAGTATGCACGGAGACTATAATCTTACTAATTTCATTGCGTCGCAGATGTGGGAAGGACCCACAGCTGGATCTCCATTACACCTTGAATAAGTGATAGTGTCCCCAAGAGGTTGTCCAGCCACTGCCCAAGGGACACCCCCGGCCTGCCCTCCTTTTCCGGAAATCTTTTTACTGAAACCTGGCCAGCCTGCTAGTCTGCCGACCGTCTGCAGCCCCCCTGCCCTATAGCAGCGTGCGGGAGTGGCAACGACCCACGCAGCCTGGCCAGTCTCCTCTCAGGACCTTTACGGGAACGCTTGCCAGCCCCTGGCCTGGTCAGTGCTAGCATCTGCTCTCGTGACGGAAATTCTCTCACAAAGAGCCATCTTCGGACACCTCTAACTGTCAAACACAAAACACCACCGCTTCTCGTGTCATCCATTCTGCTGGAGTCTAGACAGTTATGTCCATCAAAACACAGAAACCCTGGATTCACACTTATATTATACCAAATAAGGGTCGTTTTTCTGGCCCAAAAGATACTCCTTGCTTAATAGTTAAGTTTTAAAATACCCGTAACCTTTTCCCCCAGCAGCTCCATAATCACTTAATGATTTTCTCTGAATACACTTAGGTTTTTCATGACAAGATGATCTTTAAAATGTCAAAGCCATCCTTCAAGGGAACACAGTTTACTCATTTGTATTTAGTCATTAGAAAAGGCTTTTATAGTAAATCAGCTGACAAAAGATAAAACTGTAGTCCCTTGGTCGTTTCACCAAAAATCATGCTGCGTGCCTGTTGTAATTATTCATGGTGATTTTAGCTAAGGTATGTATATATATTGAATTAAAAAATACATTATTCACAATTTTTTTGTCTTAAGATTATAACATATCGCTACTACTATGAATTCTCTCTATACTTCATCCTTTTGGGTATGCAGAATAGCTGCATTTATTTTTAGAATTAGTTATTTGACGTGAGTTTTTTTTTTTTTAAGATTTTATTTTTATTTATTTGAGAGAGAGAGAGAATGAGAGACAGAGAGCATGAGAGGGAGGAGGGCCAGAGGGAGAAGCAGACTCCCTGCCAAACAGGGAGCCTGATGCGGGACTCGATCCCGGGACTCCAGGACCATGACCTGAGCCGAAGGCAGTCGCTTAACCAACTGAGCCACCCAGGTGTCCTGACGTGAATTTTTTATGAAAAGTTTGTGGAGGCCTTGAAGTGGATTATGTTATAATCTAGAATGCACTGCAGTTTGCGGTCTCCTGCTATGTGACACTTTTCCACTGATTAATTGACCGCAGCTGATATAGTGCATTTTGCCACCTCCTCCTTTTTTGCCTTCACAGTGCTTTTTCATCTTTTGTTAATCACTTTTGAGACTGTACTGTATATTTTTTGTCTGTTCTTTTTGTTCTTATTGCTGAACATACAGCATTTGACTTGCTGGTCTCCAGAGCAGGACTGTGTGATGGAAGTAGGACGTGAAACACAGACGTGAGCTGTAGATGTCATCTGTAATAAGTGAAAACAGGTGAACTTAATTTTAATAATATAGTTCATGTCACCTGATGTATCCCAAACATAAGCATTTCAACATGTGATCAATGTAGAAAATTTATTAATGTGATATTTTACATTCTTTTTTCATATTAAGTCTTTGAAATTCAGTTTGCATTTTACACTTACTGCACATCTGTAAACCATAGTCCCTACGTGAACTCTCTTTGAATTTTAGGCATTTTTGATGCTCTCCTAAATCACCCTTTTAAAAAGTTTAGTACAGGGAACTGTTTTCTTAGATTATGGATCCAAGAGTGGTGGAAAGTCTCTTGCCCTGATATGTTTAATTAATGCAGCTGGTGACTGTCAGCTGCAGCCACTGCCATTGACCGCTCCAAAAATTCTTCGGGCCTTTATACACATTATGCTCCGTCCACTCTGCCTCCGCTTTAGAAAGGGAACAGCAAAGCCTGGGTGAGGGCACAGCTGTCGACACCATGGTTTACTGAGTATTTTAAGTCCACTGCTGAGACCACCTGCTCAGAATAAAAAGATTTCATTCAAAATATTGCTGCTCATGGACAGTGCACCTGGTCACCCCAGAGCTCCGATGGAGACGGACAGTGAGATGCATCTTGTTCTCATGCCCACAGCCCATGGATCCAGGAGTCGTTTTGACCTTCACGTCTTACTACGTAAGAAATACATTCTGGGGCGCCTGGGTGGCTCAGTTGGTTAAGCGTCTGCCTTCCGCTCAGGTCATGATCCTGGAGTCCCGGGATCGAGTCCCGCATCGGGCTCCCTGCTCGGCGGGGAGTCTGCTGCTCCCTCTGACCCTCCTCCCTCTCATGTGCTCTCTCTCTCTCATTCTCTCTCTCAAATAAATAAATAAAATCTTAAAAAAAAAAAATACATTCTGTACGGCTGTAGCTGCCGAAGGAGTGGTTCCTCTCGTGGATCTGGGCAGAGTACGTGGAAGGGACTCACCATTGTAGAGGCCATTAAGAACATTGTGATTCATGAGATACCAAATATAAATCACAGTATCAACGTGGACAGGAATTTGGGACGCTGGTGATTCCAAACCTCATGGGTGATTTTGAAGGGGTTCAGCGCGTTAGGGGAGGAAGTCACTGCCAACGGGGTGGAAACAGCAAGAGAACCAGGATCAGAAGTGGAGCCTGAAGATGGGGCTGATCTGCTGCCATCTCGTGATCAAACCTGAATGGATGAAGAGTTGCTTTTTGTGGATGAGCAAAGACAGTGGTTTCTTGGGATGGAATCTACTGGCGAAGGTGCTGTGAAGATTGTTGAAGTGACAGCAAAGGACTCAGAATGTTACGTCAACTTTGGTGATAAAGCAGCAGAGGGTTTGAGAGGATGGACTCCAGTTTGGAAAGAAGTTCTGCTCTGGGTAAAATGCTAGCAAACAGCCTCCTGTGCTGCAGAGAACTCGTCCCTGACAGGAAGAGTGGATCCGCGCAGCAAACTGCATTGTTATCTTGTCTTGAGAACTTGCCGCGGCCGCCCCAGCCTTTGGCTGCCACCACCCCAATCAGTCAGCATCCCTCAGCACTGAGGCAAGACCCTCCACCAGCAGAGAGGTGATGATTCACTGCAAGCTCAGATGATGTTAGCAAATTTAACAATAAAGTATTTTTTAATTAAGGTGTATAAATTGTTTTGATTTTTTTTTGAGATAATGCTATTGCACAATTAAGAGACTATGGTATAGCATAAACATAACTTTATAGGCACTGGGAACCAAAAAATTCATTTGACTTGGTTTATTGTAATATTTGCTTTATTGTGGTTGTGAGGAACTGAACCCACAATATCTCTGAGGTACGCCTATATAGCGATAATAGAAGTAAACATGTCTAAATTTGAGGTCTTAACGCAAATCAGTCTTCAGGAATAATCTTAAGCTAATAAAATTTATTTAATGGCAATAGCCATGCTAGATCATCATGTCGTTAAATTATTTATCATGCTCAATAGATGAAAAAGATCGTGCTCTCATGGATATATGAATGTGACAACCATTAGAGCAAAGAGAAGGGATCCTTAACCAGGCTTGTAAGCAGAATATATAAAGAAAGTTAGGATAACGTATAGTAGGTAAGAGAAAAGGACTTCCCACATTTATCTCTTGATTGTATTTTAGCACTTTTAGAATATTATTGAAGGTAATTTTTTTTCTTCTTAACCATATAAGCTCTTTAGCTACAACTCCTGTTCCTTGAGTTTTTCCTACTAATTTGAGAAATCCTAGAAATCCATGTGTCAGAATCTCTGTTAAAGTATAGATGGAGAAATAAACATGAAGATGTAATACTCACTGATCTTGAGTACAAGATGTATAGTGTGGTTCTGTAATATACATACAGGGAATTTTCAAATTGAGTTAAATAACCACCTTTTACTTCAAATCCATAATTTCTTCTCTTATTCTCAGTGTAGCTGTTCTGTCTTTGCATTGGCTTATAGAGCCTTTCTTCCCATCTTTCCTACTGTATTGACTGCTGCGTCTCAGGGTGGCTCCCCCATTCTCTGTTCCCACACCCATACCACTTCAAATGGTGATGAACTCCAGAATTCCCTTCCTATGTATTCACAGATTTAATAAACTTGGCCACTGTAAAACAACAGTATTTCAAAACGGAGTGGGACAACAAGGAATTTTAGTAAGTTTTGAAGTGTTTAGTGTCAGTGATTTGTGCTGCTTTTCAGTTAAGTATGACCTGACATATTATTCTTCTAGAATTCAAACCTGATTCATCAGAAGGTGTCTCCTCCTAGTGATCGACAAGGATCTCCAATATTGTCATTCATCATTCTGGAACAATTTAATGCCATTCGCTTAGTCCAAAGTATTCATCAATCTCTTGCCGCTCTCAGCAAAGTCATCAGAGGAACTACCTTACTGAGTTCAGAAGTACAGAAATTGGCAAGTGCTTTATTAAACCAAAAGGTAAGCCAAAATTAAATATATGTGTTTTTATTTCATTATTATAAATGACTCTTTCATTATGTATACATTTGTCAAGTCTTACAGTTAACAGTAGCAGAAAACCCAAGTTAAACTACCGTAGCCAGATAGGAATTAACTGGCTGATATAATGGAAGGATCCAGGGGTAGCCGGCGTTAAGTCACTTGATGCAGGAGCTGCAGATTGTCATTAGGATCTTAGCTTGTGTTATTTGTCTACCTGTCTAGTCATGTTGTGTGTGAGTGCGTATATATATATGCTTATTTGTATGTGTATGTACATGCAGCCTCCCTGTTGATGTCACTTTGGGGCAGGTCATCTATACATGATGGTATCCTAGCATGCTGAGCAACAGAAAGAACACCTTTCTCCTGGTAACTCAGGCAAAAATCTTGGGATTAGCTTTAATCCAAACTGATTGGATTGTGTTTGATGCCTAGCCCCTTTAAAATTCTCTGTTCAGGATTTGCAAAGTTCTCATTGGCTAGAGCTTCAGCCGAATATGTATACCAGCAGCTAGGATGGATTCAGCTCCATCTGTAATGTGGTATACTCCAAGTAAGGGAAGGATGGTTACCCAGTGGAGAATCAAGGTACTTTTAGCAGAAGAAAGGGAAATCCACTTCTCTTGCTGAATAATTGACCCATTTTATTTTTTTTTTAAGATTTTATTTATTTGAGAGAGAGCATGAGCGGTGGGGAGGGGGAGAGGAGGAGAGAGAAGCAGACTCCCCGCTGAGCAGGGAGCCCAACATGGATGTGGGAATCGATCCTGGGACCCTGAGATCGTGACCTGAGCTGAAGGCAGACGCTTCACTGACTGAGCCACCCAGATGTCCAATTAAACCATTTTAAATATCAGTAAAATCCATGTATTATAGATCTATTGGCTAGAAACAAAAAAATTGGAGTATCTGACATATATTCACTTTAGTTTTTTGGAAAATATACACCTTACAGAACTTGGCATCTGGAAAAGATTTCACTAGGGTTCCATAGGAATTTAGAAAGAAAAAAGTTTTGTTTTCCCCCTGCCTCCAGCACTGTTTACCCTCAATATAGAAAACTCTGATGGTCAACTTAAAGTCTTCTACATAAAAGATCATCTTCCTGGAAGTTCCTGTATCTTACATAAAAAGATTTCTGTCTTAGTTCAGGCTGCTATAACAAATTCCGACACATTGGGTGGCTTAAACAATAAACATTTATTTCTCATAGTTCTCAAGATCAAATTGCTGGTAGATCTGGTGTCTGATGAGGCCTGCTTCCTCCTTTGCTCATGGCCATCTTTTTGCTGTGTTCTCACGTAGCACAGAGGAAAGAGAGAGGAATCAGCCTCTCTCCTGTCCCTTCTTAGGAGGGCATTAATCCCATCATGTTTGCTCCACCCTTATGACTTACTACCTCCCCAAAGCCTCATCTCCACATATCATCACCTAGGGGGTTAAGGTTTCAACATATGGATTTGGGGGAGGACACAAACTTTCAGTCCACTGCAATATCCATTCCTTTTCTGCATAGACAAAAAGGCATACTCTGCCAACCTTATGTTCCTTTTTCTCTTTACCTTGGAAAGGAAATCTCAGCTTTGCATTGTGTACTGCATTTAAATGGTTTTTCTCTGTATATAGATGACTGTTTGAATCAACGATGATATTCAAAATACCATAGTAGTAGTATATTGTTCTATAAGCTGTATCTAACTTCTTTTTAATTTCAAGTGATACATTATCTGTCATGAAAGCTCCTTGAGCATTTCAAGGAAACACTGAGAAAGGATTGTGAGAGCTCTGAAGAGCTTACATTAGTTAGCTCATGTGAGCACCACGTGCAAGGTGGTGCTCCTGACACCTTTATTCTACTGGGAGGGGCCTGAGGCAGATGGGCGCTCAGTCACTTAACCAGAGTCACGCAGGGAGAACTTGTAGAGTCAGGAACCTAGGCGGGTCTGTTGCCTTTATAAATAGAAATGATTTAAATTTACCAAAAGATAAATTTTCATGAGAGTGTATTTCTTTAAAATCCAACTTCATGCTGTCTAAGGGCAAAATGTACGGGATTGCATTTAATGACAGTTGAGTGAGGTCTAGGAGGAGAATCACACTGATAGAGCACGAGTGTAGAGGAGGACAGCAAGTTTGGTGGAACTCACACACACTGACACGTAGAAAATTCAGCTTAGATCAGATTTTGAGGTTTCTAAAGCCAAAGAAAAGGTGTTTGGATTAAATGCCATAGGCAATAAGAATATTTTCGTGTAGAAATAATGTCACAAAAGGCCAAGAAAGTGGCCCGTGGAATAGGTCTATCTGCCACTTGGTAGCTGTGTGACGGGCAGGTCAGGTAAACCTCTCTAAACATTACTTTTCTCGTTTGTAAAATGAGGATAATAAAGATATAACCTACCCTATGGGGTTGGTATGAAAATTAAATCATAAGTAAGTGCTTGGTACAAAGCAAGCATCCTCTAAATGATAGTTGCTTTTGTTATTGTTACTTTAGGAGAACTTTATTAGGTAAAAAGCAGCTTTTGGAGCAGTTGACTGGTAACACTATACAAAACTAGTTTATAGAAGTAGGGTAGAACTCTATTTCTCCTTTAATTCTGAATGATAATCTTCCCGGTTAGAGTATTTTTGGCTACAGGTTTTTCCTATCAGCACTTTGAATGTATCTTACTACTCCCTTCTAGTCTGTAAAGTTTCTGTCAAAAAATCAAATCATAGCCTTGTATGAATGCCTTTGTATGTAACTAGTTGCTTTTCTCATGCTGCTTTCAAAATTCTGTCTTCATCATTTTTGGCATTTTAATTATTATGTGTCTTGTGTGGACCTCTGGATTCATTGTGTGCAGCTCTCTGTGCTTCCTGGACCTGGATGTCTGTTTCCTTCCCAGGTTAGGGAAGTTTTCAGCTATTATTTCTCAAAGTCCATTTTCTTCCCTTTCTCTCTTCTCCTTTTGAGACACCTGCATTGTGAATATTATGACTCTTGATGTTGTGGTAGATAGCCTTAACTGGTCCTTATTTTTTGTTGTTGTTCTATCTATCTATCTATCTATCTATCTATCTATCTATCTATCTATCTATTCATTCATTCATTCATTCATTCATTCATTCATTCATTCATTCATTCATTC
>NW_023270387.1:1567883-1616808 GCF_011800145.1 Mirounga leonina
TTCATTCATTCATTCATTCATTCATTCATTCATTCATTCATTCATTCGCTGTTCACCCTGGTTGCTTTCCACCGCCCTGTCTGCAGATCACTAATCCATTCTGCATCCCCTAATGTGTGGATGATCCCTGTAGTGTGCTTTTCATTTTAGTTATTGTATTCTTCAGCTCTGACTGGTTCGTTTTTATACTTTCTATTTCTTTGTTGAAGTTTTCACTGAGTTCTTTCACTCTTCTCTTCAGTCTGGTGAGTATCTTTATGACCATTACTTTGAACTCTCTGTCGGGCAGATTGTTTAACTCTGTTTCATGTACCTCTTTTTCTAGGGTTTTGTCTTGTTCTTTCCCCACTTGGATCCTGTTCTTCTGTCTCTTTATTTTGTTTAGCTCTCTGTGTTTGTGACTATGTAGTGTATAGGTCCGCTATGTGTCCTGGTCTTGAAAGTAGTGGGCTTATGTAGAAGGTGTCTTGTGGTGCCTGCTAGCTCATTCCCCACTGGTCACCAGCACCAGGTGCTCCCCAGTGTCCCCAGTGTGGGTGCGGGCCCCCTCCTGTGTGGGGGGCTGTAACTGCTGCACGGGCTGTGCTGGGCGGAGCTGGCCCTCAGCTCAGCTCTCTGCAGTGACTGTCACACGTGTGGGCAGGTCTTGCCCTGGGCACAGCGGCTGAGGCATACCTGTAGGAACTGTGGTCACACTGGTGGGTGGAGGAACTTCCCATGCAGCTGAGCGGGAGGCTCAGCTGTAGCCCCTGCTGGCTCCTCACCTCCCCAGGGCAGAAATCACTGGAGGGGCGCCACTTCCTGCCAGGGCTACTCACTGGGTGTGGTGGGGCAAGAGGTACTTGGGAGTGGCACCTGCCAGGGCAGCTGAGTTGGGTGGGGTGGGCCCATAATGGAACACCTGGGTGAAGAAGCAGTGCTAGCACAGTAAATGGAGAGAAGCCTGTGGCCAGCTGGGCCCAAGGAGGGCGACAGAAGCGGTGCCCACCTGCACTCCATTTCTTGGGAAAGCTTCTCCAGATCCCTGCCCCTCCAGCACATGTCCTAAAATTAGTCCGTAAATAAACCCCAGGCACTTTGGAAACCGCTGCTTCTGTGCTGGGTTTCAGGCTAAGAGACAGAGAGTATGGGTCCTTCGGGAGTGGAGACCCCGTTCCCTGTTGCCCTCTGGCTCTCCCGTACTTAGGCACTAGTGACTTTGCAAGCCAGACATTGTGGGGGTATTTCTCCTTGGTGCAAGTACCACGGGCTGGGGATGCTCCTTGAGGGGCTTGATCCCATCACTCTTCTGTGCCTGGGATATATATCCCTCCTGCTTCTGGGTCACCACGGTGGTGGGTAGGGGGCTTGGTTCCTGACTGCACCTGTGTTCTTCATAACCTCGTTGACGTGGCCTCTTTATGTGTTTAGTTGTGGCAGTCTGCTCTGCCAGTCTCAGGTCGTTTTCAGAATCAGTTGCATTACATGTATTTGTTGCCTTAGTGTATCTGTGGGGGAGGTGAGCTCCAGTTCTCCTCCTGCAGCATCTCCCTGGCTCCCAGTGTAGCAACTTTTAACAATGGTGTTCATATGTAAGAGAGTAATTCCATTAGATACATCCCTCGGATCTGAAAGCCCTTAGTTCTGGTGCTGTTCTACAAACTCTTTTTCTATATTGATAAGAAAAGTAAAATCTTGGTAGCTAAGCAAAGGTCTTAGTAATATTAAATTGGAACCTATTATAAAGTAAATTATGGCTAGTGTAGGAGTTAGTGATAAGTTGTAAACTCTACCTATTGTCAAGCACTTCATCCACAATTGGAATTAGAGTGAACTACGTTTTTTTCTTTTTCTTTACCCTCTTTTTCAAAAAAAAAATTTAAACTGAATCCTTTTTTACACTATAACATCTCATTGCAACTTCTAGTGTTTGAAATAAATAGTGGTTACACAGCTGCTCCCATTTTCGGGAGCTACAGTAAACTTGAATCCCATGAAGCTGTCCAGACATCTCTTGTAACTTCAGCAGGTGCACGTCGTGGATTACCATTATCATCCCCCATGGCTCTTCTGAGTGCAGTGGTGGTGGTTGGCAGTGTGATAAACAACTACAATATTCAATAGAAGAGGAAAATGAGTCACTAAAAGTGGCACTGTGTTTAAAGTTCACATAATAATAAACACTGAAATTATAGAGTAGAAATGAAAATATCCAAGATTATACTACAGTGCTTTCTTGTTCAGGTCACTTAAACTTTCCTTCCCTCGGTTTCTAAATGTTTGTAACGTGGTTCATGATTATGCCTCCCTCAGAGGGTTGTTTTGAAGGGTAGAGGTGTGCACGGAAGTACCATGCTCGGAACAGTGCCTGCCCCGTCCGTGCCGCCAACTGCAGACGTGTTTGCTGTCGGGACCCTTCTCCTCTCATTCCCGTGGAGGTCCTCTCTGGCTCCTGCCTCACAAAGTGCAGCAGCTTCCTGACTCCCTTCCTGCCACCGCATCCATCCCTGAATGCCGCTTCTCCCTGTGTCTACTGGGGTAATGTCTCTGCAGTCAAATCCGATTGTGTCACATGCCCGGTTCAAGTTTAATTTGGTCTTATCATTGCTTACCTGATCAAACTCCTTAGTATAGACTCCAAAAAGCTTCCTGGTCTGGTCCTTACTTAATTAATGTCTCCCTTATTAATTGTCCTCCCTTTTCCTACTGTCTTTCTCTCCCGGAGTGTAGACTGTTTATCCCTTGAGATTTACCTCGGGTGTTATTTCCACCAGAAAGCGTTCCCTGACTCTTGCCCTCATATGGAGTGTGGATTTGGTGGATGCTAGCTCTGTGTATAATGAGCACTGCTCTTGTCGTTATCAGGGAACTTACTGTACCAACTGCAGTATCCCTTTTCTTTGTCTCTTTCCCTGCCTTCTCACACAAGTTGTTATGAACAGGGGTTGTGTTGTCATTTTGTATCCAGAGCACCTAACAAATGATTGCCAAGTAGCAGCTGTTTAACACAAGCTTGCTGAATAACCATGTACTTAATTGATGCTTGAAAGAGAGGGAAGGAGTGAGCAGTGGACCCCTCCCCTGCTATGACATCTGTTATGAAAAGGATGGGTAGCAGAAAGAGGTTCTGTTTAGGGTTAGACTTGGGCTCTAGCTCTATAACATTTAGTTAAAAACACTGATAAGTTAACCTGTTCTAAGCCTTAGTTTCCCCATTATTATAATTTTAATTCCTAATTCATAATTGTCTTGCGTTGAACCTCACATGGTGTAATATGCGTAAAGCACAATGGGAAGGTAAGATGCCTCGCAGCTGGTACCGATGCTGACAGACTCTGGAGTGAGGTTGCCTGGGGCCACACGTGTGGCCTTCACGTGCTCCCTGTGTAACATGGCAGTGAAAGCAGCCCTTGCTACTGAGGGTTATTGTGAGGAGCACATGGGATGGTGCCTCTCATGCGCTCGGTGCTCACACAGAATTAGCAGCCAGCCAGCGTTCGCTTAAAACACCCCCTCCAGTTCTTTCTGCCTTCGTCGAAATCCAGCACAACTCTCAGAACGTAGCACCTACTTCCTTTCCTAAGACTTCCTTCATTAAATCATTTTTATATAAACTCCCAAACATGATATGTAACACATTCTTGATACTTCGGCTGAACTGTACATGACACAGAGTCTAGTTTCATATGTACAATGTAGTGATCGTCATTTATGTGTAATACGAAGCGACCACCAAGATGAACGTAGCTACCACCTGTCCACATCCGGAGTTGTTACCATATTAGTCACGTTCCTTATTCTGTACATTGCATCCCCATGTCTTACTTATTTTGTAACTGTAAGACTGTACCTTTCAATCTCCTTCCCCTCCTCTCCTCTGGCAACCATCTGTTTGTTTTCTGTATTTATGGGTCTGTTTCTGTTTTCTTCTGTTTGTTGTGTTTGAGATTCCACATAGAGGTAAAATCATATGGTTGTCTTTCTGTGATTTACTTCACTTAGTATAATAGCCTCTAGGTTCACCCATATTGTCCCAAACAGATTCCTTCTTTTTCAAGATGGAGTAATATTCTAGAGTGTGTGTGTGTGTGTGTTGCATATTCCTTACCATTCATCTGTCGATGGGCACATGAGTTCCTTCCATGTCTTGGTTGTAAGTAATGATGCCTTGAACATAAGCGTGCATGTGTATTCTGGAATTGTCTTTTCCATTTTTGGGTCGGACCAGATGTTTTCCAGAGCTGTGGTAGCACGGAACTGCAGGGTCCTTTCCTGCAGTTGTCCCCTGGGGTTTCGTTGGTGGGCAGGGCGTGCAGTTAGACCAGATGCCTGCCCCCAGCCCACTGCTGGGGCTGCAGTCCACCTGGTGTGTGTGATTATCTTCCCTTCACCCCGGGGCAGGGGTCACTTAGCAGTGTTGCTGCCCCTGTCAGCGCTGCTGGCCCACGACCAGGCTTGTGATGATGCTTCAGACGGATGGTGCTGAGGGCAGGTTGGTTGGAGCATATTCCTCGGAGAGCACGTGTGGGAGGTATGGTGTCACGAGCAAGCCAGGTGGAGGGTGTTCTCACTCATTGTCGCTGGTGTCGGCGTGTAGGCTGGTATGTGGGGTCATGTTTGAAAATCACCACACCTGTCTCAGTTCAAAGCACCGTTCAGACACTTTTCTGCCATATTCTGAGGAAAGCTTACTTTACACATCTAAAGTGATTAAACCAGATATTTTACACTCTGAATTCCCACTATCTTATAATTTTTGTTTTCCATGCATTGTTGATATATCCCACAGTGTCGTTTCTCTACTATATAATCAGGCAGTGTTTTGGGGTATGAAATTGATGTTTTCTCCTTATTATTGCACTTTAGAAGTTTGAATATTTATATAATGTTTGGAAAGTCCAGCAAACCCTCACAGAAAAGGTATACCATGATGATGAACATGAACGTAAAGAATATTGTCAAGTAAAGAAGTATGTATTAATAGAGAATACCAGTTAATAGAAGGTCAGGTATTCAAAAGATAACTTTTTTAGAATGGTTTTATTTACTTATTTAACTTAGAGTATTTTTTAAATTTCTTTTAATCATATAGTTCAGTGTGGTTTTGGGGATGAAATTTCTATTATACTTCTCTATTTAGAGTTTGAAGAAATTCTGGAGGAACGAAGACTTTTTTAAAAAATCTTTACCACTTATAAAATGAACTTGTCAATTTTAATTTGATTTCCTTATGTACTAAATATTGTTTTAAGCAAACAGTGGTTTGCTACTTTGTATATACCAGCTTATGTTTGCTTATTGTATCAAGAATTTTACTTTAAAATTCAAGTTTCTATTTAAATTCTAGTTAGTTAACATATATGGTAAAATTGGTTTCAGGTGTAGAATTTAATGATTCATCCCTTACACACAAAACCCAGGGCTCATCACAAACAGTGCCTTCCTTAATACCCATCCCCCAAGACAAACCATGAGAGACGATGGACTCTGAGAAACAAACTGAGGGTTCTAGAGGAGAGGGGAGTGGGGGTTATGGGTTAGCCTGGTGATGGGTATTAAGGAGGGCACGTACTGAATGGAGCACTGGGTGTTATAAGCAAACAATGAATCATGGAACGTTACATCAAAAACTAATGATGTAATGTATGGTGATTAACATAACATAATTTAAAAAAAGGCTATAATAAAAAAAAAATACCCATCCCGCATCTGTCCCATCCCCTCCCCCACCTCACTCCATCAACCCTCAGTTTGCTCTCTGTAGTTAAACATATCTTATGGTTTGCTTCCCTCTCTGTTTTTATCCCCTTCCCCTATGTTCATCTGTTTGTTTCTTAAATTCCACATATGAGTGAAGTCATATGGTATTTGTCTTTCTCTGACTTACTTCACTTAACACAATACCCTCTAGCTCCATCCATGTTGTGCAAATGGCAAGATTTCATCCTTTCTGATGGCTGAGTAATATTCCATTGTATATATGAACCACATTTTCTTTATCCATTCATCTGTCGATGGACATTTAGAACTACTCCTGTCCGGCAAGTGCACTACTAGGTATTTACCCAAAAGATATAGAAATACTGATTTGAAGGGGCACATGCACCCTGATGTTTAGAGCACATTATCACCAATAGCAAAATTATAGAAACTCTCCTTTTAGAGAAACAGATTAATTCATTCTATCTCTTGTCATTCATTTTATTATGTTATTTATTGTCATTCATTTTATTCAAAGGAAAACAGACATTATCTTAAGGAAATAAATCCATGGTGCACATAATGTGGATTATCCCGAAGTATTTTCCCCATCACACTAATGTTAAAGGTCTATTATGTGTAATATTATATGTGTAAACTTAATTTGGACCCTTTTTAAATTGCAGTGTCCTCTGGCATGGCAGAGCAAGTGGGAAGGCCCAGAAGACCCCTTACAGTACCTTGGAGGTGTCGTGGCTCGGGCCCTTGCGATACAGGTGAGAGTCGGTCCCCGAGCGACGGAGCGCGTGACTCCAGCATCGCGGACGTGTGCACCGGGGTCGCTGTCCTGCCGGCAGCCGGGGACGATGCCGCTCTCAGGCTGTCCGCAGTGCTTACGGGGCATTCTTTTAAAATGCTCCTTTTGTTTTTGTGTTTGTTTTTACTCACTGTGGCTCTTCATAACTTTTGAGAATGTAGAGAAGAATCTACACTTTTAATATATGTGGGTTGTGTGGTTGGTAACTGTCACAGATTCATAACCGTGACCAATTCACTTTAGAGCATGTCCTACCCTCCCCGTAGGGAGCTGCTTTTTTCTCTTTTCTTTTTTCAACAAATCAAGTTTCTTCAGAGTGACCAGTCAGGTACCTTGCAGGAAAACTGAATGGAATAAGGAGTGATCTCAAGTGATTTTCTGAAAGGAACAGCAAATGGTGCACGCAGTGTCCCCTGTCCCCTGCATGGTTTCGTGGAGTCTCACTCCCTTCGTCCTCCGTGGTCACACCTGCTTCACAAAGGGCCTCCTTTCCATGACTTCTGCGATCGTGAGTCCTTCTAGATGAAGCACATACCTGTCCGCAGCTTCAGCCTTGTCATTGCTCATGACTGCTCCACCTTTGAACCCCTGGACACCTTTGAACTAGACTCTCTATAGACTCTTCCTGCCCAACTCAGCCTGGAATCCATGGCACATAACGTCAACCATTCCCTTTCCAGAATCTTCATTATCCTATCTCACTGTCCCTCGTGCCGCCTCCTTCCTAGAAAGTGTTGCATTGGGTTAGTCTCTGTCCATACATGAGCTGCTGAGCTCTGCTGGCGACACCAGACGGGGTCCAGTGAGGGAGGGGCTGGCCCTGCCCCTGTGTTCCACCGTGGCTGTTTCAGCCACGCACTACTTCCCTGAAAACCATTCTGTCACCACCTCCCTTTCCCTTAGACGAGCACCTTATGTTTTACTTTATAGAGAAGATTCAAGCTGTGAAATGTGGCCCTTTGAGAAGTCCGACCCTTCTCTCCCACCTACAGATTTCTCTGAACCTGCCCTCTCGTCTTTGAGCTAACAGAAAGAACTGACCTTCTGCTGGTGAAGGCTTCTTTTTAGCCCCGTGCACTTGATTTCCTGTGTTCTGAGCTCTGTAGACACTCCCTGCAGGGGCTCTTCCCTTACCCTGCTCTTCATCTCTCCCTCCCTCCGTGCTCCCTTGTGCCAGCTACAAATGAGACTCCTTTAAAGGCGCCAGGACTCATCTGAACGTTTGTTGGGCTTCTAATACGACTAAGCTCTGGGTTGTAGGATTGTTGGAGAAAAAAATTCCTGGATCTGAAGATGACATTAAAATCAGCAGGTAAAGGGCGCCTGGGTGGCTCAGTTGGTTAAGCGACTGCTTTCGGCTCAGGTCATAATCCTGGAGTCCCGGGATCAAGTCCCGCATCGGGCTCCCTGCTCGGCGAGGAGTCTGCTTCTCCCTCTGCCTCTCTCCCTGCTCATGCGCTCTCTCTCTCTCTCTATCTAAATGAATAAATAAAATCTTAAAAAAAAAAATTAGGGGCACCTGGGTGGCTCAGTCGGTTAAGCAACTGCCTTCAGCTCAGCTCATGATCCTGGAGTCCCGGGATCGAGTCCCGCATCGGGCTCCCTGCTCGGCGGGGAGCCTGCTTCTCCCTCTGACCCTCCCCCCTCTCATGTGCTCTCTGTCTCTCTCATTCTCTCTGTCTCAAATAAATAAATAAAATCTTAAAAAAAAAAAAAATCAGCAGGTAGAGAAGAACCAGTCAAGGACTCTGACTGTCTGTCTGTCAGTCTGTCGGCTGTGCTTGCACATAAGCAGTAAGTGCCAGAAGATGGAGGGGGTGAAGGGGCGGGCAGGAGCGTGCGGCAGGCCGGGAGGAAGGACGGACAGTCCCTAGGTCACCTGGGGACTCAGAAGTGCTCCAAGTTCTTGGTGTGTTCTAATTGCATGGCTCTGGTAGGTTGTCAGCCCTTGTGTCAGTATTGTTCGCTTTTCTTTCTTATCAAGGCAGGAACTGCATTAGCTGGAAAAGGCAGCCTATTACACTGTGCGTGGAATATATGTGTAAGTGCACTTAATTACGTGCATGTAACAATAAACGTGTTGATATTGAATTTAATATTTAAAACAATTTTACATGCATTATAATTTTCTGGCATGATTATTTATGCTGAGTGTATCAAATAATCATCACAGCTGAAAAATTCTCCCCTGACACTGTGTAATTTCTTAAAAGCTTTATACTCATTTAGCCTTAATTGTAGTGATAGAACAGCCTCCTAAGCCCTCAGGATAACTTCTACGCTTGACCGTAGCTTGTCTTCCGTCCTTCTAACCGGGGAATATGCAGTGTTTATCATTTCTGCCACCACTTAGGATATGGTTTTTTCACTTGTTTTGTTTTCCTGTGTTAATTTTTTTGTTGTTACGAATGTCCAGAGATAAGCGCTCTCCTGAGGTCAGTGCTAGTGTTTGGGATTCACAGGTGCCTCCTGTGTGTCCCAGGTGAGAATCCAGAGCAGCTTGTGGGGTGTGGGGCAGCCATGTCGCCGTGCGGGCGGGCGGGGAGGAGGGGGTGAGGGCACAGAGCTGCTGTGGGAACCGTGTGACAAGCGGCGGCTCTGGCTTCCTCGTGAAGCTGTGATGCTGAGTCCATTGAGACCGCTGTGCAGCCGCCGGGGCTCACACCGTTCGGAGGCATGACGGAGAGGGAAACGAGAACAGGCTGCTGGGAGTGTCGTTACAGGGTTCTGTGCAGATGAGGGGAGACCGGCCGGGGTGGGGGTGCTGTTCGTGCATTGATTGACTCATCCAGCCGAGGTACCGGGAGCAGCTACTTGAAGGGCGCTCTGAGGGAAGCATGGCGACACAGTGGTTAGGAAGTTGATAACGCCTCCTGCCTCACGGCGTGGACATTCCTGACCTTCCTTCAGTGCGGCATGTAAAGCATGTAAAGCCTTGGCTCCCAACCCTTCTCTGAAGTTGTGCATGTAGAGTAGTAAGCACATAGACACTGTGTGTCCAAGGAACTGCCCATACAGTGTCTCAGGAAAGACAGACGCAGAGTAAACAACGGTACAACCATGAAGGACGTACAGTGACTTGGAGCAAACAGCAGGAGCCCCTCACGGACGGGCACCCGGGAAGCAACGCCTGAGCCCAGAGCGCAGGAGGACTAGCCCATCGGGGAGGAGAGACGAGTGCGCCAACGAGGGCAGGGCCTGCGTCCCGAGGAAGCCCAGTGCTTTCCTGAACTACAAGCCATGTTTAAGGGACTCCTGACTGTGTCCACATCACACTTTCACTGCTAACCAGACTTGGGCTGCCGTGTGTCAGCGGCAAGCTTTCATGCCCATTTTTTAGGAATGAGTTCCTGCTTAGGTTTCATGTCTTTTGTTTTAAAATTGAGAGTGACCGCTTCAGCTCCACCCAGGATTTTTTTTGGCTTAACTCAAGCCACTGGCTGATACACTCATATACTACCGTATTTGGCCACCTTCCTTCTTATGTTAGAATCTTGTTATTTATTTATGTCAACTTTTAGCAACTTTGAAGTCTGGGGAGATCCAAACAATAAATAGAATTAGTAAATACCAGTTGGCATGTCACATAAATTCTCCTTAAGGTTTTTCAGGAAGTAAAGATAACAAAATAAGCAACACCAATCTAAACAACTATATATCTTTTTTTTAAGATTATTTATTTATTAGAGAGTGTGTGTGCAAGTGGGGAGGGGCACAGAGGGAGGGAGAAAGAATCTGAAGCAGAATCTCCACTGAGCGCAAGGCCAGGAGCCACCTAGACGCCCCAAACAACTATCTATCTGGGAGAAAACAGCAGATGTAATGCAACCTAGAGATGCTCAGTGTCGCCTCCTGTCCCCACTCTGCCCAAATGGATCCCCCTGCCATGGCCTGGATCCATTCTGGACGAGGCCTAAAACAGGCTCTGTATTAGATTTGCCAGCGTATGCCTTCTATGAGCAGGTGCTCTTAACGTTGGGTTCTTTCCAACCCTCCCTGCCCAGCAGTGCTGGGAGGCAGGTCTTCCCGTCATACAGGTATCAGTCCCTACACTTCCCTCTCCCTCTTGTGTTCTCCTGAGATTCTGTTTAGATGCCGCGGTGTCTTTTGTTCAGATAATATCAGGCAGTTTCTAGCGTGTCTGCTAAGATGCTTCTTGTGACCTTAGCCACATAGATTGCTTCTCTGTTACATTTTTCTTTTCCTCTCCACTTCAAGAAGACTGATTGTTCACTGAAAAAAATCTGTGAGCCTCTAGCTCTTACCCTTCCCTCTTTGACCTTGACTGTTCTCTAGGACTCAGACTGGCATTTCTGGATCTAGAAGTCTCATGACACCCTTTTTGGGTTCATCTAAATAGCTCTTCGCATTTTCCTAGATGTAAATTCAGAGCATCGGGTCACTTTTCTTTTCAGTGTACCACTTTATATATTCAGACTTTTAAAATGATCTAATGAAGGACAGAAAGAGAAAACAAGCATTTGTAAGAACTGAGCTCGGAGATCAGGCATGTACATGCTGTACATGAAATCTAGTAATATTTACAACACACGAGGTGGGTGTTATTTCCATTTTTAAAGATAGGAAAAATAAAACCCCAATTTCAAGAATAAACAGTTTACAGAAATGATACGTTAAATGAGAGAACTCACACTAAAGTGCCCTTTCTGTAAAAACATGTGAGTTTTTGATCATTCCATAGATTATCAGCAACATTTTAGATTCTCACTCTCTCCCTTGAAACTTTTTACGTTGGCTTCTATCCATACAGTCGTTCCCACGAAAGTCCGTGACAACTCCATCCTTCCTATGACAGAGGCCGAAAGTCTTGGAATCACTGTTAACTCCTGACCTCTCCTCATGTGTGTCCATCCTGCCAGAAACATGATCTTGCCTCCATATTCAGAGTATACTCAGACATACCGCTTCACCCGCTACTACCTTGACTGACAGCATTACCAGTGCGGCCGCCGCCTAATTAGGACTGCTTCTACCCTTGCCCCTCCCTCCCTGGTCGGTTCTCAGCCAAGCAGTCTGAATGTTCTGGCTAAAGCATAAATCAGGTGAGATCATTCCTCTCTTGGGAATACCCTCGTGATTCCTTACCTCATCCAGAGTCACAGAACCCTTCCATCAACCCACAGGTGAAGGTCAGGCTTCTTACCTCTCTGATTTCCTCCTCTTTTCGCTCCCTCATTTAGTTTGCTCCAGCTGTGCTGGCCTCCGGGCTGCTCAGTGAACAGACCAACATACTCCCCACCAGGGCTTTATTCTTGCTGCTTACTCTGCCCACGCTGCTGCCCCGAGATTCTGCACAAAGTCATTTTCTGTCTTTGAACTCTTTGCTCCAACGTCACCTCAGCGAGGCCTTCCCTGGCCACGCTGTTTCAGGTCGCAGCCCCCCTCCTTTCCTTCTTTATTTTTCTCCAGAGCCTATATCCCCAGCTAACATTCCATGCATTTCACTGAATTAATTTTCTTTGTATTCCTCACTAAATGGAAGCTTCATATGGGCAGATATTTTTGTCTGTTTACTGCTCTATCCAAGCATGTAGAACAGTGGCTTGCACAAGTAGGTTTTTCAGTATCTGATGAGTAAATGAATGATTTGATCACTTTTAGGGTTATTCTTAAGGAAACTGACATAAATCTCTTTCACATTTTCTAATCAGCGTGATTTACCTCCCAATATGTATTCTTTGGCATCTGTGACATACTTAGGAGATTTAATTTCTATTTAAATCTGCCTAATAGATGTTAATTTTTTACTCTACAATCTAACATTTGAAGATTTGTTTTCTCTTAAGATCCTAAACGTTAAAAGCAATCATATTTTTTAATTTTTCATTTTTTTTTCCTGAGGTATCTTACTCTACTTTGGAAGGTTCTGCAGTACTTTGCATTCCTAGAAAAGTCTTTATTTTCCTAACTCCTTTTAGTAACTCTCACATTCCTTAGTACAGTGTTTTACCCATAGTAGGCACTCAGTAAAATTATGCATAGGAAGACATATAAACAGAATTGAGAAAGCAGTCTGTATGAGGTATAAAACTTCTAGCATCCCTATTTTTATATACTGTACTCAGCTAGAGGAGGTATGTTATGCATCTTTTTAATTCATATTCTCTCTCTCTCTCTCTTTCTTTCCTTCTTTCGCTTCTGTTTTGTGCCACCACTATTCTAAGTGCTGGAAATACACAGTAATGAGGAAATCATGAATTCCTAACAAGAGGAATCTCTGTATTTAGTTAAGGAAATAGATAATAAACAAATAAATAGATTCATATTGGAATTTTGTGAAAAAAATATATCTTGGCCCAAATCCTGAGATTTAAGATTAACATACAGCCAAGCTTTAAACTGTGTTGTCACTATCACAGAATGAACTGAGGGTACATAACCAAATATTCCCAGTAAAACAGAGCTGTTGCTGTAGCAATATTACGAGATTTTAGGAGTTACATTTTGTACGGGGACAGTAATTCCTCCACACTATCAGCTGATAAATTCTGCCTGTGTTCAAGTGTCTCGCACGTTTGGAATCCTGAGTGGTAGTCTGTGGTCTGTGATGATCCGCAGCTTGATGGAAGTGATCCTATAAACCATGTGCTATTTGTACTGCCTGCAGAAGACAAATCTTGGTTCTAGACAAGTGACAATATAGCAACATAACTGGCTTTCAAGATAACAAAATCTTCCCTGAATTTTTATCTGCATCTCGCTTTCATCACATGCATGCCCATTTCGGCGGTGCCGGGCGTGGCATAATAAGAGCATCTTTACCGCGGAAAGCGTGCACAGACTGGGAGCGGACACGCGAGGGTTCCTGCAGAAGCAGCAGGTTCTAGCAGACGGGCTATGGTTCCCGCCGGAGACCGGCCATGGGGGCGCCCGTGTTCTCAGGGCTCCCCTGGGTGCACACAGCCGCTTCCCCCTGGCCAGGGCGTCCGCTTGTTAGTTGGGGAAGGACACAGCTGCACGGGGTTGTCTGTGTCCTGCAGCCTTGGCTTGGGCCGCAGAAGAGCAGCGCAAGTGTTCTGGGGCCGGTGGACTCTGTCCCCGGCCTGGTGCTCCCTGAGGGAAGGGTCCAGCCCGCAGAAGGAGGAGCGGCCTCGGCCGTGGGTGGTAGCAGCCCTGTGGCTGCTGCGTCGTGGGTTTAGGGGTCTCTGTGGTCTCCCCTCTCCCAAGTGCTCATTGTCACACTCCGTCTATACCCACCCTGGCTTCCTCCCTTCAGCCTTGGCGCATGCTCCCATCCGCCTTCGTCCCATCGTCCCAGCTGCGCGGAAAGGGGGCGGGGACACCACAATGCAAATGGTATTGTGATGAGATCATGACAGCCCTGGGGCCACCAGCCGTGGGGGTTCCTTCCCTGCGCACGCCCCCAACAGGGCCAGGCCCTGGGGCCAGTCCGCTGGTCCAGCCCCGCTGCAGGCCAAGCCCACCGACGGTGGCTGGCTGGTCCCTGCGGTTTCCCGGCCCAGGGCCTCTACTCTCCCCCTGCTCCGCCTGGCCACCTGCTGCCTCTAGCAAACGCGTCCCTGGTTTTCCTGCTGTAGTCAGAGCCTGGCCGGGGAGGTCGTGAACCATCCTGAGTCCCCGAAAGCCCTCGCCACATGGTTCCATGGTCAGTGTAACTGGACCACGCGGCCCTGGCTCCCCTCACCGTAGGTTCCGTGCCTTCTGTCGGGGCCCCAGTGTCCTGAGCTCCTTGCACCTGGACGGCTCCGCAGGCGAGGAGAGCACTCCCCTGCGCACCGGGTGGAAGGACTCTGGGCCGCGGGCTCATCTGGTGGTGGTTGCACGGAGCACTGAAGCGGACTCGGCGATGCTGCCGCTAACCCCGACCTGTGCGTCCAGTGCAGATAGCCCAGCGAAGTACTTTGCCTTGAACATGAGAGCCTCACCTTAAGTGAGTCTCAAAAAACCACTTTTTTACCAAATGTCCTGAAGATGATTGCTAATCTATATCTGTGATTTGTGAAGCTTTTTTTAACCTCTGTGGGTTTTTAAAATCTCAAAGTTTTTTTCTAAACAAGTATTCTTTTAATGTCTATTGTTTTTGAAATTTTAAAAGTGAGAAAATAAATATGTGCTAGATAAAATTTTTTTTTCCATCTTGTTTTTATGTTTGAATTGAAGATGACCCACATTAGATATTTTGGTAAATGATATCAGAGATTTTTCCTCCTTGAGAAATTTTAAAATGGCGAAGTTGATAGCCATTGTTACTTTATTCTCTCAAGAGAGTAGTCCGACTAGGACTTCCACTTGAAGGACTTATGGTTAGAGAGCACTAACCAACCTACAAGTAAATTTTGTTCTTCAGTGTTGTTTTATTTCATGTTGCAAATGCAAGTATGTCAGTTTTATAAAGATCTGGATTTCACCATAGCCAAATCGGCATATACCTTGTATTAGTTAAGATTTATTTATATATATATTTTTTTACTAAAATGCTTCTAACATTATTCCTTACACTTATCTAGCTATTGTATTCTCTCTTGAGATGTGTATTATCGACCTGTTTCTCTACTTACTGAACTGTAAATTTCATTTTTTTCACATAATATGAACAATTTCACAGTCATTATTTTAAAAATTTTACTCTTGCAATAGCAAGTACATATATATCCTTTAGTCTAAGAATTTCAACCTATAGAACAGATAGGGGTTCTTTTCCAAGTGGCATATAAAATGCCCATCTATATATGATCGTAAATAAACTAAATATTAATGTCACACCTGGTTGGCATTAATAACATTGTTACACTTACTAGATAGGGTAGTAACATCTGTGCTTTACAAATATTGATGTTGTTCATTTCTGGGATGCCAGTACTTTTTAAAAGTAGGCATCTATTTATTGGGCTTACCAGAAGGTGAAGGCAAATAATAGATCTTAGCCAAATATTGAAGCTGAACTGAACTTTATTTCTAATTAATATTAGGATGCTAGAAAGAAAATTGATGTTTAATTAAGGGAGCTAGAAAGTGAGTGGGTCGGAGAGGGTATCGCTTTGGTATGATGGGCAGGTAAGGCCTCTCTTAGGAGGTGATATTTAAACAGAGACTTGAATGGAGTGAGGAAGCAAACCACGAACATGCCAGAGAGAAAAGTCTCAGCACAGGAACCAGCACGTGCAGAATCTGAGAGACGAATGGGCTTTGCTTCCATACAGGATAAAAAACAAAGTGAGGGAGTCTGGAGACCAGAGCTGGGGCACGTGCATGGCGGGCGATGGGCTTCCGTGTGGTTGCCGGGAGGCCTTCACGGTGTCTTCTTTAAATTTCATTATTTTTAATGCATGCATCAAAAACTGTTCATGGTGGCCCAACAGTGCTGTTTAGATATCAGTAGAGAACTGTTTTATCCAGTTTTTCCCCTAAATTCATCCATTTAAAGAATAACAATTGCCTTAATTTCAACCACATAATCAGCCAGGAACATTATGCATAAATGAAAAATCACAGTGAATTTTATGTTTATCACATATGACTAGAATATTTGTCATTAAAAATAATCTTACCAAGGCATGATTATGGTAAAAAATAAATTTTCTGATCTTTCTGTTTTCACTTAAAACACAACTTTCAGGTTTCATCTAAAAACAAATTGAAGGGGCACCTTGGTGGCTTAGTCGGCTAAGCATCCACCTTTTGATTTTTGGGTCAGGTCATGATCTCGGGGTTGTGGGATCAGCCCCACGTCAGGCTCCGTGTTGGTTGTGGAGCCTGCTTAAGATTTTCCCTCTCCCTCTACATCCCCTGCACATGCGCTCATCTCTCAAATAAAAAATAAATAAAATCTTTAAAAAAAATTAAAAACAAATTGAAGCTGTAATCTTGCTCATTGAATTCTATTTTGCTCAGCCTTGAACCCTAAAATTTTCTTGTACAGGATATGGCAATTGAAAGCTCACTTTTTCCCTAAAAAATAATTATTTTATTTTATTTTTTATTTTTACAAACATACATATTTTCAAAGTCTCCAACTAAAAATTGTCAGACTGGATAAAATAAAATTCAAATATGAAACTATTTTTCCCCACGATTTATTGAATATTTTTTCCATTCCCCAGTGATCTGTGATGCTGCCTTATAAAATATTGAATTCTTATATTTTTTCTCATTTTGATCAGAGATGGAAGTTCAGCTTCCTTTTCTAAGATACATGATATATTTCATAAATGTGTATGAACACTTGCAGTGGATTTTTTGCCTGTGATGCTTTTCTTTTGCCCTTTGAGTTCATCTCAAGAAGTTTATTATATGAATTTAATTTTGTTACAGTAATGATATAGATGTAATTCTATATTTAACTAATTTCATTACTGATAACTAATAGTTTTGGCATCTGACTTCTACATCCTTAAAGATCTTAGTTTTGACTGATAAAAAATCAGTTTTATTTTATTATGTTATGTTAATCACCATACATTACATCATTAGTTTTTGATGTAGTGTTCCATGATTCATTGTTTGTGTAACATCCAGTGCTCCATTCAGTACGTGCCCTCTTTAATACCCATCACCAGGCTAACCCATACCCCCACCCCCCTCCCCTCTAGAACCCTCAGTTTATTTCTCAGAATCCATAGTCTCTCATGGTTTGTCTCCCCCTCCGATTTCCCCCCCCTTCATTTTTCCCTTCCTACTATCTTCTTCTTTTTTTTAACATATAATGTATTACTTGTTTCAGAGGTACAGGTCTTTGATTCATCAGTCTTACACAATTGACAGCGCTCACAACAGCACATACCCTCCCCAATGTCCATCACCCAGCCTCCACATCCCTCCCACCCCACCCCACACTCCAGCAACCCTCAGTTTGTTTCCTGAGATTAAGAATTCCTCATATCAGTGAGATCATATGACACATGTCTTTCTCTGATTGACATAATACCCTCCAGTTCCATCCATGTCGTTGCAAATGGCAAGATTTCGTGGGGTTTTTTTTTGATGGCTGCATAATATTCCATTGTATATATATATACCACATCTTCTTTATCCATTCATCTGTCGATGGACATCTTGGCTCTTTTCGTAGTTTGGCTGTTGTAGACATTGCTGCTATAAACATTGGGGTGTACGTACCCTTTTAGATCACTACATTTGTATCTTTGGGGTAAATACCCAGTAATGCAATTGCTGGGTCGTATGGTAGCTCTATTTTCAACTTTTTGAGGCACCTCCATACTGTTTTCCAGAGTGGCTGCACCAGCTTGCATTCCCACCAACAGTGTAGGAGGGTTCCCCTTTCTCTGCATCCCCTCCAACATCGGTCGTTTCCTGACTTGTTAACTTTAGCCATTCTGACTGGTGTGAGGTGGTATCTCATTGAGGTTTTGATTTGGATTTCCCTGGTGCCAAGCTATGTTGAGCACTTTTTCATGAGTCTGTTGGCCATTTGGATGTCTTCTTTAGAAAAATGTCTTTTCATGTCTTCTGCCCATTTCTTGATTGGATTCTTTGTTCTTTGGGTGTTGAGTTTGATAAGTTCTTTATAGATTTTGGATACTAGCCCTTTATCTGGTATGTCATTTGCAGATATCTTCTCCCATTCTGTCGGTTGTCTTTTGGTTTTGTTGACTGTTTCTTTTGCTGTGCAAAAGCTTTATATCTTGGTGAAGTCCCAATAGTTCATTTTTGCCCTTGCTTCCCTTGCCTTTGGCGATGTTTCTAGGAGGAAGTTGCTGCGGCTGAGGTCGAAGAGGTTGCTGCCTGTGTTCTCCTTTAGGATTTTGATGGACTCCTGTCTCACATTGAGGTCTTTCAACCACTTTGAGTCTATTTTTGTGTGTAGTGTAAGGAAATGGTCCAGTTTCATTCTTCTGCATGTGGCTATCCAATTTTCCCAACACCATTTGTTGAAGAGACTGTCTTTTTTCCATTGGACATTCTTTCCTGCTTTGTCGAAGATGAGTTGACCATAGAGTTGAGGGTCCATTTCTGGGCTCTCTATTCTGTTCCATCGATCTATGTGTCTGTTTTTGTGCCAGTACCATACTGTCTTGATGATGACAGCTTTGTAATAGAGCTTGAAGTCCAGAATTGTGATGCCACCAGCTTTGCTTTTCTTTTTCAACATTCCTCTGGTTATTCGGGTCTTTTCTGGTTCCACAGAAATTTTAGGATTATTTGTTCCATTTCTTTGAAAAAAGTTGATGGTATTTTGATCAGGATTGTATTAAATGTGTAGATTGCTCTAGGTAGTATTGACATTTTCACGATATTTGTTCTTCTAATCCATGAGCATGGAACGTATCTTCCTCAATTTCTTTCATGAGTATTCTATAGTTTTCTGAGTACAGATTCTTTGCCTCTTTGGTTAGATTTATTCCTAGGTATCTTACGGTTTTGGGTGCAGTTGTAAATGGGATTGACTCCTTAATTTCTCTTTCTTCTGTCTTGTTGTTGGTGTATAGAAATGCAACTGATTTCTGGGCATTGATTTTATATCCTGCCACTTTACTGAATTTCTGTATGAGTTCTAGCAGTTTTTGGGTGGAGTCTTTTGGGTTTTCCACATAAAGTATCATATCATCTGCAAAGAGTGAGGGTTTGACTTCTTTGCCGATTCGGATGCCTTTGATTTCTTTTTGTTGTCTGATTGCTGTGGCTAGGACTTCTAATGCTATGTTGAATAGCAGTGGTGATGGTGGACGTCCCTGTCATGTTCCTGACCTTAGGGGGAGAGCTCTTAGTTTTACCCCATTGAGAGTGATATTTGCTGTGGGTTTTTCATAGATGGCTTTTATGATATTGAGGTATGTATCCTCTATCCCTGTACTCTGAAGAGTTTTACTCAAGAAAGGATGCTGTACTTCATCAAATGCTTTTTCTGCATCTTTTGAGAGTTAACTTGAGAGATACATGGTTCTTGTTCTTTCTTTTATTAATGTATTATATGACATTGATTGATTTGCGGATGTGGAACCTACCTTGCATCCCAGGAATAAATCCCACTTGGTTGTGGTGAATAATCCTTTTAATGTACTGTTGGATCCTGTTGGCTAGTATTTTGGTGAGAATTTTTGTGGGATGCCAGGACTTTTTAAAAGTTGAAGGCAAATAATAGATCTTAGCCAAATATTGAAGCTGAACTGAGCTCTTGGTTTTTTTTCTTGCTATATATTACATAATGTATTCAAATATGACTGTATATTACATAATGATCCCCATAAATCTAGTTCAATCTGTCACCATACAAAGTCATTGCAGTATTATTGACAATATTCTCTGAGCTGTACAATACACATCCAGGAGTTACTTATTTTATAATTCTGAGAGTATACCTCTTAAACGTCTTTACCACTGTTGCCTGTCCTGCATAACCTTCCTGCTGTGGTTAACCAAGCAGTTTCTTTCCTATATCTGTAAGTCTGTTTCTGTTTTGTTTTATTTGTCTTCCTCTGTCTGATTTGTTTTACTTACCATAATACCTTCTGTGTCCACCATTGTTTTTGCAAATGGCAAGATTTTATTCTTTTGTACTGGCTGAGTCATATGTCGTTGTACACACACCAGATCTTCTTTATCCATTCATCTTTTGAAGGACACTTAGGCTGCTTCAGTGTCTTGGCTACTATAAATAGTGCAACAATGAACATAAGGGTGAATCTGTCTCTTCAAATTGGTGTTTTCATTTTCTTTGAGTAAATATCCAGAGATGGAATTGCTGGATCTTATCTGTATTTCTATTTTTAATTTTTTGAAGAACCTCCGTCCTATTTTCCATAGTGGTTGTACCAGTTTGCATTCCCACCAACAGTGCATGAGGGTTTCATATTCTCCACATTCTTGCTTGTACTTCTTACTTTTTGTCTTCTTGATATTAGCCATTCTGACAGGTGTGAGGTGATATCTCATCATGGTTTTGATTTTCAAAACCAAATTAGTGATTAGTGATGCCGAGCATTTTTTCAGGTGTGTGTTGACCATCTGTATGTCTGATTTGGGAAAAAATGTCTATTTAAGTCCTCTGCCCATTTTTTAATCTCTTCTTTTGTATTAAGTTATATAAGTTTTTTATGTATTTTGAAGATTAACCCTTTATCAGATGTGTACTTTGCACAGATTTCCCTTTCAGTAGGCTGCCTTTTCATTTTGTCGATGGTTTCCTTCACTGTGCTTAGCTTTTTAATTTGATATAATTCCATTTCTTTATTTTAGCTTTTGTTGACCTTGCCTGAAGAGACTGGTCCAAAAACACATTGCTAAGAGCTTCCTGCCTGTTTTCTTCTAGGAGTTTTGTGGTTTTAGATCTTACATTCAAATCTGAATCCATTATGAATTTATTTTCACATATGATGTTAGGAAGTGGTCCAGTTTCATTCTTTTGCAGGTAGCTGCCCAGTTTTCCCAGCACTGCTTCTTAAGGAGATCTTTTCCCCATTGTGTATTCTTGTCTCCTTCATCCATTAATTGACTATGGAAGCATGTGTTTATTTCTGGGCTCTTTATTTATATTTGTGTACCAAATGTGTACCGTACTGTTTTGATTACTACAGCTTTGTATTATATCTTGAGGTGTGGGATTGTGATACTTCCAGCTCTGTTCTTTTTTCTCAAGATTGCTTTAGCTATTTAGGGTCTTTGGTGGTTCTCTACGAATTCTAGAATTATTTGTTCTAGTTCTGTGAAAAAATACTGTCATATTTTGATAGGGATTGCATTGAATCTGTACATGGCTTTGGGTAGTATGAACATTTGTAACAATATCCTTCTAATCCATGAGCATGGTGTATCTTTCATTTATTTGTGTTATCACTAGTTTCTCTCATCATGTCTTACAGTTTTCAGAGTATAGGTCTTTTACTTTCTTGGTTAAATTTATTCCTAGGTATTTTATTCTTTTATATATGACTGTAAGTGGGATTAATTTCTCTTACAATTTATTATTAACTATAAAAATGCAACAAATTTCTGGGTGTTAGTTTTGTATCCTGTGACTTTACTTAACTCATTTATAGTTCTAACAGGTTTTGGGTGGCGTCTTTAGGGTTTTTATATAAATCATGTTGTCTGTAAATAGTGACAGTTTCACGTCTTCTGTTCCAATTTGGATACCTTTTATTTCTTTTTCATGCCTAATGGCTGTGGCTAGGACTTCTAGTACTGTGTTGCATAGAAGTGGCAAGAGTGGACTTCCTTGTTTTGTTTCTGATCTTAGAGGAAAAGCTTTCAGCTTTTCACCATTGAGTATGATATTAGCTGTCGGTCTGCCATATATGACCTTTATTTTGTTGATAATGTCTTCCTCCCCTCTTTATCCAGTTGCCCTTTAAACCACTGTTTTCTTGCTGTATCCCAGGGTGGGCAAGTCTGAGAAAGGCCCCTCAGTGATATTCCCTCCCTACTGCAGGTCTTCACATTGGGAATGATGTTCCTGTCATTACCTTTTCTCCCAACTCTTCTTCCCTTTTCTGTATGGTCTCTTTATAGTTTATTTGTTGTGCAGAGCCTTTCAGTCAGTTTCCAGCTCTTCTTCAGGAGGAATTATTCCATAGGTACATGCAGGTTTCGTATGTCCACGGGAGGAGATAAATTCAGGATCTTATGCCACCATCTTAGACTGTCTCCATTTAATACTTTTTATCACAGTTATTTGTGCATGTTTTATCTCCTCTAACAAGATAATAAGCTCTTACTTTCTGTAAATGCTCCTAAGTGAGTGAATGTCTGTCATTTCAATTCATAAATTCTGCTTCATCACTAGCATATTGTTTGATAAAATATTGCAGATTTTAAACCATCCTGTATTGCCTGGGAAAAATCTTTTTTTTTTTTTTATTTTTAAGAGAGGAAGGGGGAGAGAGAGAGGGTTGGGGGAAGTGCAGAGGGAGAGAGAGAATCTTAATCAGTCTCCATGCCCAGCACAGAGCCCAATGTGGGGCTCAATCTCACAACCCTGAGATGACCTGAGCTGAAATCAAGAGTCAGATGCTTAACTGACCGAGCCACTAGGTGCCCCAGAAAAATCGTTTTATTTGTATTCTAATAAGGGAACTATACTAGATGATCTCTATGGTTCATTCAGTTCAGAAGTTTTACTTCTGTAATTCTAAGTGTGTGTGCACGCGTACGCACACACATGAAATGTTCAAAAATTTGCGCAACCCTTTCTTTGCTTAACTCCCTGATTACATTTATTATATATCATTTGAAGAATTAGAGGTATACAGTGTCATAATCATCGGAGAGGCATGTAGGTGTTATGTTCAGTCTCCAACCTAATCCTTTAAAAAGAAAGTGGCTGATAGCCAGGAGTAAAGAAAAACACTTACTGAGAAATATTTTTAACTAATATGCGTACAACTTTGCTGGAAGCCCAATCCATATATGCATATTGCTGATCATTAGAAACTGTGCTACTTAAGTCTTTATTTCCATTCTTAAAAATGAGTTTAAATGTTTTTAAAATAACCTTTACTGTTTTGGAACAGTTTTAGGTTCACAACAAAATTGAGGTGAAGGTACAGACATTTCCCATACACCCCTGCTCCCACACATGCATCACCTTCCTCATCATCAACATCACTCACCAGAACGATACTTTTGTTTTTGTTTGTTTTTTTTTAAACCAAGGATGAACCTATATTGACCAGTCATAATCACTCAGTGTCCGCAGTTGACCTTCAGATTTGCTCTTGATATTTTATAGTCTGTGGGTTTGGACAAATATATAACGATACATACTCATCATTACATCATCGTACAGAGAAGTTTCACTGCCCTCAAAATCCTCTGTGCTCCACCTCTTCACCCCCCTCTCCCCCACCCTGGCAAACCACTGGTCTTCCTCCTGTCTCCATAGTCTCGCCTTTTATATTATTGGGATCCTGTAGTAATGTAGCCATTTCTCATGGCTTCTTTAACTTAGTAGTGTGCATTTAAGGTTCTTCCATGTCTCTTCATGGCTTGATAGTTCATTGCTTCATTGTATTTATCCATCACCTACTGGAGGAAATCTTGTTTGCTTCCCAGTTTTGACTGTTATGAATAAACTGCTGTAAACAGGTTGAAATGTAATTTGTAAAAAATGTGCTTCACTGTGTTTACTGTGAAGTTTGCTGTTCAAAGACAATATACATATTAAAAGAATCTTTGTTAAACTTCATCTTATCAAATATGCCTTTGTTTTAGTCTGCCTTTAAGCTTAACAGACAAAAAGATGATTCCCCCCCCCCATGGACTAATAAAAACATTTGTATTATACAAGCTTTTCCCTTTTTACTAATTTTATTAATTCAGACTTTAAGTAAAAATCTGATTATCAGCCACACTTTAATTTTTAATTAATTTGAACATATGCATATCTGTTACTGGCAACAACTCTTTTGAAATTTTTGAATTAAAATTTAATTTTAAGAAATTAATGATAGTATTAATTTGAAATTAGTATGCATTAAATATTACTTAAAATAAAAGATCATGCAAGCATAATTTGTTAGCTATGTTTAGCTAATGAAAATAGAAGGCAGATAATAAAAATATTTCATAGGGAGTAAACAATGAATAATTTAAACGTCCTTTATTGAAAATAGGTACTGTATGACGTGTTACTCTTTTAAAGGATAACATCCAAGAAGAAATCATCATAGTTTGTTAAAGAGCTCTCTTTTAAGTTGTTTCTGATTTTTATTTATTTTATTTATTTATTTATTTTTTAAAGATTTATTTATTTATTTGAGAGAGCGAGAATGAGAGAGAGTACATGAGGGGGGAGGGTCAGAGGGAGAAGCAGGCTCCCCGCCGAGCAGGGAACCCGATGCGGGACTCGATCCCGGGACCCTGGGATCATGACCTGAGCCGAAGGCAGTCGCCCATCCGAGCCACCCAGGTGCCCAGTTGTTTCTGATTTTTAAATACACATATTATCAAGTGGTATTAGGGGCGCAGGAACATTTTTGCTGCAGGGTAGGAGGACTAGTCAAAGGCCTTAGGACATTAATGCAAACACAGTAGCTTTGGAGTTTCTCCTCTTGTGCACCTGGCTGACAGATGTAAATGCTTGGGCAGATAGCGGGGTGTTTCAGCACATGAAGCATCGCTCTTCTGTACAGTAATAAACACAGTGTTCGCTAGCCTTCACAAATCATACAAAGTGAATGACGGAGTAGATGACGGTTGTGCAGGTTTGCACCAGCGGGGCTGACAGACTGACTGACGCAGCAATCACCAGTAAGTTACCTTTCCCTTAAGGCACTTTAGCACCTGCCCAGAGTATCGCACAAAAACAGATCAGGTGGGGTGCTTCAGTCTATTTCCTGTGCCTCTACGTCCTCACCTGTGAAAGGGGTAGGACACTCACTTTCGGGGGTGGGGGGAAGGGCGGGCTTGGCTGATATGCGGGAAGCACGCACGTAATAAGTGTCGTACAAGACTTTGTGATTTTTATTGGTTCCAAATGACAATTTCTTATTAAACTCATAAAACATGCTTGATGATGATGATGTATATTTCTCCAGTGGAACGTAAGTGGGTTCATAAAATGCCAGATGAGAAGAAAAGACTGTTTGGGGCACCTGGGTGCCTCAGTCGTTGAGTGTCTGCCTTCGGCTCAGGTCATGATCCCGGGGTCCTGGGATCGAGCCCCGCATCGGGCTCCCTGCTCGGCGGGGAGCCTGCTTCTCCCTCTCCCACTCCCCCTGCTTGTGTTCCTTCTCTCACTGTGTCTCTCTCTGTCAAATAAATAAATCTTTTTTTAAAAAATAAAAGACTGTTCAAAAACACCTTTTAACAAAGAATCCTTTCTTCTTGGACATTACCCTCCACTGTACTACTTGATTCAGAAAGATGGCAAATTTGCAGTCAGGTCTGGAACTGGACCCAGTTCAGTTCTCATGACCAGGACTTGGGGGCCCTGAGGATTCCGCGTTTGGGCCGCATTCTCAGTTCATCTTCTGAGCACACTTGGAGCAGTAGCTCATCATGAGAAGTGCCAGCCCCCGTGGAAATGCTATATGTTAGATTAATTGTCATATTTTATTTAGACTTTTTATTTGGAGTAGATTTTTACCAGCAAAAGGTTGTGCAAGGAAGCTTATTTTTATGATGGATGGATGTTATGTCAAAAAAAAAAAATAATAGACCTCACACGATGTAAAGTAGAAATCTTTTTTTTTCCAGACACTATTTCAGAGCAATTAGAAATGGCACAACTTTCTCATTGAACATGATTTTTACATAAGAGTTCTTTAAAAGATTTGTCTTTCAAGCTTACAAAGTTTTTAAATGGGTGTGTGTCTTATTTTTTCCACTCTAGAGCTGGGTAGAGAGAGCTGAGAAGCAGGCTCTTCTCTCTGATACACTTGACCTGTCAGAACTCTTCCACCCAGACACGTTTCTCAACGCCCTTCGCCAGGAAACGGCAAGGTGAGCAAGGTGAACTCTTGACGGGTTTGTCCATCTGCTTCCTGCGCTTTGGATCACATTCCCTTCGTTGTCAAGAAAGAAACTTATTGTTGGCATTTCTTAACACAGTGAACTTTCAGTTTAAAAAGCATTGCTTATACTTATGATGTTTTTATTAGAATTGAAAAAGGTGAAATTTAATTTTTAAAACGTGATGATTGATCTGGATATGCCGTGTCTGACAGTGTGAGTGGAGGTGGGATGGAGCTATGTGTAGTTAAAGGAGGCAATGTGAAATAAAAGTAAGCATGAAATTTCTCAGTCACACCAACCACATCGAGTCACCCCATGGCGACCACTTGGTACTGCACAAAAGCATTTTTATTTTTGCAGACACTTCTGTTGGACATGCTGACCAGGCTTCCTGGTGGGGAGCAGGATTTGATAGTTATGATCAAGCTCTTTTTTTTATAACACACTTGGATAATTGTATCATGTAGACTGTTTTTTTGTTTGTTTTTTTTTTTAAGATTTTATTTATTTATTTGACAGAGACACAGTGAGAGAGGGAACACAAGCAGGGGGAGTGGGAGAAGCAGGCTTCCCGTGGAGCAGGGAGCCCAGTGCAGGGCTCCATCCCAGGATGCTGGGATCATGACCTGAGCCAAAGGCAGATGCTTAACGACTGAGTCACCCAGGCGCCCCAGACTGGTTTTTTAAATAAATCAGAATGTAATAAAAGATACTTGGAAAAAGAAACTGAACCAAGTTTAGTTTTGTGTTGATTTAGGGGGTTCAATGTGTAGTGCCTGAGGATTGTTTTATAAGTATCAGTGTTTCAGTTCAACTAATAAGTGTGCATTTATGGTACACTTATCATGTGATGGTCCGATCGGAGACCTTGAAAATGAAACCTCAAGGCCATGCATGCTTAAGGAACAGGAGATTGCATAACCAGTTAACTTTCCAGATTTGGTGTGAGATCTAAGATACTGTGCATTGTTTAAGAAATCTGCTTTACTTGCACATTGTAAATATTTCAATTGTAAACAAATAGGAATATGTCTGCCGTTACTGTCTGTATTTTAATTCCTGAGGATTCCTTCTTTTTGCTTTACTGTTACAGGGCGATGGGCTGTTCTGTGGATAGCCTTAAGTTTGTAGCCTCGTGGAAAGGTCGGCTGCAAGAAGCAAAGCTGCAGATTAAGGTAGTATAGTAATTTTTGATGCTTATCTAAGTCTAAAAATAATAATATTACCAACTCTGATAAAGACTCTGAAACCCCAATCTCAGAGTCGCTTATCTTTTTAGTATAAGATCAGCAGAAATAGATTGTATTTCCAATGTGAAAAGTCAAAGTGAAGATTTAGGATGAAGCAACTTGGACAAAACAAAATCCTTTCTAATGCAAAAATAAGAATGTTAGGGACACAACATATTTAAAAATATAACTTTTGGTAAAAAAAAAAATGATACAAATCTTGAAGTTCATTTAGGTTTCCTGCTCTAAAACTCAATTCAGTAAATATTAACTATACAATAAAGCATGTATGGTTTATGAAAAATAGACCAAGTCTTGTCCTCAGGGAGTTTACAGTTTGTGTGTTGTAACAGTTTGGTGTTAAATTCAAGTCGTCTGCATTGGTTTTTTTTTTTAAAGATTTTATTTATTTGACAGAGAGATAGCAAAAGAGGGAACACAAACAAGCAAGGGGAGTGGGAGAGGGAGAGGCAGGCTCCCCGCTGAGCCGGGAGCCCGACATGAGGCTTGATCCCAGCACCCCGGGATCATGACCTGAGCTGAAGGCAGATGCTTACCTGACTGAGCCCCCAGGTGCCCTGAAGCCGTATGTGTTTAAAAAGAAAAAGAGTCAAGCCATCTTTTGCAGCATAGATTTTCTCTGGTAGCTTTCCTACTAAAAATCCATTACTTTTATAATAATAAATAACGGTAGGTAATCATGTGCCTGTTAATAAGAAAACCAGGTCACAGTCTGCTGTGGACACCTGTCCCCAGTGATGCCAGCCTTCCTGCGCAGCCCAGCGCGTTCCAGCCATTCTTGTTTCCCATTCGCACACGGGGACCGCCCTCCGCCTTCTGCCTGCTGTGACCCAGCACAGTATGGTACTGGGCTACTCTGCCTGGCCCGCGGTTGGTCTGAGGAGAGGACAGTGCTCCCCATCTTAAATCCCCACCATCTCTTCCAGGGCATCACATGCAATTCAGTCTTTACATAAATGTGAGACTACAGTTCTTCAACTTACGTAACCGTGGGCAACTGGCTTTTCAGAAGTTCTGTGTACATAGTTGTAGTTCCCAGTTTAACAATCTTCATTTCACTACTGCTTTATGACTTACTACATAGTTTATTTATTATGTTTATTTGTTGTCTGTCTTAATCCACTGGAGTGTAAGTCCCATGAGAGTAGTCATTTTTTTCATGGTTTCATTGTATCCCAAATACATCAAACGATAATTATATAGTGGGTGCTCACTCAAGCGCTTGTTGGGTTGTTGAGTTTGGGCCTACAACAGGAGAGGCACCGTGGTAGGCTTGTCACGTCAGTAATGGTGTTCTCGTATGCCAGAAATATGTTCATTAACGACAAGCTGGATTTTTCTCTTTTGGCTCTCTATAGATAGCTATAAAATTCTCCCCTGAAGCTGAAGGAATCAGAAGGATTTTCTTTCATCCCATGGCATTTTATTTTAACCTGAGCCTCTAACCTGTAAGAACTACCTTCTCTGTCATACACTCTTGCCCAGCTGTTAAGGAAAGGGAGAGGACACATATCATCCAGGAGCCATGCCCTTGACCAGGTTGGGTGGTCTCTGGCAGCTGTGAGCCCCACAGATGGAATGTGACATCATTCTTCAGATCTACAGTGGTACAAACAGCAAGGGAAATTAGTTACATTCTGAGTCAAAGTGTGTTAATATTTCTGGAACTATGTTGCCTCTGTTCTTACAAAATGGGAATAAAATGATCAACAACCAGAAAACCCCAAGCTTCTATGTTACGTTTTGTAGATTGGGGAGAAAAGGCCAACAGTTAATAAAACAATATTCTAATCTTAGTTCTCCAAAAAATAACCATGTGTCTTTAAGCAATTCATGGAGTAATCTGAGTCCTTGTTGTCTCCTTTATCAATGGATTTAAATAATAACTTTCCTCAGACATTTATTGTAAGGCTCTCTGAAAACATACATGTGCGGGAAGGTATGTATTTTTCATCATTTCTCTTTCAAGCTCTACTACCTTAGACTGAATTCAGCCGCTGACGTGTTCAAGCAAGGCTGTAGTTCCCAGAGCAATCAGTATCTCAGACCCTCCAGACCTACTGAAGAGAACGCGTGTGTATATTGATTTCCAGGTCCTGAACCGTGGCCCTCTACAGTGTCCTCCCTGCCATCACTCGTCTGTTTGTTCAGCAGCCCTTGTGAAGTGGGGTGCTGGGACATGCTTGCGTCAGGCTCCCGATGCGCTCGCCACTCAGGTCTCGCCAGGAGCTCCGGAGCCCCTCGCCGTCCCGTTTAGTGCGAGGCCACCACACACGGAAGGCAAAACGACAAGTCCTCTGCCTGGCCGAATCCGCTTGTTTCCTGCAGTGCCCGGGATGCTGAGAACGCGCGGTCCCCTAACATTCTGGCATGCTGCGCTTCCCGTGGGACCTGATGGAGTCCTGTGTCTTCCTTAGGCTTTTCTCTTGGGGATAACATTCTGCTCTGCTCCTCTTGGGCAGTCTCTGTGGCTGGGTGCTTAGCTCAGTGCTCGTATAAGTAGAAGTGAAGCCTGCTCGATTCTTGATTTTCACATTAGGAAATCCATTTGCCTGGAGACTCATTAGATCCTCCAAGCTGTGTTTCAGCAATAAAGGAAATGTTTTGGGCCTGTCTTCTTTCATTCCTTCCTTTAAAGAAGCTACAGTTGAAACAAGGGTAACCTTTGTTGAAACCATTCCAATCCCTGATATGATACCGTTTTATTATATAGACGATAGGGTATTACTTTTTTACATTCTTACGTTGGACATTCTTATGTTGTAGTGTCACTCTCAGGAATGATGAGGTCTTTAAATTCCACCGATGGCCTTTAAATTTCATGATAGGATAGTCCTAGAGGGTGCCGAGAGAAAAGGAGAGATTTGGAAGGTGTCTCTTAGAAGTGGCAGGAGTGGGCAGTTTGATGGCCCAGGGGAGGCTGGGGGAGCCCAGGATGTCTGTCAGGCTCTAGATGTGCCAACTACTGAAACAGGGCTCCAGGAAATACGGTTTCTCAGCACCCCTCCTTGTTAGAAGGGAACAACAATGCGTTTGTGTCTCAGTTCCCTCCTGTGGTACTTTCAGCAAGAACTGTGTTTACGAATTTCCAGGCGGACGACTTCAGCTTGAAACTTGATGAAATTTCTAGAAGAGGCCTTAAAATGTCTTACCTAGAGAGATTCTACCACTGAAATTAGCAGGTACTCTCTAAATTTTAACATTTTTTCAGGGCTACCATGCTTTATCAACTCTTAAAGTGGCCCGAATATCATCACGTCTGTGCTGTAGTAGAAAAAATATTGAACTTAGGTATTCAGTAATTCTGTTTTTATACCAGCTCTCTCACTGACAAGTTACCTGTCTTTTCTATGGTACAGCAATCTTACTGTAAAATTAGCTATTCAAAATTGTCAAGGCATACTCTACTATTACCTCCTCAGACCTACAGCACTCCCTAAAACCCATTCTCAGCTAAATTCTAGTGAGTCTTCCAACATAAAGTGTTCTCTTGACTAAATTCTATAGCACTTTCATTTAGCATTTGATAAAACCTAAAGGTACTAGGTAATATTTATAAGATTGTTCTGTATTGGGGCGCTGGATGGCTCGGGCAGTTAAGTGTCTGACTCTTGGTTTCGGCTCAGGTCATGATCTTCGGGGTCCTGGGGTTGAGCCCCACATCGGGCTCCACACTCAACGAGGAATCTGCTTGAGATTCTCCCGTTGCCCCTTCCCTGCTCGGGTGCTCTCTCTCTAAAATAAGTAAAACCTTTAAAAAGAAGAGATTGTTCTGTATTTTCTATCAAGTCCACATTAAGAGACTGTAGATGTGGCTCTGAATACAAAGTACTGACTTGACCTTTGTTGACTTTAAATAAACTCAGGGTAGATCAGCAGTGCAGAAACTAAAAGAGTGAACGCTTTTAAAGAAGAAATATGAAACTAATATTATCAAAATAGTTATATTTTTATTTTCATAATTCCCTAAATGTACACTGTTAATCTAGAGAAAGAGATTAACTCTTTATTATTCTTTCAGCTCTGCACAGCATGTCATAGATGTTTTGCATTCAACTTTCTGAGCTTTGTTCTTTTCTTTAGAAAATGATGTCGGAACCCCAAGCAGGGAGCACACAGTCTTCTTTAATTATGCTTTTCTTTCACCCTGTTGGAGAAAGACTTAACTTTGGGGCATTTTCCATTATGTTTCTATTAATCTAATACCAACATACCTGCAGTTGTAACTAAATACATTGTAAGCATTTCTTTCCAAACTGTCTGCTAAATAAATAGATCCAGACATAAGGAAGTCCTGTGAACACTGGCCCAGGTCTTCACTTTCTTTATTCTCAGGTTAAATACCATCTTTGTTTTCAGAATACTTTGCGTACCTAGTCTGTTGCCTTGCATCGTATGCTAACACACAGTAACTCCTGACGTTTCGGACTGGATGTGGATTTCACAGGTTTGCTTGTTTCCATGACAGATGGGTGGCTTGTTACTGGAAGGCTGCAGTTTTGATGGAAGCCGGCTCTCGGAAAATCACCACGATTCTCCCAGTGTGTCGCCCGTTCTCCCTTGCTGTGTGGGCTGGATTCCCCAGGTAATGCAGTGCCGCCTTTGGGATAAGATAGTCTTGGGCCTCGGCATTTTGTTTACTTTCTAATCTCACCTGCATTTGAACAAATTTAGAGTCAAAATATTGTGTCCTTTATGATTTTTAAAATGCATGGGGCGGGCGCCTGGGTGGCTCAGATGGTTGAGCGTCTGCCTTCGGCTCAGGTCAGGATCCCAGGATCCTGGGATCGAGTCCCGCATCGGGCTCCCTGCTAGGCGGGGAGCCTGCTTCTCCCTCTGCCTCTGCCTCTGCCTCTCTCTCTCTCTCACTCTCATGAATAAAAAAAAATATTAATTAAAAAATAAAATAAAATGTATGGAGCATTTTAAAATATTTTGTTATGGGAAGAATAGCATTATAGTTTTTAATTTCTGAGTAATGTATATCCTGCTAAGAAAAAAAAGCCTTTAATGATAATACAGATTATTGTGTAGTATGTTCCTTTATTTTGCTAGTTAGCCATGCAGACATGGGCCGAGTCGACAGGTTAATGCACCTCTGATTTCTGCCAGACTGTGTCACTGCACTGGGAAGAGGCAGATGAAGAAGGGATGCGTGTGCTGACACAGTGTCCATGAGTCTCAGGTGAACACCACAGCGGTGCTGTGCTCACCACGAGCGGAGCCACCGTCTGTTCCCACACAGCACCGTCGCGGTACCGTTGACCGTATTCCCTGGGCTGTGCCTCCCACTCCCCTCACCCACTTGGCCCACCCCGGCCCCCTCCCCTCTGGCCACCCCCAGATTGTTTTCTGTACTTAGGGGTCTGCTTTTTACTGTACATGTATGCACCCATATCAGGGGCTGCGTCCTCTTGGCTGTTGTAAAGAAGGCCGCAGTAAACAAGGGGATGCATGTGTCTTTTCAAATTAGTGTTTTTATTTTTCTTGGGTAAATACGCAGTAGTGGAACTAGGGAATAGTTAGGGTAGTTCTCGTTACTGTTTTCCACAGCAGCTGCACCCATTTGCATTCCCAGTGATAGTGCACGAACGTTCCTTTTTCTCCGCATCTGCACCAACACTTGTTATTTCTTGTCTTTTTGATTCTAGCCGTTCTGACAGGTGTCAGGCGATGTCTCGTGATTCTTTGATATGAATTTCTTTGATGTTAGTGATGTTGAGCATCTTTTCATGTGTCTGTTTCCATCCGTATGTTTTCTTGGAAAAATGTCTACTCAGATCCTCTATTTTTTAATCAGATTATTTGTTTTGGGGGTGTTCATTTATAGAATTCCTTTGTATATTTTGGATATTAGTCCCTTTTCAGATATATCATTGCAAATACCTTCTTTCATTCAGTAGATCGCCTTTTTGTTTTGTTGATGATTTCCTTTGCTGTGCAGAAGCTTTTAATTTTGGTGTTGTCCCAATAGTTTATTTTTGCGTTTGTTTCCCTTGCCCTAGGAGATATATCTAAAAATATGTTGCTAAGGCCCATAACAAAGATCTTACTGCCTGTGTTTGCTTCCAGGAGTTATATGGTATCAGGTCTCACATTTAAGTCTTTAGTCCATTTTAAATTTATTTTTGTGTATGGTGTAAGAAAGTGGTCCAGTTTCATTCTTCTGCAGGTAGTGGTTCAGTTTTCCCAGCACCATTTATTGAAAAGATTATCATTTTTTACTTGTGTATTCCTGTATCCTTTTTCATGGATTAATTGACCATATGAGCGTGGGTTTATTTCTGGGCTTTCTTTTCTGTTCTCTTGATCTAGGTGTCATACTCTTCTGATTACTCCAGCTTTGCAGTTTATCTTGAAATCTGGGATTGTGATACCTACAGCTTTGTTGTTCTTTCTCAAGATTGTTTTCGCTATTTTAGGGCCTTTTGTGGGTCCATACAACTTTTAGGATTGTTACCGTTCTGTGAAAAATGCTATGGTATTTCGATAGGGATTGCATTGAATCTGCAGATTGCTTTGAATACCGTGGACATTTTAACAATATTAACTTTTCGAATCCATGAGTCTGGTATGTCTTTACATTTGTTTGTGTTGTCTTGAATTTCTTTCATCAGAGTGCTATAGTTTTTATTTCACCTCCTTGGTTAAGTTTTTTCTTAGGAAAAACTTCCATTTATAACTGCACCAAAACTAAAAAAATACCTAAGTTTCTCTGCTTTTTTTTTAAATAAAAATTTTATTTAGTTATTGACAGAGAGACAGCGAGAGAAGGAACACAAGCAGGGGGCGTGGGAGAGGGAGAAGCAGGCTTCCCGCTGAGCAGGGAGCTCGATGTGGGGCTCGATCCAGCACAGAGACACATCCATCACACTGCATACGGAAACAGCAGGGTACACATACTTCTCTAGTGTGCTTAGAATACTGTCCATGACAGCTCACATGTTCGGCCGCAAAACAAGTCACCATAAATTGAAGAAGAGTGAAATCTTTTTTTAGGTAACTTTTCAGACCACAAAAGTAAGAAACTCTATCAATCACAGAAAAAAAACTGGAAAACACATACATGGAAGCTAAACAACATGCTACTAAACAGTGGGTCACTGAAGAAATCAGAGAGGAAATTAAAAAACAGATAGTGATAGGGCACCTGGGTGGCTCAGTTGGTTGAGCGACTGCCTTTGGCTCAGGTCATGATCCTGGAGTCCCTGGATCGAGTCCCGCATCGGGCTCCCTGCTCGGCGGGGAGTCTGCTTCTCCCTCTGACCCTCCCCCCTCTCATATGCTTTCTCTCTCATTCTCTCTCTCTCAAATAAAGAAATAAAATCTTAAAAAAAAAACAAAAACAGATGGTGATTTATGAAAGTGAAAACGGTGGTCCAGAGTCCACTCGCCATGACGAGCACTGGGTCCTGTACAGAAGTGTTGAACGCTGTTGGACACCTGAAACTGACACTGTACATTAACTACACCACAGTTAAGGTAATAACAATTTGAAAAAGAAAGCACAGTGGTCCAAATTCTTTGGAATGCAGGAAAAGCAGTTCTATGATGGAAATAGATGCCCATGCCGTCTACCTCAAGAAACAAGAGAAATTTCAAATAACCTACTTTGCACATAAAGGAGCTAGAAAGAGAACAAACAAAATCCAAAACCAGGAGAAGGAAGGAAATAATAAAAATTAGAGCAGAAATAAATGATACAGAAACTAAAAAAAAAACAATAGAACAGATGAGTGAAACCAAAAGATGGTTCTTAGAAAGGATTAACCAAATATTAATCTCTAGCCAGAGTCATAAAAAGAGAGGGAGATACAGAAGATGCAAAATAACAAAATCACAAAGGACAGAGGAGAAATAACACCACAAAAAAATACAATTGTAAGAAAATATTGTGAAAAATTACACACCAAGAAATTGGGCAACCTGGAAGAAATGGATAAATTGCTAGAAACACATGAACTACCAAAACTGAAGCAGGAAGAAATAGAACATCTGAGCAGACTGGTGACCAGCAACGAAATGGAATCAGTCATCAGAAAACTCCCAACAAACAAGAGTCCAGGGCCAGGCAGCTTCAAAGGTGAATTCCATGAAACATTTAAAGAAGAGCTGGGAAGACATCCCAGTTCAGTCTACGAGGCCAGTATCACCCAGATACCAAAGCCAGACGAAGATACCACAAAAAAGAGAACTACAGGCCGATACCTCTCATGACTATAGATGCAAAAGTCCTTAACAAAATATTATCAAACCGAATCCTACAATACATTAAAAAAATCATTTACCACAATCAAGTGGGATTTATTCTTTGGGCTGCAAGGGTGGTTCAATATTTGCAAATCAATCAATGTGATACATCACATCAATGAGAAAGAATTAAAAAAAAAATTTCAGTAGATGGAGAAGTACAACATCCATTCATGATAAAATCCCTCAACAAAGTAGGTTTAGAGGGAACAAACTCAACATAATAAAGGCCTTATGTCGAAAACCCACAGCAAACATTATCCTCGCTAGGGAGAAACAGAGCTTTCCCTCTAAGGTCAGGAGCAAGACAGGGATGGCCACTCTGACCACTTTTATTCAACATAGTACTGGAAGTCCCAGCGTCAGCAGTCAGACAACAGAAGGAAAGAGAAGGCATCCAAATCAGCAAGGAGGAAGTCGAACTCTCACTGTTTGCAGGTTATGGCATGATGCTATATATAGGAAACCCGAAAAACTACTAGAGCTGATGCACGAATTCAGTAAAGTCACAGGATACAAAATCAATATACAGAAATCCGTCACATTTCATCAAGGAAATGCAAATCATAACCACAATGAGATATCACCTCACACCTGACAGAATGGCTAAAATCAACCACCCAAGCAACAGCAAGTGTCGGTGAGGACGTGGAGAGAAAGTGTCATGCTCCGCTGGGGGGGGCTGTCCTCTGGTGCAGCCACCACCCTGGACGCAGTGTGGACGCTCCTCAGAAATTAAAAATACAGAACTACCCGGGGATCCAGTCATTGCACTACCGGGTGTTTACCCAGAGAAAATGAAAACACCAATTTGAAAAATACACATGCACCCCGGTGTTTAGAGCAGCATGATTTACAGTAGCCAAGATGTGCATGCAACCCAGTGCTTATCAAGAGACGCATGAATAGAGCAGATGTCGTCTCTCTGTAGATGGTCTATTACTCAGCCATGAAAAAGGACGAACTTTTGCCATTTGTGACCACATGGATGGACCTAGAGGGTATAATGCTAATTTAAGTCAGAGAAAGACAGATGCCATATGGTTTCACTTAGATGTGGAATCGAACAAAAGACACAAATAGACAAAAACCAGACACAGAGCCAAAAAATACAGAGAGCAAAGGGAGGGTTGCTGGGGGGCAGGGGTAGGGAAATGGACAGGTTACGGAATGAGTAAGTCACAGGACTAGAAGGCACAGCACAAGGACCAGAGTCCATGACATGGTGGGAGCACCGTGTGGGGACAGATGGTGGCTACACTCGTGAGTGCCGCACACAGGGCAGACTTGTGCCCTGAAGCCCGTGGAACAGTGTCAGGAGAGAAGGCAGGCCCAGACCACGCCGTTCCCACCACTCTGGGTCAGTGCGAAGCCTCGAAGAACTTAGAGCAGGAGCGCGGTTTTCAGGACTCAGTCCAGCTCTGACAGGACGGGTGACCCGCACAGGGCGAGCGAGGTCACACCGGTCCTGCGGGGTCGGGAGAGTAGCAGGGGTCTCTGTTTTGCTGCTGAAGAAACCCACAGGTCAAGTAAGTGATTTTTTATGGGTCCCACAGTGGTAGCACCATGGTCAACAATAACCGTTAACCTTAATTTGTATCATGTGTCAGGGGCTGTGTAAAGTGTTTAAAATACAAATTATTTAGGCCCTCCAAAAAAGTTTGAAATAAGGCATCATCTCCATTTTCAACTAAGAAACTTGAAGCTCAAAGTGGTCGGTTGGTCGGCAGTTCACTTCAGATCCAAGCTTTGGACGAGTCCTGAGCCAAGAGAACAGCACAAACCAGCCTCCTGCCTGTGTGTGCACAGCCTACGGCCCGCGGGGCTGCAGGTGGTTTGTGCGTGTTTAACACAGCTGGAAACTGACAGGAGTAGTCGTTCATGACAGGTGAAAACTACAGGGAATTCAGTTTCAGTGTCCATAAATGAAAATTTCGGGGGAGAACAGCCTTGCCCGTTTCTGTAGTTATGCTCTAGGACTGCTTTTGGACAACAGCAGAGCTGAGGAGCTCCATCACAGACCATCTGACTCACAAATCCTAAAATACTACCTCAACCCTCACAGAAAAGTTTGCCAGCTCTGTATAAACTTAAACTCTCCAGCTTCTGCTTGAGTGAAACATTTTATGTTGAAAACAATTTTTTTAGGGAAGCTGTAGATGTTCTTAATATGTTTTACAGAATTTAGGGGGGAAAGAACATTAACATTTCAATGCATTTTACTGGGAGGGAAGCATAAAATGAAAGGAAGCATCACATCAATTTGTGTAAACTGGTAAAAAAAAAAAAATTACTTTCTCCATTTACTTTTACAGCTACTTTATGGCAGAGGTCTACAGTCCTTTGATACCTTGGAGGAAATAATGCACTTCAAAACTTTGGGGACGATTCCCTTTAAGGCAGAAGAAAGTTTTTTCCCCAGATCATTTCCACATTATTATCCACCTAATCACCCTGAATAGCTTCATTTTAGCAGAAATATGCCCAACACTCCAGTCATTTGCACAACACTGCTATGAAGCAGATAGCACGTCCATTTTTTAAAGAACATTTTAGATCCTGGCTGACTTTTTGTCTTCGTTTGCATATGTGGCAATAGTCGAAGGACATGAGCAACAAGTTCTACGGCTTTTATTGGGGGAGGGGCTCTACCATTGCTTCTATTATAAATGCAATGCACTTTGCCAGTTAAAGATAGAATTAGGAATTCTCAAGGGAATTAAAAAATGCACATGAAGCTATTTATGTGCACTAAGATAATGCTCTTAATTCATACACTCATTCATGATGCAGATTCTTAAAGTTGTTCCGGTTCTAGCTTAAGAGTGGTGGTTGAAATAATATAGGTCCAAATTAAGTTCTACCCCAAAAAGCATTAGCTTTCCCTAAAGCATTTCCTAAAAATGTTCTATACGACACTATTCTATAATGGTTCTCTGAGAAAAACTGTTCCGTGAACATCACCTATTTGAGAATATTACTGATTCTGAGTAGTCCCACAGAGAACCTCACATACAAGTTTTCATGCACCTACGCCCCACTCTTCACTTAGATCTAGCGTTTTATATAACAGTTTGGGAAACATTGCTTGACAAGGTAGATCAGTCTGAGATGGGGCCCTGTTTTGACATTCCACAGGAATTCACTTGGCTTTTGTTCCTTCCGTCTTTCCAGTAAAGAGTGCTGCCTAAGTTTGTCCCCCTCCAGGATCCCCAGGTCTGGACCCCCCAACAGGCACCACAAGGGACAATTCACTTTCAGAATCAATTCCATTACTAGGGAAAACAGGACTAAAAAATGATTCCACAAGCCACTCACAAAAACAGTCTTTATGCTACTTTTATATGAAAATATTATCACCATGGGTATCAGAACATATGCTCAAAACTCTGCCTTGTATGCACTCTGGTTTAAAAATAATAACTATTAATATATTGTCTCTGTGACTTTTTTCTCCCTTAGGCACTTACTATGAAAGCAGTTTGTTAGCATTATGTTATTGAAAACTATGAGCAAAGTATTTTTCAAAATACAGTTTACAGGGTAGCCAGGCATTCTTGACTGAACAGCATCTTTCAAAATACTCATTGCTGGCAACTTGTTTCCTGTTTTAAGAAATTTAATTTTTCTGGAGTTACATTGCTAAATTGCATCACTTTTATGTGCATTAAAGCTCTAATGATTTCCTAATATCTCCTTTTCTGAAAAAACAAAAACCCTATGTGTTGGAATAAGTTAGTTGGACTTTATGCATAAGCTAATGAGAAAAATAATAAAACAGGCCACCCGGCTGGTTCAGTTGGTAGAGCAAGCAGCTCTTGATCTCAGGGTTGTGGGTTCAAGCCCCACGTTGGGTGTGCAGATTACTTAAAAATAAAATCTTTAAGGAAAAAGAAAGAAAGAAATCTAATAAAACATATTAGCCAAATACTTAAAACATAGCCAACCTAGGTCATTTTGTTTTCTGGTGTCTCATTTTGTTATTTTCTTTGATTTGTTGGCTGTTTGTTGTCTGCTTAGTCTCTTCATTCACCTTTGTAAGATGTACTGTCTCCTTTCAAGTGTTAGCATGCTGCTTGCTGTCTGGAGTACCCTGCACCCTGTACTTGTTCTAAGTGACTTTCCCTGGCCTGGGCAGGAGCATGGAGTTTCACATGTTGGCCTCATTATTGAACTGAGCTAATGGACCAGCTTCTATTTTAATAAAGTTGGATATATGAATACATTAACCACTTTAATCACAATATACAGGTTTTTAATAATTAAATTTTAATCATGTCAGATTACTTTGTTTACATGGCCTATAACATTATTGTCAGGCTTCCTACACTGTCTCCTTGTTCACATTCATCTGTGTATTTATTAATCACACCTAGTGTGTTTATGAATAGTTATTAGTAAAATTTTAGTTTCATGCAAATATTTCAGCCCAGCAGGGTCTTAAGCTTTATCTGTTAAGAGAAACACACTAAAGAAAGACTTGGTCATAAGAATGTAATTCAGCTGAACAATGTTCATGGAGCTTCTATCTGTACAAGGTACTGTGCTCATAGTGAAAATGCCGAAGTACTTAGCTCTGCTACTTTGACCATCTATTTTTGGTGACCTAAGAGCAAGTCCATTTCACTTCTTTTCAGGTTATAATGTTTACCATTTAAGAGATTTTGAGAAATGACCACCTAAATTTTAAGAAACAACTGTGGGCATGGGGGAAACAGAGGAAGGGGATTAAGGGAACACTTCCCTTGTTGAGCACTGAGTAACCTGTAGAAGTGTTGAATCAGTATATTGTACACCTGAAACTAAAATGACACTGTACTAAATAACTTGAATAAAAAATAAAATGTAAACAAACAACAAAAAATAAGGAGCTTAGCACAGTGCCAGAAGCAACAGTGCTGCTTTGCTGTTAAAACACTGGAGGTTTGGGTAGCAACATTTGTCCCCTGACTTTACAACAGAAAACAAGCAGGACTAGAAGGATTTGGAAATATATGCAAACATTAGTAAGTTGATAGTGAATATGTGAAATACCAACTTTGTATTACCACTAAGTCCTGATTTAAAGAGAAAATTGCTTGGCATCACAGTGAAGAGACACAGAGCAGATCTTCTGCATAGAAAGGAGTAACATTGTAACACATTTCAGTACAGTGTTTCTATTTTCAAGTCTGGCATAGAAGTTACGGGCAGCAAACTAGTATCAGGTGGCGGAGAGAGATAATTTAAGACCTTGCCTGGGATTGTAAATAGGCATTCCGAGATTTAGATCATTTCAGCTCAAGAAATATGTAATGTCTGCTCTCTGCTGAAGAATTTAGAGGTAAATGCCTGCACTAGATTATTAACTTCAGGAATGGCTGAGGAAGTATGACAATTACAGAAATTTCTGGAACCTCAGGCTCTGTCATTTAAGCAGAATTGGAGAAGTGGGAAGAGATTAGGCACTGACAGGTGACGGGTGAGAATTCTCTTTACTCCAAATCCTGTATTTTGTCTGAGGTCCAAGTGAGGACTCATTCTCTTTATTAATCCTCGTTAGGTTAACATATCCCAGAGGAATATTTTATTTTTTTCTAAAATGCTCATTCCCCCAAAACTTACAGTCTGTGTATTTAATATGAATACATTGTTTCGCAAGCTAAATTCTTAGCTTCAAAGATTAGTATGCTCTTTATTTGGGAATATACTAAAATGCTTGGCCTTTATAATTCTGAGCACATTAGCATATAAAATGCTATTAAATGAATGAATAACTGACAGAATCATCAGTACAAAGAGAGAAAACTTAGATTCAAGGTAGATGTTTTTATCTATTTGGGCAGTGATTCTCTATAAAGAATGAGTTTTGTCATATGATTTCGGCATGTTAGGAATGCATGAGCCTTCAAAGGGACTTAACTGATTGAGATCAAGTATCAGGAGAGGCATTTTCATGTGTACGTAAGGGGGTGGGGGGAGATTGGAAAAGATAATCAGAATTTCATATAATGTCCTTTTAGACTTAAAAATACGTTTGTTGTGTTTTTTCCATAAAGGAAAAAGTATTTTTATTTCTGTCTGTCCCAGCACCGTCTACAACATGTATTGGATGCTAAAAACTGTGATTTTTTTTTTCCTAGTTGATATGAGAGTTAGTAGGGAGTTTAAAAAAAAAGGTATAGTACGCTGCCCCCAAATTAGAGATACGTGGATAAATACTTTATATTTGAGTTCTTTTTTTTTTTTTTTTAAGATTTTATTTATTTGACAGAGAGAGACACAGCCAGAGAGGGAACACAAGCAGGGGGAGTGGGAGAGGGAGAAGCAGGCTTCCCACGGTGCAGGGAGCCCGATGTGGGGCCCGATCCCAGGACCCTGGGACCATGACCTGAGCCGAAGGCAGACGCTTAACGACTGAGCCACCCAGCCGCCCCTGTATTTGAGTTCTTTAATGCATCATCGAATCCTTTCAGCATCCTATTGGGTGAGCAAGTCTGTTTTTCTCCCTTTTATATAAAAATAGAGGAACTGATGCTCAGAGAGTCATCTACTTAGGGTCAGGAGCTCGGAGCTGGAATGTGATTCATTTCCTTAAATGCGCTTGTCTTCTGTCCTGACAGTAACCGTGGGACACAGTCTTTGGGTGCCAATATTCATATATGCCAAATCCTTTCTCCAACTGGACTCTCCGGCTGCTGTGCCATTTGCTAACCGGATTACCCTGGTGAATCCTCTCTGGGTTTCTCATTCTCCATTTGTGAAATCCTAGAATGAGTCTAACTTCTCCTCTAAGTCTCATTTCAACTCCAAGAAGTAATCCATTAGTTGAATAAAATTATGTAAGTTCAATATACATATTAATCCAAAATGTGAACTGGAAATACTATGAACTTGTGATATTTTTCTTTAAAAAATACACAATTCTAAGCTCCAGTCACAGACTAATCCTAGAGGGAGAATGATAGATCATTCCTCGCACCCAGTTTACAATCCCTGATACCATTTCTCATTAAAGGAATCACAGATCCTCAGAATGACTAATTTGATTATTGAGACAGGAAATGTACAAGGTAAGCTTGTAATACTTTGGCATATAGAAGGCAAGAAAGCTACTTAAGACGACTTGAGACATAACAAAAAGACAAAAACAAAAAATACTCAAAAGCCAATTTAAGAGTTCCCCTTGAGCAAAGATGGACAATTTGAGTAGCAGTAAGGTAATAACTATGTTTGAAGCGTACCAGGAATGTTTTAACAAAGAGAGGGGAGGTCATTAGTCACCTTTACAATATGCTAGGGGTCAAATTTATTTTGAAAGCACATAAATAAAGGGAAGTTGGTAGCATTTATTGAGCCTTTTCTAAATGAATGGTAGCTCATGACGGTCTAAAGAGTGGTAATGGAAGTTTCTTGCTATAGATCTGTCTCTGCCTGGCATTAGCTTGCCGTTCTGTGATCATGAATGTGATAATAATCTCGTGGCTTCTAATGTGTAAAAAGACAATCAAATATCATGTGCCTATTGATGAAAGCATACAGTACCATCTATGCAGGGTTTTTGCCAAAAATTCAATCTGATTCTAAACTTACCTCCAGATCCAGTTCACAGGAAACAGAAAAATAGGGTGCCACGGGAATGGATCCAACCAAAGCCAGAATGGAGGAAGCTCTTGCAGTTTGTTTGCTGAAGAAACCATACCCAAGGGAAACAGGAGGAAAAACCTATAAATTTGGGAAAATTCAGAGACATATCAACAAAATGCCGTGTGTGGACTTTATTTGAATTTTGGTTCTAAAAACAACAAAAACTTAAAAATAGGTAGATAATGGAGAGATGACATTCAGGAATTACTGTTGGGAGAGGATCCAAGATGCCGACATGGAATCCTGAACTCCCCTCCTCCACAGACACATGGAGTCTATGCACAGAGCAGCTCCTCCTGAAGAACAGAACCAACTGAACAGTCTCCGTATGGACAGAGGACAGAGGGACCATGGAGAGAACAGGAGACACAAAGCCCCATCCCGCCGCTGCCATCTGCAACCAGAGGGACAGTCCTGAGGGACTCTGAGCAGATTCGTCCACCCTGGCTCACAGAAACAAAAGCCGTGGTTTACAAGGGCAGCTACAGTTTCAAGGATCCAGGCCTCGTGTGTCTGCCCATGGGCAGGGGGCCTGTGGGACTCTCGTGAACTGGGGATGGGGGCTGGCGGGTGTTACCTTCTCCTCCGTCTTGATGGTGCAGATGGCGCAGGATCTGGGCACCCTGGCTGCTTCAGGCACACGGCGCACACCAGCCCGCACACCCTGAGGCACAGAGAAAAAAGACCAGAGTTTAACCAAGAACAACTGGGATAGAAAGGAAATAGAGTTGCAGGAGCGCCGTCTGAGGTCTTGGGTCAGAAGGACTGGTGAGCCCCTCCGCCTTGCTGGCGTGGACGGGAGCGGGGCATGGGGCCCCGGCCAGGCAGCCGCCTTAGCAAGTCCCAGGACTTAGCAAAGGGACACAGGACACTGCATTCAAAAACATTTATTTCCAAATGCCCATGGAACATTCTCCAAGATGGATCACATGTTAGGCCATAAAACAAGTTTCAACAAACTAAACAGTGAAATCATGTCAAGCACCTTTTCTGACCACAAGGCTATGAAACTAGAAATCAATTACAAGTAAAAAAAACCTGGATAAAACAAGCACGTGGAGGCTGAATAGCATGCTACTAAAGCAACCGATGGGTCTACAAAGAACCAAAGAGGAATCAAAGAATGCCCAGAGACGTAAGAAAATGAAAACATGATATCCCAGAATCCTTGGCATGCAGCAGAAGCAGTTCTCAGAGGGAGGTTATTCGAGATACAGGCCTGCCTTTCAAGAAGAGAGAAAATTTCAAATAACCTAACCCTACATCTAAAGGGCCTTTTAGAAAAAGCCCAAAGTTAGTAGAAGGAAGGAACAAAAGATGAGAGCGGAAATAAATGAAATATGTACTTGAAAAAGTGAAATAGTAGAAAAGATCAAAGAAACCCAGAGCTGGTTCCTTGAAAAGATAAAATTATTTATTTAGCCATACTTACCAAGGGAAAAAAAAAACTCAAATCAGGAAGGAAACAGAAGCAACAATCAACACCACAAAAATATAAAGGATTGTAAGACACTTAAAAAACTGACATGCCAAAAAATTGGACCTAGAAGTAGGTCCTAGAAGTAGAACCTAGAAGTGCCATTTTTTATGCAGTATGGGAAGTCCTAGCCACAGCAATCAGACAAGAAATAAATGGCATCCAAAATTGGTAAAGAAACTGTGACTATTGGTAGATGACATGATACTATATGTACGAAATCCTAAAACTCCACCAAAAAAACCTATTCAAAGTAATAAATGGATTCAGTAAAATTGCAGAATACAAAATTAATATACAGAAAATTGTTGCATTTCTATGCACTAATAACTAGCAGAGAAGAAAACAGTCCCATTTATAACTGCACCAAAATGTATAAAATACCTAGGAAGAAACACCCAAGGAGGTGAAAGGCCTGTAATCCAAAAACTGTAAAGCACTGATGAAGGAAATTAAAAACACAGACAGGGGCGCCTGGGTAGCTCAGTCGTTAAGCATCTGCCTTCGGCTCGGGTCATGATCCCAGGGTCCTGGGATCGAGCCCCACGTCAGGCTCCCTGCTCCGCAGGAAGCCTGCTTCTCCCTCTCCCGCTCCCCCTGCTTGTGTTCCTGCTCTCACTATCTCTCTGTCAGATAAATAAATCTTAAAAAAAAAAAAAAAAAGAAACACAAAAAAACAGACTGTAAATACAGAGAACAAATTGATGGTAGCATTGCTAGCAGGCAGGTGGGCAGGGAAATGGGTGAAATAGATAAATGGGGATTAAGAGGCACAAAATTCCAGTTACAAAGAAGGATGTCATGGAGATGAAAGTACAGGGTAGGGGATATTGTCAATAGTATTTAATAATGGTGTGTGGTGACAGATAGGGACTACACTTACCGTGATCATTGAGTAATACGTAAGATTGTCAAATCACTATATTGTGCATCTGAAACTAATATAACATTGTATGTCAGCTATACTGAATAAAAATTATTTTAATTGTTAAATTCGGAAAAAAATGGTTTAGAAACGTAGAACAACTAGTATGGAAGATCCTATGTAACGACAAACCATGCTTACGGAAATTGTAAAACCCCGTTCCTGAACAGGGATGGTTGAGTTGGAGAAGTAGAAACTTACATCTCATTTCTGCATAGCATTAAAATTAATCTTCAAAATTGCCTAATTAAGTGAAATGGTAGGTAAATTTCTAACACACATAATTTATGTTTGTTACTGTTTGATGGGATGACCCAATTATAATATCACCCACGACCCCAGAAACAGCAGAGAGATCTGTTAAGGATTTAGAAGCAAAGCACTGCAACCTCTTACCTCATTTGTTAGACATTCTTTTCTGCTTTCTGTGGTTCTAGATTCTTAGTATTAAACTCTGGTGGGTTTTCTTCCAGAGCTAACATGAAATTCTTGTGCTTAGACTTGCTGAAGCTGAAAAGGGGGAAAGAAAAATCAGAAAGGTAAAGATCCAGTGCCTCCTTCTCCCTTGTGCCTGGAGAAATGCAGACAAGGTCCTGCATCAGGGAGCTAGTTTGTTGGTTTTTTTTTTTAAGATTTTATTTATTTATTTGAGAAACAGCAGGTGAGAGAGAACATGAGTCGGGGTGGGGGGCAGAGGCAGAGGGAGAAGCAGACTCCCCACTGAGCAGGGAGCCCGATGCGGGACTCCATCCCAGGACCCTCAGCAACTGAGCCCCCCCAGGCGCCCTTGGGAGCTAGTTTTGATGAAGTGCTGAGTTGAGAGTATTAACAAAAGCTTCAGTCTTACCTTTTAAATATGAAGACTGGCACGAAAGTGTATAACCCTGTTCAGGTTGGTATTTAATAAACAAGTATTTTAAGGCAAATATCTCAGAGACTGTTTCTGTGTTCTCCAGAATACGCTCTTCAATGCCTAAAAAGGGGATCATTGTTAATACTGATTTGCAGTAGTAGCAAATACAATAGCAAAAATTGTATTTTATATTTTAAAGGAAACATTTATAGATGAAATGTTAGGATGTGTCAGATTTTCTTCCAAATGCTCCCAGTTTGAGGCTCGGGGACGGTGAATGAAGCCCAGCTGGCTGGGAGTGGGTCCCGTTGCAGCTGGACTATGGGGTTTACTCTGCTAGTCCTCCTTTAAACCATTTCAGCATAAAATATTCAATCTTACTATTGGGGAGAGTTTTGTTTTTCTTTGCTTATCTGCCAGTCTGCTGTAAGGTAGTATATTACCATATTTTAACACAAAATTCTTTCTCTACAGGGTGCATATGGTCCTTATTCCCCCGATGAGTGCATATCTTTGCCCGTGTACACGAGCTGCGAGAGGGACCGCGTGGTAGCCAACGTCGACGTTCCGTGTGGGGGCAACCAAGACCAGTGGATTCAGTGTGGAGCGGCTCTGTTTCTCAAAAATCAGTAGTCTAACGATAATAAAAGCTGTCTTAGCAAAAAGTAACATTTGCTACTTCAACTTTAAATCAATAGGTGGTCTACATTTAAACTGTTCAAAAAATTATCACATAGTTACCCACCTTGTGTTATTGATCTCACTGGGTTTTTATTGTAATGGGTCATGACAGTGCATGCAGCTTTTAAAGTAACAATTCATAGGTTCATGTTAAAATGCTGTATTCCCTTGAGAACATTAAATATTTTTGTGAGGCAGTTCATGTTTCCAGTGGCTCAAAAAATTAATGTATGTAAGAGGTTGAAAGTAGTGTATTTAAGGAATCTAATTAATTTGGCTACTCTTTGGTATCATAATTTTGTATTAAAATATAAGGCCATTTTTTTCACTCATCTGTGGGTTTAGATAGGTGTTCTTTTTTTAAACACTTAAAAATATATTCTGTTTTAGTTAAAATATATAGCATCTCAACGTAATCCAAAAGAAATGGGGAATAACAGCACAGAAACCAGGGTAAGAATTTTACAAATGGAATAATTAGACAATGAGAGGTTATCATTCCTCACGTAGATGACTTTTTACCATCTGTTTCTGTGAAACAGTAAAATTCTACAATGGCTGGAAGCTTAAATATGTGTTATAATTTTAGTTTGTGAGCAATTGGAATTGGGTTCAGAAATCTTAACTACTTGTCGTCATATTACCATTTGTATGGGTCCAATCAGGAGACCAAAAACAAACCAAACCACCCCACTGGTTTAAAGGGTGAAGTTCAACATAAAGATTAAGCTACGACAGAAGAAGAAAGGGTGAGACAAGCCCATCTGATCCCACCTGACAGTACAAACGTGCTGGGTGGGGGGGGCTCCCGAGGCCTGGGGTTCATACCTCGTTGGACAAGGTCTGAGTGCAGGCTGCTGGGGAACTGAGAACTTTCCTGAGTTTCTGCTGTTCCAGGCAAGCCCAGGCCTGGAAATCAGGAGCTCCAGAGCAGGCAGGGGCCGCGGCCTCAGCAGGCGAACCGGGTCACCCACTTCTGGCCAAAACGCTGTGACAACAGATAGGCTATGGTAGCTTCCAGAAGCCTTCACAGGACGCGGCCAGTCGGTCATTCTCTCTCCCCTTCTCTTCATCTCTTCTGCTATCTTGGGCCGTGTGTTTGCACCCACAAAGGACAGAGACAAACCTGGAGAAGGTGGGACTCTGGAGCATGGATGCGCTGGATGTGTTACTCTGACGTCCTTATACAAGAGATTGGGCACGCCTACAGGACGATGTACTGCTGTCCTCGTTCAAACAGAACGCTGGCTTTTAGAAATGGAAATCATTTAGAGATAAAAATGTGAACCTAAAAATGACAATGTGTCAAAGTTAGAATTCCACATTCTGAGGGAATTCCCTTCAGAGCTGCTTCATTGGCAAGCTTTCTAGTCTATTTGGAGGGTGTGTGATGATCGAAGTTAATTTACTCAACTCTTTATAAACTCAACAAAGACTTCATTGATAATTTGCATTTGATTAGATTATTTTAGATCAAAAGAAAAAATGGCATTATGCCTGAGCAGAAGCTACAATCACACAGGCACCTAATTCCCAAGTGTGAGATCTAGGATGAGGAGAGCAGAGGTGAGGGACAGAGGATGACGAGGAGAGGTGAGGGACAGGATAAAGAGAGGAGAGGTGAGGAACAGGATGAGGAAAGGAGAGGTGAGGGACAGGATGAGAGCAGAGGTGAGGGACAGGATGAGAGCAGAGGTGAGGGACAGGATGACGAGAGGTGAGGGACAGGATGAGAGGTGAGGTGAGGGACAGGATGAGAGGTGAGGTGAGGGACAGGATGAGGTGAGGGGAGGGACAGGATGAAGTGAGGGGAGGGACAGGATGAGAGGTGAGGGACAGGATGGGGGAGGGGAGGGACAGGATAACGAGAGGAGAGGGGAGGAACAGGATGAGAGGGGAGGAACAGGATGAGAGGGGAGGGACAGGATGAGAGGTGAGGTGAGGGACAGGATGAGGTGAGGTGAGGGACAGGATG
>NW_023270387.1:1617208-1771160 GCF_011800145.1 Mirounga leonina
GAGGGACAGGATGAGGAGAGGTGAGGTGAGGGACAGGATGAGAGGGGAGGGACAGGATGAGGTGAGGGACAAGGTGAGAGGTGAGATGAGGGACAGGATGGGAGAGGGGAGGGGAGGGACAGGATGAGGAGAGGAGAGGGGAGGGGAGGGACAGGTCTGTGACTGCAGCCGACTTGCAGGCTTGTGTGGGACCGCAGAGTGGCTGGAGTCCTGGCCTGGGAGTTCAGCCCCCTCCGGCCCCCTCACCTTGACCAGACCCCTGAGCCCGTGAGCTTTGGTTTTGTGTCTGTGAAGTGGGGACCGTTGTGCGTGTTGTAAAGTCTGACACCATGACCTAGAGCAAACTCACGTTCATCGTGAATTTAAATGCTCGATCATAAATCAGTTTTACATAAAACATTAATTCCCTAGTTAGAAATAAAAATTAAGCTGGGAATCCCATGATGACAGCGTTTCCCAGTTTTACACCACCTGGTGTGTGTGTGACTGTTCTAGTGTCAAAGGTCCATTTTGTTTTCACAGGACGCACCAGAGCTCAAACGGCTGTCTTCTGCGGACGTTGTTCCAAGCCGACAGACCCACGCTGAGCGTGTGCGAGCGGTGAGAGCGACTCCACGTGGCAGACATGCGACAGGCCTACGAGGTCCGAGTCCCCGAGGAGAAGAGCGAGCCCGCCGGGGCGCCGCTCGGCCTGTGAGGTCCACAGGAGGAAAGGCCGCGGGCCCGGGCCCCCGCCGTGTCACCCTGGAGCCAGGAGGCTGAGAGCAGGCGTGGGGTCTGTTCTTCCCCTTGACACGTCCGCTGCCGCGGAGCTTCTGGCGAGAAGGTGAAACGAGTCAACGGTGCCCGCCAAGGTACTTGCGACGTTGCGCATTTTCTTCGAAGAGTCGGCTCTGCAATGGGCCTTGGGTCAGGGGGGCACAAGCTTTCCTCCGGGACCTCAGGGTGCACCGAGCGGCCTCGCTCCTGCCTCGCTCCGGGAGGCCGGTCGTGAAAGCAGGAACTGTGTCTTCTTCCTTCTCTTACAACGAACCCCGTGCAGAGTCTCACACAGACGGACCATGGCGTGTGTCCCGCGGTCCCCAGAAGAGCGGGAACCCCTGTTGGGGACACACGCCTGCCGCCATCTCCAACGCCACCTAAGCCCCTCAATAGCTTCTCGCACCCCCGACCCAAGGCAGCAGCGCGCATTTGGGTTTTTCGCAATTCCCTTTGGTCTCCTCATAATTATTCCGAATACGAACATGAATGAATTCTGAAACCTTATTGCCTATTTCTGCTTACTCGGCACGTAGATCCGATTCTGCTCTTGGACTGGCCCCTTCGCTTCTATACAGTGTTTTACTCTCTGTCGCTGCTGGCCGGTCGGGGACTGTCTTCTCAGCAGGAGTGTGAACTGACCGCTGACCCGTCCGGTTCCTCTCGAGGATCCAGCGCTACACTGTGAGCAGTCGTGCACCCACGAGTCTTCCCCTGGGGCGCGCACCCGCGGGGGCCTCCGGTGTCCCCCGAGGGAAACCCTGCAACTTCCTGAGATGACAGCAAGTGACTTTCCAGGTGGCTCCTCGCTCACCAGGCAGTAATAGTGGTGGGCACGCTTTCAGGCGCTGGAACCCGCCCACGGCGAGGGGAGTTCTTGTCACTCTGCGTTCTCATCCGTGCTCAGCACCAACCCGGTGGACGTGAGATGCCATTCCATGGTAGTTGTGATTTGCACTTCCCTGTTCACAAATAAGGTTAAGCGGCTTTTCTTACGTTTACTGTCCGCTTGTGACTTTTCTTCCATGAAATATTTTTCTCTTTTGCTCCGTTGTTTCTATTCGGTTGTCCTTTCTTAGATTTTTGCCAAATCAAACTTTTTTAATTGAATGCAGATTTTTTTCAGACTTTCCTCTGGTTTGTTTTCCCAGAGCAAGGTTATTAAAAAGCAACATTTTTTTTTTCCTTTAAAGTTTTACCTTTTGTCAGTAGAAGGACCACAGATAGTAACTTTATGTCAGATAAAGCTATGTGCAAATCCCAAATTTAATGGCCTGTCATTTTCTTTATCTGTAAGTTACATGGTCCTAAGAAAATCAAAGAACACAAGTCTGCTCATTGCTGTGAAAGGAGAAGTCAAAGCTCTAAGACAAAGTGGGCTCCAGGCGCAATTTCAACTGCTGGGTAGGAGCTCCATGCAGACACACCGGGAGGTTCTGTGTGGACAGGCTTTGGGGACCGTTGCTGGTGCAGGGTGTTCAAGTAAAAAGCTTAAGAAATGGGGCGCCTGGGTGGCTCAGTCGTTAAGCGGCTGCCTTCGGCTCCGGTCATGGTCCCGGAGTCCCGGGATCGCGTCCCGCATCGGGCTCCCTGCTCGGCGGGGAGTCTGCTGCTCCCTCTGACCCTCCCCCCTCTCATGCTGTTTCTCTCTCTCTCTCTCTCAAATAATAAATAATAAAATTAAATTAAAAAAAAAAAAGCTTAAGAAATGAAAAGTCCAATCCAGTTCGAGAGTTGAATTGTAGATTTTGCGAGTAGATAGGAAAGTAGGTAATGTATACAACTGACATTCACCATCAAGGATTTCTTGTGTAAAAGTTAAATACTGAAGCTCGCGATGTAGTGACAATAAACAAGGGCGCGTACGACAGCCAGGACGCTGGGAGGAACTTTCTCAAGGCTTATAGGCTTGGCTTTTTCTGAAAGCTGCCGTCCACAGGAGCAAGCAGGTCCCGTGCCAGCCCAGGGGCGGTGCCTCCGAGCGGGGGGACGGGACAGGTGGTCGCATGTGGCAAAAGCAAAAGGATCTCCCAGGAAGCTGAGGAGAACGGCTCCTTAAGGGGAGATGAGTCCAATCTTGGACTCTAAGAGCCTCAAGAACTCATTTTCAGGGTCACGTAGCCCACGACAGTAAAGCAGGGGTCACGTATGCACACGCTTTATCACTTGCAAGGTGATTATATGGGCGCTCTCACAACCACCATGCGAGGACCGCAGCACGGGGCTTGGATCTGGTGCGATGTGAACATTCGGGACGTCGAGCAGCTTGTCCGTTCAGACTCAGGACCCAGAAGCTCCACCTGTAAATCAGCTGATAAGACCTTGTCCCGCCGCCCTGCCGGGGCCCATTCCGACGGCGGGCAAAGCAGGTGCAGCTCCGTCTGCCGGGCCCCTCCTGCCCTCCTGCTCGGCTTCCAGCACACTGCTCTGGCGACAGACATCCCCCCAGACCGTGGACCTGGGGTCTCTGGGAAGAAGAGATTCAGGCGCACCCACGGGGGACGCAGGACGGAAGAGGCAGAAACGCACCACTCCTGCGCTATCTTAAGCCTGGTCTCGACGGTGTGCGTGCGTATACACACGTACGTGAGGTTAGGGGGACAGTCAGCCTAGTCTCAGGTTGGTCACCAGCCCCTGCCTCCATCCATTCCGGCTTTCCTGCCAGAGGTCGTATGGTTCAGAAAGGCTTCTCTGCACATCTCAGCATCTGCGGCATTGACACATATGGCCCGATTCTAGCCCGACTGGCCGCCTGAGAAACACCATCAACGTCTGAGAAAGGTAAGCTCTGAAAAGAGAAGTCCCACGTGAACAGAAGGGCTATAACAATGGGCCCCTAACTGTATTCTCCAGAAATATGAATGTCCTCAAAGACGGAGCAAGCTGAGGAGCTGTTCCAGACTGAAGGGGAGTGAAGGGACACGGGGGGACAGTACGGGATGGACGGCTCCCGCATTCCGGGCGGGAGGGAGTGCAACGCTGGGCAGGAGGATGACAGAATGGATTATAGGCCGTAGATGAAACAGAAGTCCTGTTTTAATGTGACATTTACCGAAGTTGGTAACTATACTATTGATATGCAGGACAATATTCCTTTTCTTAGGAAATACTGAGTTATTGAAGAGTAAAGAGTGACCATGTACAACTCATTTTCAAATGTTCAGGAAAAAGTAACCCGTACATACACATGAAATAATAATAATAGATGAATCTGAGTCAAGGGTCTCAGGGGCTCCTCTCTATTTTTGAAACTTCTCTGTAAGTTTAAAATTATTGCCAAAGAAAAAATTTAAGAACGTAGCTCATCAACTGCATCCCACTGCATGTAACCTCTGGGTGTAACCTCTGGCTGATGCCCGCAGGTGTCCCCACCCATCCGGCTCCCAGGGACATGGGATTCCGACTTTACAACAACCGCCTTGGGTTTCTCCCAGACAAAACCGTGGGATCCTCTTACTGCACCTGAGGTCCTTACATTTTGGGAAAGGGCTTTACAAAATACTGCAAAAAGCCGAAAAGAAAATGAAATAAATACACACAATCTTTTAAAAAAAAGAAACATGGGGCTCCTGGGTGGCTCAGTTGGTTAAGCGACTGCCTTCGGCTCGGGTCATGATCCTGGAGTTGGGGGATTGAGTCCCGCATCGGGCTCCCTGCTCGGCGGGGAGTCTGCTTCTCCCTCTCCCACTCCCCGTTTGTGTTCCCTCTCTCGCTGTGTCTTTCTCTCTCAAATAAATAAATAAAATCTTTAAAAAATAAATAAATAAATAAATAAAAGAAACATGTTTACAAAATGTAGGTTTCAGATGCAAAGCGTGGACGTGATTTTCTTTCGTCAGAACCACTTGAGCGGCCTAACTCAAAAAGACTTCTCAATTATACATACAAAGTTTGGAAATGCTACACAAATGAAGCAACAATAAAAAGAATACTTTAAAAGCTTCAACTTTTTCTCTCCAGAGGAGAGAATCACTGCCCCCCTCAAAAAATCGGTAAGAAGTTTCTAACAGCATGAGCTGAAATGGAAACAATGTCAGTAAGATCAAATTAAAATCAATATTATCTTAACAATACAATTTTCTCAGCTGGAACCTCAGCTTTTCTAGGTTATACTCCAGGGACAAACTCTGGTGAGATCTAAAGCAAAATAACATGACTAGAGGTTTTTGTCTCTAATGTAGCTTAGAATAGTCCTTGTTTCACTAAACAACATTCGCAATAGCTCTTTGGTTCTTATTTTACAAATAACTTTCTCTAAATGGCAGAGAAATTTTTTTTGACTACTTAACCATGTGTGTGTCCTAAGAGCAAAGTTTAAAATCTTTTCAAATGGGAAACAATGAGGATTAACAAGGATCATCTGGAAGCTAAGTGAGAAAAGAGGAGTGACTTAGAGAAAATCAAAATGAAACAACTGGATGCAGACCATATTGAAATCACAACCATTCTGGGGTATAGACAGACACCAAAGCGAGCAATCCGCCAGGGAGATTGCAAGAAAGAAGAGGCACAGAGGTAGAGGCAAGGATCTGTCCCCCGTAGGGAGGGAAGACATCAGTGACCAGGGGACGGCTGAGTCGGTGAAAGTTTGCCACAGGGCTAAGCTGGGGTGTGCGTTGGGACGGAGGATGCCGGAGGCAGTGGGGTCCGTCAGCTGGCCTGGGGGAGGCACGAGAGTCACACTCGGTGTCCCTTCCCCTGTGAAGTATGTTCTGATGGTCCCCGAGTGAGATCATGTGTTCTCCTGCATGTATTGGTTCATTGTAGTTCTTCCCACAACAGTAAGTCGTGATGTGTGTATCTGTTCATGATGTGCTTCTCCATTAGACGCAGAAGCAGCTCCATTAGACCTGGGACTTGCTGACTTATGTGTCATTCTGCGCCCCTGCCTGGAACAGGGTAGGGCATAGTAAATATTTGCTGAATGGCTCAATGTCTGCATCTAGGCAAACGTGAGTGATGTGTCCAGAGGGACAAGAGATCCAAGAAGGAAGAAGAAGGCCTGATGTATGCAGCGGTGTTAATAAGGGATGGGAATCAGGAATAAAGAGATTGGAAGGTATTTATAAGGAAGAATTCACAGAAACGGATGAGTGCCTCGCTGGGTCTGCAGGAAGCTCAGGTGTCTAGCTTAGGTGACGGGTGTCCCTTCTGTCTGAGAGCAGAGAGGAGGAGGAACAGGGCCAAGGGGGCAGGTGAATGCCTTTGGCTTTGGAGGCTCCAGGAGGCTGGTGTAAGAGCAGCCAACGAAAGACACAGACCCACAACTGTGGAGAACACACTGATGGCGGCCAGAGGGAGGGGAGTGGGGACCCAGGCTCCCAGGGATGGAAGGAGAAGTCAGGGGGATGCAAGGCACAGCTTCGGGCAAGAGTCGGCGACACTGACATCGCGGTGTGGGGACGGGTGGTGGCCACCCTTGCGGCGAGCGCAGCACCATGTATAGACTCGTCCGTTCACCCTGTTGCGCGCCTGCAAGTCATGGAGCGTTGTGTGCCACCCACACTCCGAAAAGAAGGCAAGAGTGAGAAGCAAGAGAACAGAAAGAGCCTGCTTCCCACAGCTGTCTGCAGGCTCAGATGTGCCCAAGGGGCTTAGGTAAAAGACGGGAGTCCTGGCCCAGCCCAGACCGTCCGAATCTCCGGGAGTGATACCTGGGACTCTAATCGTTAATGAACTCCTCAGGTTATTTTTATGAGCATCGCTATAGTAGAGGTACTCAGAGTCCAAGGCAGACATACTTTTCAAGGAAGAAGTGGGGATTTTTTTCAAATTCCATAGAAAAGTTAAAGAAACTCGACAGTGAAAGCTGCCCACTTATTTGGCTGTGAGGACGCTGTTGGCATCCTTAGCGAGGATGACTTTGGTAAAGCAGTGGAAGGAAATGCTAGGATGCTCTCTAGATCATAATCCAAATTTTAGAAAGAAGAGAGCAGGAACACAAGCAGGGGGAGCGGGAGAGGGAAAAGCAGGCTTCCCGCTGAGCAGGGAGCCCGATGCGGGGCTCGATCCCAGGACCCTGGGATCATGACCTGAGGCGAAGGCAGACGCTTCACCCACTGAGCCACCCAGGCGCCCCGAATCAATGTTTTTTAACTGTGGCAAATATGGAGGTAACATCATGACCCATTATTGCTTTAATTCACATTAGAGGATTGTGAGTGAGATTAAACACATTTTCTTCTATTTTTTAGGATTTGCATTTTCTCTTTCGTACATTTTCTCTTCTAGCATCTTGCCAGGTTTTACTAGATTTACTTTTTCATCTTTATACTAAAACGAAGGGCTTCCTGATGTAGTCATGCCATTGGCCCTTTGCCTGCCCTGTTTTCCAACTTTTTCCTGTTCTCTTTTTTTAAGAATATTTGAGCATAATAAATGTTTATTGTTGGAGATTTAAAATAAATAACCTTATAAAGTTATCTATAGACTCCCTCCTAGTTGTTATGACAGACAACCTGGGTTCAAAAATCCAAATAAAAAATGAAAATTTTTGGAGGGCAAAATCTATTTCTTCTTATTTTCCCACTTTATTTCCTACTATAATCTTTTGAAAATATTAGATAGTTGAAAAAAGAATATAACATTGTATTTTCACTAACTGGAATTAAAATAAAAGCTTAAAAATAATCAGGGGAGAAATCGTTTTTGGGTTTGTACAGTAGTTTATGCCAGATGGAAAATTTCAGTGTTTAGGAGATAAACTCTATCAGTATTTTCTTTCTTTCTTTCTTTCTTTTTTTAAGATTTTATTCATTTGGCAGAGTGAGCACAAGCAGGGGGAACGGCAGGCCAAGGGAGAAGCAGGCTCCCCGCCGAGCAGGGAGCTGGACACGAGCTCCATCTCAGGACCCCGGGATCATAACCTGAGCCAAAGGCAGACGCTCAACTGACTGAACCACCCAGGCGCCCCTATCAATATTTTCTTGTGTACCTTCCAGGTTTCCCGTATAGCTTAAGAACTACTTTCTCTCTCCACCTCAACCCCCAAGGTTGTATTAATAGAAAATTATACTATATTTTAGTTTCATTTTCCACAATTAGAGATGTAATTCAAATTTCTGTCTATGATATGGAATACGTGTCTAATGTTTAAATTTTTCCAGGTGCTGTGTTCTCCTTGACCCAGTAAGCAATAAATTTGACTTTGTTATAGGAATAAGTTTTGCTGGAGTTGCTCAAGGAAAAGTCTTCCAACATTGCAAAATCCAAGCCGTGAGCCCCAGTCTCCACCTCTGGTCCATCTCTGGGCTGCATTTAATAGATTCATCACCCCTGTCTGCTTTTACTCACTTGGCCGGAGGGGTAGGCTTTGGTCCTGGCTTTTCCCACCTTGGCGCCTCCAGCCTCTCTGCCTACAGTTCCCTCAGTCTGGAATCTCCCTTTTTTGCAGCTCCAGAAACTTTCCTTCTAAATAACAAGTTTCCGCTGCGTGCTTTTGCAAAGCCTCTGCTTCCACTCATCAGCCCCTTGAATCAAATCCGCCCTCGTGACCCTCATCATTTCCCTCGTGCTTCCTGTGACTGTTTGTATATACTCTCTGTTGTGGAATATTTCTTCTGCCTCATCTTCCAGAACAAGGGGACAGTTTCCAGCAGGGGCCATTCTTTTCATAATCTCTCTTGACTTTTCAAAATTTAAGAGTCTTTTTCCAGCGTCCCAGAAGCTCTTTTGTGTTCTCTGTCTGGATCACCCGAAGGCATCTTCTTGTACCAGGAGCAGTTACCTCCTCTTTATTCTCTTAGTTCTGACTTCACAGAAGCTGCGTGTCCCACTCAGGGGGTGCGGGAGGAAGCATGGCAGGCTGGCGGAGAGGGAGTGAGCCTGTCCCTCGTCATTCCCATCTGCTTTCTGGACTTGTGAGTGACACCTAGTGATGCTGCTACTTCCCAGGGATTCATTACTCTCACATAGCACCCAGTGCTCATCATATCACGTGGCGTCCCCCCCCCAATGCCCATCACCCAGTTACCCCATCCCCCGCACCGTCCCTCCAGCAACCCTCAGTTTGTTTCCTGAGATTAAGAGTCTCTTATTGTTTGTTTCCCTCTCTGATTTCGTCTTGTTTTATTTTTCCCTCCCTTCCCCTATGATCCTCTGTTTTGTTTCTTAAATTCCCATATGAGTGAAATCATATGGTATTTGTCTTTTCTGAGTTATTTCACTCAGGATTATACTCTCTACTTCCATCCACATCGTTGCAAATGGCAATGTTTCATGCTTTCTGAGGTCAGGCCTCAGTTTTACTCACACTCCAGGAATGCGTCTCACGGACCCCTCACAGACCCTGGGACCGGCCAATCCTGGCGCCCCGGTCCCAGGGCCCCTCTACGAGCCCTGATGACCTTGAAGCATAGGGAGTTGCTGGCATTTGCACAATTTGATCTAAAGACAGTAATTTTGTGTAATTCAAACCAAAACCAGCTCCTTAATTGTAGAGCAAGCACAAAATAAAGATGGGGTGCTTTTTGCTAAAAAATTAAGAATGATGAGACCGTGACCTCAGAGCGTCCAACGCAGTGTGGGGCCCTTGTGAGCCCGGGGTCAGCGCGTGGGTTTGTCACACGCCCGCAAAGCCGGTTCCGATGCGCAGCTCAGCTCCTCCCTGACCCCCGCCCGGCCTCAGGGAGTGGGCGCTGCCTCGGGGGATGTCCAGGCCGGGGTCACCCCCGTCTTCCCTGTTTTGCTGGTTAGGTTCTCCCTCTGTTATAGAATGCTTTCTGCAACACCTGGTGTGGCTTTTCCCCCAGTGTGCCCTGACGTCTCCCTCTTTAACTGCTTAGGGCATTTATCTGACCTCTCCTATCAGCAGTTGTGTGGACAGATCAGCAACGGTCAGGTTTTCAAACGAGCAGCTCAAAACATCAAAGTCAGAAACTTATATATTAAGACACATTCGAAATGGTTTTTAGAAATAGGGTATAGGGGGGCGCCTGGGTGGCTCAGTCGTTAAGCATCTGCCTTCGGCTCAGGTCATGGTCTCAGGGTCCTGGGATCGAGCCCCACATCGGGCTCCCTGCTCTGCAGGAAGCCTGCTTCTCTCTCTCTCCCACTTCCCCTGCTTGTGTCCCCTCTCGCTGTGTCTGTCAAATAAATGAATAAAAATCTTTTAAAAAGGGCGCCTGGGTGGCTCAGATGGTTAAGCGTATGCCTTCGGCTCAGGTCATGATCCCAGGGTCCTGGGATTGAGCCCCGCATCGGGCTCCCTGCTCAGCAGGAGGCCTGCTTCTCCCTCTCCTGCTCCCCCTGCTTCTCCCTCTTCCACTCCCCCTGCTTGTGTTCCCTCTCTCTCTGTGTCTCTGTCAAATAAATAAATAAAAATTTTAAAAAACACACACACAAAAACTGTGGTCCTGGGGTGCCTGGGTGGCTCAGTCATTAAGTGTCTGCCTTCGGCTGGGGTCATGGTCCCAGGGTCCTGGGATCGAGCCCCGCATCGGGCTCCCTGCTCCGCGGGAAGCCTGCTTCTCCCTCTCCCCCTCCCCCTGCTTGTGTCCCTCTCGCTGTGTCTGTCAAATAAATGAATAAAAATCTTTTAAAAATAAAAACGGGGTATAGGTACGCGAGTTTAGTATTCTCTGAGCACACCTTTCCTCCAGCAACTGTTCTGCCCAGATGTAGATTTTACAGTCTGTTGAGTGGATGTTGATATTAATTCCAGTGTATGTTTAAGACTAGCAGTACTTGCAAACTTTTTAAAGACCTTGCTAAAACCGGCAGACCTTCACCAGAAATCTTTTCCTATTGCGAGAGCACGGTCATCCTACAGGGAAGCAGCAGCTGTGTTGGGCCGGAGCGCGGAGTGTGATCTCGCTCCCGAAGAGAGCATCCACTTCCCGAGCGGGAGCTGGGGCCCAGGCTTGCTGCTGGGCAATTACACACGCATTGCATTTCCACGCAAGCCCCGCTTAGTCCCAGACCGCCGTGATTCAAGTGCTGATGGTTTTGAGGGTTCTGAAGGATGGAAACAGTGTATCTGAGCTCTAGGGAAGCCCGTGCGTTCTAATTACCCCCCAAACAGGGGAAGTCAAGTCCAGGCAGCTCACAAGAGGCAGCCCCATACCTGGGAGCCCTCTCAGGTGTGAACACAAGCCCCCCACGCGTGTGCTCGGCGGAGGAAGGGCTCTCAGCTGCTCAGGGAGCACACGCTCATGCCAGTCTGAGAACGAGAGGTCACCGTGAAAGGCAATTCCATTCCTGAGCTACTCACAGAGACGGGGAATTTCAGGTAGGCTTTACGAAACTCTAAGTGACACCTGGTTCGAACTGCCCTGGAAACGCCAGTGTGTGCGAGAACGGAGTCTCCCGCTAAGTACCGAGGCTTCACGGAGAGCCCCGCACCCGCAGACAGCTGAGTGAGGACGCAGGACTAGCCGCGCAGGTGCACACAGAGTAGCTCAGCCGCCCCGCCCGCGGCCAGTTCTCCCTGCACCCACAGGGGCCGCAGGGAGCACCCCTGCAGGAGATGCGTCCTGCCTATCACCATGCACCCCGCAAGCCTCCTTTTCAGGCTTGCTCTCTGCGATCCCAGAGGACTTCGGAGGTACCCTGCATCCTTGTGCATGGGCCTCGTTCCCCGTCCTGTGGGGGGCAGCAAGGTGGACTGCCCAGGGCCCCTCTCTCCCTCCTGCCTCCTCCGTCTGTCTGTCCTGAAAACTGTCAAGGTGACCCTGAGAAAGCTGAGGGAGACATCAAGAGAAAGAAAACAACTGCTTTTCTTTATAGATCAGCTAAGACAGAAATCGCCTTAAAATTAACAATATATAGAACTTTATCAGCTGCCAGGAATGGATGGGTCACCTTCTGTTTCATGAGAAACAGTCAAGATAAATAACTTAAATAACATGAAAGTGACAAAATTCTTTAAAGTTTCCAAATGGAGAAACATGCATTTGAGCCATGCCTTTGAAGTGTCAGAGTCGACTCTGGGGAGTCCACCAAGGAGAGGAAATTTATACCACAGGAGAGAACAGAATGTGCCTTTTTCACACAATGGCATCAAGAGCATTACGGAGATTATTCTGACCGAGCTCTATTTTACTATAACACATGGTAAGTCATTTATTTATCTAACTTCTGGGTGTACTGTTAGAAATTCATCACCCAAAATGTACCATAGATCTTTCTCTAACCTTTTCATATTTAAGGAATGAAGGTGTTCCAGTCTAGTTTCTTAAAGAAGGTCCTACAAAGTGTTGTATGTTAGCAATTCCATTTAGAAAGTATTATTTGAAGGAGAGAGTAATTGTATAAAGGATCACAGACTTAATACAAGGTACTGCAAAGTGTGAGTGATGACAGGGCTCTAGGGAGGGTGGAGAAGCCAATGAAGTTATTTTTACTTATATTCCAAAATATTTTAAAATTAATTCCTGAACTGAAAATCAGTAACAGCCAAGCAAGCAAACCCTACCAGCCCACTGTTAGTTTGAGCATCACTGCGCCTGATTTGGGGGAAGAACAGCATCGTGGTTAAGTAGCAGGTTTGGAATCACCGTAGACTGCCAACATATGGTGTGGCTAAATGGTCCTTAAAATAAACATCCAGTCTTAGCACGTTTTTTGTCTTCTTTGCAAGATGGCCCTTGGCCCTTTGACAGGTGCGCAGGTGGTCCACTGTGTGCTCATGCTGCACCCTATCGGCACCTGCGGACTTAATCCAGACTTTTATGATCCTCATTCAACAGTTCGGGTGTCAAGAGGTGTGCAAGATACATGTTCGAGAGCTCTACGGAAAATTCCTGAGAGAAACTGAGGAAGACCCAAATATGCGGAGCGACTACCATGCTTATGAATTAGAAAACTTACTATTGTCAAAATGTCCTTTCTCCCCAAACCGATCCCTCAAAACAATGCAATCCTAATCAAAATACTAGCAGGCTATTTTTTTTTTTCTTTTTTTGGCAGAAATTTTAACAACTTATCCTAAAACTTGTGTAGAAAATCTGAGGACTTAGAAGAGTGAACAACAACAACAAAAAAAGAAAAACACACACAAAAAAGGCCATACACATTCCAAAACTGGTGTTGGAATGCTTGTTACTTGATTTTAAGATATTATGAAGCTATAATGTTCAAAATATTGTAATGATATAAAATAGGCATATAGATCATTGGAACAGACTACAGACTCAGAAATAGACACATAATTATGCAGTCAATAGATTTTTGACAAAGTGGTCACAACAATTCATTGAGGAAAAAAATATTTTCATTGATTGATGTGGAGCAAGTGGACATCCATATACAAAACAAATGAGCCTTGATCCTTTGCTCCCTTCGGGCACAGAAATTCACAAGAAAATGATCATAGACCTAAATGATCATAAGACCTAAAACTTAAGAAAACATAAGAGAGATTCTCAGTATTCCTGAGTGTGGCAAAGATTTTGTATGAGGATACAAAAAGCTTGAACTATAAAAGAAAAATTATTAAAGTAACTTCATAAAAAATTTAAAACTTATGCTCTTCATAAGACATTCTTGTGAAAATGGAAAGACACATCTTGACCTAAGATAAGACACTTGGAAAACATCAATCTGACAAAGGACTTTAAAAAATACATAAAGAACTCTTATATCTCAGTAAGAAAACAAGTGACCCAATATAAAAACAGGTAAGAAATTTGGACACTTCACTATGATACGGCGAATAAGCATGTGGGAAGATCCTCGCTGTCTTAGTTATTAAGGGAACTATTATTAAAACCACCAGTTACCACTGCACCTCCTCGAGAATGTCTCGATTTAAAAGGACAACTCAAACAATTGTTTTCGAAGGTGACAAGTACCAAGAATTGCCGGTGAAGATGTAAAGTGCTACACCCACTTTGGGGGACAGTTTCTTTCTTAAAAGTTCAGTGTAAACCTTCCAAATGACCCAGCCATTCCGCTCCCAGGTATTTACCCCTCAAGAAACGGAAACACCTGTCCACAAATAGACTTTCTATACGTATCGCTATGGAAGCTTTATTTGTAATAAGCACAAACCCGAAATCACCAAAGTGACCATCAAATAGCGAGTGGATGAATGAGTTATGTTATATCCAAACAGTGGAAACTTCTCAGCAATAAATAGGTGTCAACTATTGGTAAACACCACCATATTGATGCATCTCAAAATAATTACTGATTAAAAGAAATCAGATAAAAAATGGATGTCTTGTCTGTATGATTCTATTCACATAAAATTATAGAAGGTGCAAACTAATCTAGATCACTGTGGTTGCCTTTCCGTGGTGGCAGGTGAGGTAGGGGACAATTTGAGGAGATTTTAAGGGCCAATACATATGCTCACTATCTTGATTACAGTGATGGTTTCACATTTGTATACAAGTGTTAAACTTATCAGCTTACATGTGCAAAGTTTACTGAAGCACAGGGATTCCTAAATACAAAAGTAAAATTTAAAAAAGACCATTATCATTTTGGTAGAGGTCTATTTCCTATGCCTTTAAAAATGAGTTTATAGGGGCACCTGGGTGGCTCAGATGGTTAAGCGTCTGCCTTCGGCTCAGGTCATGATCCCAGGGTCCTGGGATCGAGTCCCGCATCGGGCTCCCTGCTCCTCAGGAGCCTGCTTCTCCCTCTGCCTCTCTCTCTCTCTCTGTCTGTCATGAATAAATAAATAAAATATTAAAAAAAAGAAGAAGAAATGTGTTTAAAAAAATAAATAAAAAAATAAAAATGAATTTATATTTGCAGGATTCCTTCCACACGACGTGACCCCGCCCTCGCCACACCCCGACGCACCTCTTTCTGAACGGTGGCACCGGGCGAGTCCCGCCGTGGTCGGCTGTGAGCAGGGATGGAGGTCCCGGCCGGAGACTGCTCGGACCCAGGGAACACGACCGGAGTGACCTGTTATTTCAAGCAGATGTAAACACATGCTATCGATCTGGGCTTTCATCAGTGACACGGTATTTGAATTACTGCTTCAATGGGCCGCACGTGTCCGTGACCTTCAGGCCTCAGGGTCATGGACCCGGCAGCTGGGCTCAGGTGTGACGCATAGCAGGATGCTTTTCCACCTGAAGCGGGCAAAGGTGGAGACCTGGCTTTTCCATCTTTTCCCTCCTGCTTTTCTTCTTCTCCCCCTGCCTGCTGCTCAGTGCTTATCACAGACCCGTTAGGGTCCAGACCCCACGCTAGGTCTAAATACATAACGGCCAGAAGACGACACAGCCCCAGCTCTCACGAGCTGACCATCTACCGAGGCAAACAGAAAAGCAGACCAGCAGTTTGACGTCCTGTGACAGACACGTAGATCCACGGGAGCACATCGCAGTCAAGATCCAGAACACTCCCATCCTTCCAGAAAGTTCTTCATGCTGCCTTCCAGTCACCCCTCATTCCACCGAAGTAGTAACGGCTGCTCTGATTTCCACAGAAGCTTCTCTGCCGAAATGCGTCAGGGCCCAAACAAGGGAAAATGGGCTTCTTTGTGTGTCCCCAGGGGAATCCGTCAGGACGGAGGAGGCAACGCAGAGTGGGAGCTGTCCGCGGACGGAGAGAGGACAAGGAGGGGGGTCCAGCAGTTAGCCGGCGAGGGCTGCCCAAGCGGGAAGGAGGAGCTCCAGACAGAGAGAAAACAAGATGGACGGGAAAGGAGGACGACGGACACATACGTGTTTATGACCCTGGGGTAATGTTTCACCATTTACACAGCGGAGCCCTCTCCCCTTGCTCGGCTTTGTTGAGAATGCACTAAAATAATGCATTTTCATCAAAATATTAACAAAGTGTGATTCTCCATCATCCTTGTACTCCCTGAAATCCTGACCTCATGCCAGAGCCTGGACAAGATTACCGTGCAGTTAAACAGCCTCAACTTAAGCTTGGCTACTGTACCAGCTTTAAAGTAGGTTATTCGAAAAATTGCATGTTACTCTTGCCTTTATATATTATATAAAATGTGCCTATGTCAAAATTTATGCAGCTCAGAGACACCCCCAAAGGGTCACTGGTTGATAAAAGAGCAGTATTACTCAGCAGTTCTTAATATTTAACTTTTTAAAAAGATTTCTTAAAAATTTGAGAGCGAGAGAGTACAGGCAAGAGAACACGACAGGAGGAGGGGCAGAGACAAAGGGAGAAGCAGGCTCCCCGCTGAGCAGAGAGCCCGACGCAGGGCTCCATCCCGGGACCCTGGGATCATGACCTGAGTGGAAGGCAGTCACTTAACCGACTGAGCCACCCAGGTGCCCCCATAATCTTTTAACCAACTGAGCCACCCAGGTGCCCGGTGCCCCCATAATCTTTTAACAAACAAAATGCTTACCCCATCAACATTATCTGAAGTTTATAAATGACTCAGACATTGTGACTAAAGACAAAGCAGAACAAAGCCCCGTTTAGGGTGTGCATTTTCAATGTGTGTCCTCACTGGGGCTCCCCTCTCCGCAGACGCCCCGGTGCCCACCCCCAGCTAATCCAACAGCTCCTGACTTGACACTCAGTGGGTTAATAAGGCATCCAGTAACAAATAAGCTTTTACAGCTTATGTTTTAGGGTTCCATACGAGGTTAAGTCTTTTAATTTTTTTTCCATGTTGTTTAACCTCCATGTATTTGTGGTCTTTCCAGTTTTTTCAAGTTTCATAGCATTTCGGTCAGAAAATATGCACGGTATGATCTCAGTCTTTTCGTACTTGTTGAGGACTGATTTGTGACCCAGTATGTGATCCATTCTGGAGAATGTCCCATGTGTACTTGTGAAGAATGTGTATTCTGCTGTTTGAGGATGGAATGCTCTGAATATATCTGTGAAGTCCGTCTGGTCCAGTGTGTCATTCAAAGCCCTTGTTTCCTTATTTTCTGCTTAGATGATCTGTCCATTGCTGTGAGTGGGTAGATTAAATCTTCCTATTTATTCTTTGCTATTTAAATAAATACACCATATATTCTGAATATGTACAGCTTTGGTCTTTAAAGTGTGTGCTCATCATTCAGAATAATCATGGCTGGAGTTAACCCTATTGAAGTCAAAATAACCAAAGTCCCCTCAACATTCCCCTGCCTCCCCAAGTCCCAGGCATGAACACGTTAGAGACTCACGGGCTGGATGCATGGCGGAGTCATGGTGCGGCCCCCTGGGTCGTTTGAAACCCAGCCTTCACACATTACACGTTAATACTCAGCTGCCTTTGGTGAAATTCAAATTTGGCCCTTAGCTGGCAAGCATTTTCAGCCATTACATGGTTGGCTTTTTTTTTTTTTTCAAGATTGTGTTGTTTTTATTTTCAACACTTTGCTCATATTTTTTCATTCTCATCGCTGAATCAGAAAGTCTTTGGGATGGAGTCCCTGCACTGTGGAACCTGATGCTCTGTCCGGCTACAGGGTCAGGATGGAGTGGGATTCTAGGACACACCCCACTGGTGTCAGAGATTCGGTTGTCGGTGGTGTGAGGAGCCCTCCCCGAACACACACGTCGGAAATGGGGCATCAGGACACTTCCACCAACTACGCCGATGGATATGGATCGCTGTGAAGTAAAGACTTCAAGATTTTTATTTTATAGATTTATTGGCCACTAAACTCACGGTTATCTTAATGCTCTATGTAGGCACTAAGCCTAGATCTAACGAATCTGAGAAAGACCTTCCTGATTCTGAGGCAGGTGGCCTGAAAACCACGCTGAGAAACCACATACCCTCTAATTTGTACAGGTTAGGACCAGGTGAGTGAGTGATTTCATCTATAGGTCAATGGTGACAAGTAATGGTCACCCAAGGGTCACACGCACCTCTTAATTGATAACCCTGTTTAATATAGTTTTTCAATTTTTTTATGAATTACAATTCTTAGAAAATTAGCAACTATAGCTAGCTTGAAAGGAATCTCTCTAAAAAATGTTCCTGAGTGTCCCACTCTTAAAACTGAGTTGGTTTCTCTGCTCATCAGAATCCTGTAGATCCTATTTATTCATAAATGAAACTGCAGCTCAGAAATGGCATGGTTTTCTGTTCTGACTACAGCTCTGAGAGTAGGATTCGGCAGCTCGTGGCTTGTCCGAGAGAGACAGGGCGGGCGTGGTGAGACCAGGGCGGCAGGTGGTGGGCAAGGTGGCCGGTCTGCAGGCTGCCAGGAAGAAGGGTGGCTGGTGGCGTTTTTGAGGTGAGTCAGGCAGTTCATGCGAGAAGCATGTGCACAGAGGAAGAGGCCGCGCTGGGAAAGGCAGGGCTCGGGGCCTCGTGGCAGGCTTGGGGGGCCACGCACGTACCAGAAGAGGAATGGGAAACCCAGTTATAGGAACGGAGGCACGGGGTGTGGGGGCCAGGGGCAGAGGTGGCTGAGGCTCAAGTATGATGGCAGAGACCGGGACCCACAGTTACCACCATCATGCGTACCGGATACGACGCACAGTGCTCAGCCTCTCACGCGATTGCCCTCTGCAACCTTGGCAGAGGCTCCACAGCAGAAGGTCCATCCCATGGGTGAGCGAACTTAGCCCAGCTTCCTAAGTGAAGTCACACTAAGTGCAAGCATGGATGGAGAAGTTGGTGCCCTGGAGCCCTGCTGGGAGGGTGCGGTGTGCACACACGCGTCTGGGCTGCGCGTGACCGTGTAAGAGCGTGGAATGGGACAGGGAACTGGAGGGGTTCCCCCGGTCACTGTGAGACTGAAACCCAGGAACGGGGATGGAGCGGGATTGTGAGGTCAGGTCCAACCAAGGGCAGGAGTGATGCCCACGCAGTGGCCGGGGTGGGGAGGGCAGAGGAGGCAGCCGTGCTTCACTTCTGGCCCCAGTCAAGACGGGTTTGGGACCCGGGAGGTGAACGGGGGTTGGGGGGATGGGCTAGCTGTGTCTGCACACACAGACGGCGCCTCGTTCCAGTGTAGCTTCAACAAGAGAAGCGACAGTCTGCTATTCCAGCTTCCACGATAACCGCCAACCCTGATTCTTGTGCTCCCCACGTTCTCTCTACCCCAAAGGGTTGCCTGAAACTCTTGCCCTAGAAATCTATACAGTGAAATGGAGCAAAGAAGAACTGCCATTATCTCCTTCAAACCCGGGTTCCTGGGGATGGAGCTTCCGTGCTGCGTGTGGAAGAGCATCCAGAGCCTCGGGGAACGGTCGCGGCGGAGACTCCTAGAAACTCGGTGTGAGTGGTTTAACCTACGCCCTCTTCTCGTTTTAGACTGAGGTAGGCGTGAGCTTTGGTGCTCATGATTTTATAGAAACCTTTTCCAGGACTGATTTTATTTTTTTTAATTGAACTAAACTAGAAACCTGAGAATTCGGCTGGCACAGAAGAATCAGGCTGCTTACAGACAGCTGTTGGGTGTCAATGAGAAAGTTATTCCTAAATCCTAAAAACAGTCACTTGAGCTTTGTAGTATTGTAATGGAGTCCAAAGCCCTATTGCACACCCAAACTCAATTTATTAGCATCTGAAACTGACAGTGTGTCAAGGATACTGATTAATTACCTGATTTTGCAAGCCAGGCATGGGCTGAGAGTGATTTTCCTTGACAATTTGCATAACGATGTCAGAAAGAAACCAGCACTTTTGTCTGCCCTATGTCAGAAGCAGTTCAAATGGAGCCTGTTTTAATTACGCTAGTGTGCCCCCCACTGCCCTCCCGTTTAATTCTTCAAATCTACTCAGATGTAAATAGAATTTCCAAACGTTCAGGATCTATAAATTCTTTATTCTTGTTCTTTCATCTCTTGTTTGTACTTCAGATGATTCAAAAAATTGAATTTAAAGTTTGATGGTCGTCACTAAACAATTCAAATATCAATTATATGGAAATGGAATCCTCTTTGATGAGTAAATAAGACTATTTAAGGATTTTATGACCTTGCAAATTCCAGGCCTTGAGTGCTGCAATGATTCATTCTCAAATGGCAAAAAATTCATTATCTTCAATTACATAAGAAAGCATGCATTATGCTGAAAAGAGCTGGAGAGGGGTAATGAAATCATCTCTCTCTTCATCTAAATACTTTGAATTATCCAATGCCTCAGCAATGGTATTTTTTGTCTACTTATAAATGCACAATGTTAAATTAACAAAGTTATGGATTTGAAATCACTGTCTAAGCCACAATTACAAATGAAGCTCAGGTAGCCTCTGGAATCTGAAACAGAACTACGATGTCCTGTAGATCTATCTTGGATGATATTTTCTAGTGGTCTGGATTTCCATCTTATTGTGTCCTATTTTATGGCAATCTCATTTCCCTTCATTCCAGTTCCTTTACCAAATTGTATTAAAAGTAAGCAAAGAATTGTGAGCTCAGATCATTGGCCCAGATAAATCCAAGGGAAGGGGTACACGTTGTTTTCTGGTTTAGCAGCCTTTCCAGGAACAAACGTGGTTCCAGGCAGTGTCAATAACCCCAGTGGGGTGTGTGTGTTGGGGGGGGCGGGTATATGCGATGAATCCAGTGCTTCTCTTGGGAATCTTAAACATGACGAGCAGCACAGCCTGTCCTCCAAGGATTCAGTGCCCAGGGGAAGAGATGGATGACCAGCCTAGAACCTAGAACACTGGTCCACAATGTCTCATCTTTATTTCCTAAAGCCTACTTAGTTTTCCTATTTATAATTTTTATTTATCCCACTCAATGTGAATATTTGTATACTTCACTGGTGAAATATTAGTGTATTTGATTATAAGGTGGTACAAGACCCACTGCAAATTTTATGCAATATTTAGAATAGGTACCATATTACCTTTCCAAAATATGAACAATTTGACCTTAAGCTTTTCAGATAAGTATAATTTATATATATATAAGCGCATAATATAATTTATATATAGCACCATCAGCCTCATGAAAGCCTAAAAGAGGGAGAAGAAATGGGATTAGCAAGGGGAGTTGGGAAAGGATCTCCATCCCTCTACAGATCCAGCTCTACCACCAAGAAAGTAGATTCCTAATGGAAACAAAGCAAAATCAAGTCACTCAATTTTTGATGATTAATCCCCCCTCCGTTCCGTTTCCATCCCTGTCCTCCACATGAAAAAGGGTTGGGGATGAGCAAGGGGGGGAGATTGTTTAATCAAGTTTGGGAAGACATCTAGAATCTGAATCCTTGACATTCGCTTCATAAAACCATTGAAGCTCAGAAGGCCACCGTAAGTGGGGTATCTGTGACACATAGCATGCTCTAGCCAGCACATTTTCCCCATTTCTTTAAGATTTTGTCTGACAGACACAGCGAGAGAGGGAACACAAGCAGGGGGAGTGGGAGAGGGAGAAGCAGGCTCCCCGCTGAGCAGGGAGCCCGATGTGGGGCTCGATCCCAGGACCCTGGGACCATGACCTGAGCCGAAGGCAGACACCCAATGACTGAGCCCCCCAGGCACCCCCATTTTCTTCATTTCTGAAGTCAGTGATGTCATGCTGGGAGGTTCAGCCTAGCTACGGTGGGGGTACTTACACCAGAGATCAGCACACACCCTGAATGAGGGCTCCCCCCTACCTCCTCTGTCCTGGCGATACTTGGCCAGAATACCGCCTGACCCTGGCCAGGCCACTGCAGAAAGCAACACAGAACAGAGTCCTGCCTTTGGAGACCTTTAGTCCAGCTTTCTGCACGAAGAGCTTACTGAAAACAAGTTGAATGCAAGAATGAACGAATACTTTCAGTGTCAGACGGCCGGCTCGGATAGGGGTAACGTAGGTGAAGGAGAACGAGTGGGGGCGATAGGGGTTAGAAACTGAGCCCATCGGGGCTGCAGAGGAATCAGGTGGCTGAGGAGGTGGGGTACCATGTGGCACGGCTGGGGGGGAGGGGTGCTCTCTCAGGGGCGGGGGGTGCAGACCCCTGCTTCCCACCAACCACTGCTCGGAGCTACGGCTCTCTCCCCGTTTTTGGAATATCCTTGAAGCCTACACTTCTCAGGGGCATCTTTCCCTGGGGTGTCCTCGGCCATAGGGTGTTCTTTGCTCCTTTCCCAGGAGGCAGGGAGAGAAGCTTTAACATGTTTCCATGAAAAGAACAAGACCGCATTCATTGGGAACCTATTCACTGCCAACTAAAGAGAACAGCTTGCAAACTGTACATCAGGAACTTCGGGGTCAAAACAGATTTCCAGCGGCGCCTGGCGGAGGTGGGGGGGTCACGCGGATGAACGTCCGAGGCTTGATCCCAGCTCAGGTCTTGATCTCAGGGTCATGAGTTCAAGCTCTGAGTTGCTCCTTAAAAGACAAACAAACCAAAAACCGGATTTCCAGGAGCGGGACGCTGCAGAGGGAGTCCTCTCTAAGCTGGTTGGGGTGGGGGGCAGGGGCACACTCCTGCCTCAGCAGAGGGCCTGGCTATATTCCCGGGCTCTGGAGGCAGAAGCATTACTGTAGACAAAGATATGCTTTTCTCAGCTAGGTGGTATTTTCTTCTAAAAGCAGTTTGCATCTTTCCTACCTCTGCTTTCGACAGGACTTGTCTCCATTTGGCACCAGCCACTGAGCCACAAGGCCGGTGGTTCGGGGAATCTGAGAAGCTAGATTAAGGAACACTTGTTTCTCCAAATAGGACTTTGCTACAATTAAGGCCAAACTGGGGAACATTAAACCTCCATTCTTCAGTATCCCTCTGGCGTGAATCTTCTATTCTGCATCTTTACTTAAACGAAAACCTAGCGGGTCCTTTGGTTTATTCAGGGGATATGCACAAACCAGCCCGTCCTCCTCTTTGCCTCCTTGATTCCCAAATGTAAGAGGAAGGCTCTGACTGCAAAATTCAAGACAATGCCTGCAGGGTAAGGCATCCTTAGGTTTGTTTTGCTCTAGGAGAACCCGGGAGGAACACAGAATAGTTGGCGGAGGGACGGTAGGTGGGTGGTGGGTGGGTGTTGCAAGTAGGGCCCATTTTAGGACTGGAGACTTGGCGATCAGGGATAGTAGGACAGTTGCTGCCATCAGTCCGTGTCATCAGGTGACAGCAGACCTGTCCTCTCCCCCCAGGTCACTGGTGACAAATCGGGCATTCTCCTTAGCCGAGGACCTGAAAGGGGAGATGTCAGGAGTGGGGAAGGCTCCGGCCCCTCCTATGTGAGCTTGTTCGTCGGGCCTAGAAGGTCATGGATTAGAAAGAAACAGGTTCGTTATTAAGGTATCAACCGTGTCCCATTCACAGTAACTTAGGATAGAAGGAACAAGGGTTCTTTCCCTCTCTGGGGACTTCCTGGCCCTATAGTCTGCTTCCCCCCCTGGGGGGAAGCCACCACCAGGCACTGGGATGCTTGCTGAGCTCACCCGGCCTTTCTCATGATGGAGACAGTGGGGTTCATTTCTAAACTTCATGTATAGCTGTGTTAGACTCACATCAAGGTGACTCCCCAAATCAGATTTTCTAAAAAGAATAGCACTAATTGGCTCACCCCTGTGCATTCTTCGCATCAGTGGGGGCAGGTGCAGGGGGAGGACGGGCGATGGCCAAGGAGAAGCACTTCCGACAGACAATCTGGAGGGAATAGTCAGAGGCGCCACATGCCGAAGGAGAAGGAAGCAGTGGCGTGTCCGGGCCTTGTGTCTGTGCAGTGTTCTCTGGAAATACCCAGAAGTTCAAAAGTGATAAGGTGTTTTCTCCAGCCTGCCACCTCCAAACCAGAGTTTGGATGGAGGGACGGACGGAGGGATGAGTCCCTTCTGACACTCCCCTCAAAAACATGCTCCTACTTGCCATCAGGGGGAAAACAGTGTAAAGAATGGTGTTTCTTACATGATGTCCTCTAAAGCACCTCTCTTAATGGGAAACACTTTCAAAACCATCATCTTTTTGAATCTGACAAGGGAGATTAGGTGGTGGTGGTGGTGGGTTCTGTTTTTATTGCCTTCTGGACAGAATCGGGAAGTGGGAAGCCTGTGCAGAAAATGTGGATGAGCCTGACGTCACAGAAAAAGAGTGATGGCTGTTAGCTGTAGATAATATGGACTTGAATTCTGTTTTGTGGGGACGGACGGTTAGGGCAGGGATGGACGGACAGTTAGGGTGGGGACGGACGGGCAGGGTGGGATGGAGAAGAGAGCTGAAGGCTTGCGGGTAAAGAAGCATGTGGAGGGAGAGGCTGCAGGTAGAGACTACTGATGGGGCGACATTCGTGGTGGGCTTGTGCCTGGAAAAGACAAGATGCCCAGTGAATACCTGGATGGCAGAAAAAAGAAGGGTGGAATTCTGTGTTGGGTGGTTTAAAGCCAAGCCCGCCAGGAGGGTGTGGAGGGAGGTGGAGAAAGATCCTGTGCGTGTACATTTACTTGCTTTTAGCTTCAAGTGCAGAACCTACAGTGGTCCCAGGACAGGGCGTCCGCAGATAGGGAGACCTAGTGTCGACGGATTCAGCCGGCCAGCAATGTCCCCAGGGACCCCAGCGTTGGGGTTTGTGGAACCAACTAAAATTGTCCTCTTCACTTCGTTTTTGAGTGCATTTTTAAAGAGAGATACACTTGGGAGTAGGACAAATGGAGACCAAATTCCGGCTTTCGTACTGACAGTGAGGGTCAATGTGCCTTAGCTGAGTGACCACCATGGGTTTCTTAGTGATGGACATGAGATTAAAAATCCCATGACTTGATAATTTCAAAAGTTAATTTGTTTGGAGAAAAGAATCAGACCTATAGAAAGCATAGGCAACACCTTATACTTAAAAGTATAATAGAAACATTTAGTTACTTTGTACTTGAGTATATTATTCCTGAAAACACATTTGATTATTAACATCTCCACTTGTAAGCAGAGCAAACACACTCAGAATCATTTCTTTCTGCATATCCTCTGCTAGAGACAAACAGATTACATTTGGAGAGGCTCTTTTTACATCTTAATTGAGGATTTTTTTTTTTTTCTGTTCACATCATTGAAAATGAAGAGTGTTGAATCCCGTCTTCTGATCAAGACCCGTATCAGAGATTGTTGCCCTGACCTTGGGCAAGTTTGTGTCTACTCAGGTCTCAATGAAGCAAAAATAAATATATGTTCTAGAAAACAGGTTTTGCTTTAGAAAAAATCAGGATATCAGCTGTCAAAGAAACGACTTTCAAACCTTTGATCTATCAACTTTCCTGCAACAAATATTAGATAAGTCTTCTTGTGGCAAATAAAGAATGTTAAACATTCCCAGCTCTCAATGGAAACACTGAGCACATAGAGGGCACATGAAGTTTCCCGACAAATGCGGATGTGAATGCACCGTGAGCCCATCTGCCTCTGTCCCACGGCACCTCACGACGTTGTGGCCACAGCGGGAGAACCCACGGGGACTGGTTTTCTTTTCTGTAAAGCTCTCAGCTTCAAATACACAGGGTAGAGACGTTTGGCAGGACCGGGTACCACACCAGTTAGAAAACACTGCATTTGGGAATCAGGTCTTCCTAAGGGGAGCTGGCTTCCATCCCACTGTGACACCTTCTTGAAACCGAGCCCCAAACTTCCCCCCCCGCCGAGTTAGCAGCATAGCATCTAGGCATGATCCTAAAGTCTGGGGGCAATAATGTTAATACGGACTGAGGGATTATTATGTGCAAGCCACTGTTCTGGATCCTTTCTGCAAACTCACTTATTCCTCACAATGACCAGGGCTGTGGCTGAAAGAGCACAGAGCCGTCGGCAAAGCGACCAAGTCCTACTACCTGCCGTGTGCGGAGCGCCTACCACGCGTGAACGGCGCGTGTGGTCCCGGGCCTTGCGTCCCTTGCGCATTTAATCCTCAGGTGCTGAGCTGCCGACCACTGAGGGGCTCTGAGGGGCTCCGCAGGAAAGGATGCTATGAAGAGGGGTCTGCCTTTTCGGATGCGCCACAGAGACGTTTGGGAAGCTGCAGAACCAGGCTCGAGACTGAGCTAATGAGACTGATACCCACACCGCGGAGACCGGTCTGCTGAGAAAATTGCAGCCGCTGCCCCAAACGAGATGTTGGCCACCGTGCACCTCCGTGCGGAGGGGACCTTACAGCTGATGGTGTTTGTACCACTCCTGTTACCAGCATTTCCGCTCCGTGAAATTCCAGCTGCCACCGCTCCACCACCCATCTGGGGGGAACGGAAGACATTGCAGGGGTGGCGTCATTTGGCTCTAGGCTTGCAGCAGAGATGGTTATAAAAATAACCATCTAGCATTTCCAGCTCCTACCTGGTGAGGCAGCTTTAATTCCCTGCCAGTTTCTTAAATCTGCGAAGAGTTTGGTGGAACGGCATATCTCCACTCATAGGAAGTTTACAAGGCACGTCCTAGTACCTGCACTTCCACGGGTCACGGGCCCAAGACCCACAGGGGAGAACGGTCTGAGATTGGGTTCCCGTGCACAAACTCAAGATGGGAAATTTTGTGCCCAGGTTTTATTAGAGAGTGCTCTCCAGAGATACGTCTCTGAGGGAGTAAGAGGAGGATCGGGTTGAGGGAAAAGCTAACCTTCAACGCTGTCACCACCGAGGCCTTAGTCAGTCCTGTATGGGGCACCACTGCTGGGGTGACAACAGCATTGTCCCGTATTAAGGCAAGTGGACAAAGCCTTGTGTCTCTGGATAAGCCGGTTCGGGGCACGGGAGACCTTTTGGGTGGGGCAAAGCCTCAGATGGGGTAGTGCCCTGTGGTTGAAAGGACAGGAGTTATTGTTCTATTTCTGTAATGGCAGTGAAATCACCCATTCGGCACTAATTCCCACGAAAATTTTAGTAGAACAGCAGTGGTACTCATGTGTCTTCCCACGGTGAAAGGTACAGGACCAGTGTTGAGGATGTGGGGAGCTTGGCGCCCTCACGCGTCGTGGTGGCAACGCACAATGGGACCCTTGCTTGGGGAAGTTGGGCGGTGCCTCATGCTTGCAGCCCGGTGGTTGCCCCCGTCTCCCTCTCGCAGCAATCTAATGATTCCGTGTTACGTAAACCTCTTCCTGCTGAAATGTTTAGGGCGATTTTAATTTCACGAACTGACAGCTGGCGGATAGTAGTACCTAGAACGCTAGAGCAAGGATGAGGGTGAGGACAGTCCTTCTTCACCTGGACCACTTCACTTCGTTCTGGGTGTGATGCGCTGAGGAAAAGAGATCCCTGAATCCACCCAGATGACGGTGACCACGGCGCTGACCGACTGGAAACCATGGCAGCTGAGAAGCGCTGAGGGCACTCGGTGCAATTTGCAAGGAACGGAAAGGGCGCTTTTGCGTACGTGAAGCGCACAGCGTGGAAGAGCTCTGCAGTAGTAGGAACAACTCGGAGAATGTGGGGGACACGCGTAAGGAAGAAAGTTCTGGTCGTCAGCTTGCCTTGCCGGGCAGTAAGGTTCCCGCTGCAGGAGGAGTTCGGCCAGAGGGTGGGAGGCCGCTTGATGGAAAAGTCGTAAGAAAGATCCAAGGATTCAGAAGGGAGTAAGTGTTGAACTAGATGATCTTTGAGTGGAGACTGCACCAGGAGCTGGTTCCCACGCTGGCCTACACGATGCCATAAAACAGACGAATTTTGTCACTCACACTTAGGATTCAAGATTGCTGTCTAGATTCACATAAACATTTAAAATATCAGGTTTTCTTGAGGAAAAAAACCGAAGGAACATGGTAACACTGGGCATTCCCTTTGGAAACAAGTGGTGTTGCTAAGAACGTATTACTTCCTTTAGACAGGGCAAGAAATTTGTAAATCACCACAATCCCATTATTCTCAACAATTTTGGCTTTAGCTCACGTCTATTATTTATGCTTCCTGCCTGGAACCTGAATTTGCTACCTCTGGATTGCCAAGCCTAGGATTCTCTGATTCTTTGATGCCATGATTCAGGGTCCAATTCAAACGCTTTCTCTACTCATTTCAACATTCTTACTCCCTTCCATGAACTCCTCCGGCTCATTCAAAAGGCATTTACCATCTTCACTATTTTCTTGGAACATTCCAGCAAGATAATTAGATGCTTGAGGTCAGGGTCTCACACAGAAGAGGCATCCATAGATATTTGTCCAACACATGGCCTGCATTGACTGTTAATGCTGCCCTTTGCCAAACTGATTAATTTTGTTGCAGCTTAGAAATAGCCCACTCTATACAGGAGAAAAGCTTGCCTGCTTTTATTTTGAACTGCAAAGTTTATTTTTGAAATTGGGTTTTATTTCCCCCTGGAATTCTGGAATCTTGAAACAAGTTTGAAGGAATAATTTAAATTATGGACTGTGGAGCTTCCTAGTTCTTACTCATGTTACTAGGCAGCATCAGAAGGCACCTTTGCGATGGAAATCTATAAATTACTTTCTTTCCTTCACTGAGAAATTCAGATATAAGACTGCCTCATTCCTTTTTTACGTTTTTCTCTCTGAATAATTTAACTAACTTTTATTTAAGTTCCAGTTAGTTAACCTACAGTGTAATATTAGTTTCAGCTGTACAATGTAGTGATTCAACACTTTCATACATCACCCGGTGCTCTTCACGACAGGAGCGCTCCTTCATCCCCATCACTCGTTCCCCCTCCCCCCTGCCCATCTCCCCTCTGGTGACCAGCAGTGTGTTCTCTGTAGTTCAGAGTCTGGTTCTTGGTTTGTCTCATCTTCCCCCTACCCATGTTCATTTGTTTCTTAAATTCCACATGAGTGAAATCATATAGTATTTGTCTTTTGCTGATTTTTCTTCACTTAGCATAATAGCTTCTCAGTCTGTCCATGTTGTCATAAATGGCAAGAACTCATTCTTTTTTATGGCCGAGTAATACTCCATTACACATACACACACACCCCCACTTTTTTTTTTTTTTAAAGATTTTACTTATTCATCTGAGAGACAGAGAGAGCATGAGTGGAGGGGAAAGAGAGAGAGAAGCAGACTCCCTGCTGAGCAAGGAGCCCGATGCGGGACTCCATCCCAGGACCCTGAGATCATGACCAGAGCCGAAGACAGACGCTTAACAATCTGAGCCCCCAGGCGTCCCAACCTCTTCTTTATCCTTTCAAAGATCAGTGGGCAGCTGGGCTGCTTCCATAATGTGGTTGTTGTAAATAATGCTGTTATAAACATCGGGGGGCGTGTACCCCTTTGAGTAACTGTTACTGTATTTTTAGAGTAAATACCTAGTAGCATGATTGCTGGAAAGTAGGGGAGGTCTATTTTTAACTTTCTGAGGAAACTTCACACTGTCTTCCAGAGTGCAGACTGCCTCATTCCTTTATGCTTGAAGTTTAATTTGAATTTATAATTGCAAATCAATTTCATTGCTGTTGTAGAGACATTTTCTCAAATCACAATCAGTTTTGTTGGGGGGGGAAGGCAAGTGAACAATTTGTTGCTTTTGATTTAATCAGGATTGTTGGGAATAATGGTACTAATTTAAAGCTAATTTGCTTTATATCAGGAATGTAGTGTCTATATACTGAGTATATCAGCTTTTCCTAAAATGTATTCCACAGAATATTTTTTATTGAAATGCCCCCAAACATTCCATTAACAAATGGATCACAAACTTCAGGATGTGATATCCCAATATGAGCTACATTTTTTGAAGCTATAAAGTCTTTAAAAATGTTACAATTATTTCTGCTTCCAAAGATGAACATTCCACTTTTTCTGGGAATTAGTGAACACCTGTGCTTCCCTTTAATTACACAATTTGAAAAAAAAAAAGTCTAGCTCTTAATTGTACTTATAGCTGGGTGCGGGGGGTGGAGGGGATAGAGATGCATAAAGATCCCTGGAGGAAGAGCAGAGTCCTTTCCCTGAGGCTGGAGTGAGGGGCTGGTGTTGTTGCCTCTGGACGAGACAGCTGTACTCAGCACGAATAGAGGCGGCAAATGGATTTAACTACAAGAAAGAAACTCCAGTGAAACAAAGTACAGGAAACAGAAGTTAAAAGTTCTACGCAGAGAGTTTCAGCAGGATATTTCATCATAATATTAGCATAGGACTTGGTAAAAAGTAAAACACTAGAGAAATCTTGGAAATTTCTCACACGCACAGACCCCACATGAAACAACTCACACAAAGAAAGGATCAAAGAACAGGCTTGGCTGGAGATTCAAAAATAATGCCAATGAACTCTCCTCAAAAGCAGTGCCAAAGGACAAATAGCTTTTACAAACGGGGCGGGAATTAAAAGACAACCTTGGGATTGGCGGATGGGGGACTCTGTAAATTCTCTCACTAAAAAGCAATGATGATAAGACAGAATTGGCACAAACTACCATTTCAGAACTCTCAATGTTGATCAAACTCTACAACAACTTGGGAAGGCTTTCTTCAAGAAAAAGTACTTAATCTTGGTAAGAATAGTGGGCATTGCGCCCTCCCCCTCCCCCTGCCCCACCTGCACAGTGTGGTCGGTCCACCAGTGAAGAGCAGGTCATGCGGACGTTACTGCCTCACTTGGAGAAAACCCATGTCCATGGGCACCGCTCAAAATAATACCAATGTTTGGTGGGATTCAGGGCCATCTAATATTGCAACTAGCCTGAGATTGTGATAATTTTGGGGGGGCAAGCAGCAGACAGAAGTCCTGTCCAGAATTAAGTAGGAAGAGTGGCTTTGAGAAGCTCCTACATACCGCTGAGGGTCTGGAAAGCAGAGAACATGCACCAGGCTGCTCACGTCCCTGGTTTCATGTGATGCCTCAAGCGCAGGAAAATAAAAGCCAGAGTAGACTGGAAAACTGCTTGAATGTTGAATGTATTCTTCAACCCGAACACAGACCGACCGAGGGGGCTGGAATATTTACTGGCTGACGCTGCTTTAGCACAAACTGTGGCCCCATCACTGTTGACCACTAGGTTGGCTTGACCCAGGGGTGGCCACTTCGACATCAGACTTAAAAATAAAAACAGGAATTAAAAAAAAAAAAACAACTGAACAGGGACTTCAGTGGCCACACACTGTGGGGACACAATCTAGAGACAGTCCAGGCAAGTCACCAAACAGGAAAACACCATCAACCAGGTATCTCGTGGGTGGGAAGAATCCAGAGTTGCTGCGATGTTATTCAGGGTCCAGTTTTAAACAACAGATTATGAGACAAGCAAAGAAACAAGAGTGCTCCAGGGAAAAGGCAGAAAACAATAAACAGCCTCTTAATTCCCCTGCTGTTAAGCTTAGTAAAAACTTCGAAGCAGGGCGCCTGGGTGGCTCAGTTGGTTAAGCGACTGCCTTCGGCTCAGGTCATGATCCTGGAGTCCCGGGATTGAGTCCCGCATCGGGCTCCCTGCTCAGCAGGGAGTCTGCTTCTCCCGCTGACCCTCCCCCCTCTCATGCTCTCGCTCTATCTCATTCTCTCTCTCAAATAAATAAATAAAATCTTTAAAAAAAAAACAAAAACAAAAACAAAACTTCGAAGCAGATAGAATAAGTATTCAAAGAACTAAAGGACATTCTTAAGAATTATACAAAAATAATATTACAAGGAACCCTCAAATAGGGTATATCAGCACAGGAAGATATTATTGTAAAGAGGTTTAAATAGAAATTCTGGAGTTGAAAAGAGAAATAACCTAAATGCAAAAATTCACTAGATGGGCTTTATAGAAGATCTGAGCAGACGGAAGAACAAACCCATGAACTTGAAGATAGATCAGTAGAGATCACGTAACTGAACAATACAGAGAAAAATGAACAGAAACATGGGCACCATTAAGGACACCAACACACACAGCAGCGGTCTTTTAGAAGGAGAGAAAATTTAGTTCAGTGAAAAAAATTAAGTGATAGCTGAAAACTTCTGAAATCTAATGAAAAACACTGATCTACACATCCATAAAGCTCAGTGAAATCCAAATAGGATAAACACAGAGACCTAGAAAACCTGAACGTTTTCAGCCAGCAAGGCTCAAGTGCCAAGCACAGAACATCCTTATCAATGTGAGCAGCACGCACATACATTTGAAATACATTTTCCAGACTGCATGCTAGGCCAGAAAAGAAACCCAACATATTTAAAAGGATTGCAAACATACAGAGTGAATTCTTTAACTACAATGGATTTATGGATTAGAAAACTCAGTACTGTTAAGATGGCAATTCTTCTCAAACAGATCTTTAGATTCTGAGTGACATAAATTGAGGACCAGTAGCTAAAATAAATTAGTTCTTTTATTTGTCTCATATAACGGTAACTCTGGAAGTGAGGAGTTCAGCATTGTATGGCCGCTCCGTGACGTCAGCAGGAACCATTCTCTCTGTCTTTGCTTTTGGAAAAGCCTTGGTGTCTGATAGGATTTCATGATTTCACGATGCAGTTGCTTTATAATTTTCATCTTTGCAGTCCATAAAGGAAGGACGGGAGAGATCAAGAGCAAATGTGTAAGCCTTCTGACTCAGCCTCCTCTTGAAGTAGTTCTCCCAGGAGCCCTGTTCAGGGACTACCATTTGCTTCTCGTTGGCCGAAACCACGTGGCACGGCTATTCCGGCCACCCAGGGGGGCTGGGAAGGGTAGTTCCTAGACAAGCACATTGCCAACCAGAGTGTAACTGCATTCTGTTCTTTAGACGGGGAGGGGGGAGAATAACTATTGGGTGGGAAAACAACACGTGTGGTACAACATATATTTAATTCAGCCTGAACTGTATCATCAAGTCAGGACTATCAGCTAATGTGAGTCATACCATAAATGCTGAAAGCCAAAATAGTTCCTTTTAGGACAAAATTAATCCACTGGCATTGCATTAATGGAACATGGAAATTACTGTTTTTTTTCTTTCTGTTGTTTAGATGAAATACTTGGTTCATTTCCAGTTTTAGAAGGTGGGTCTTGGAATGCTTCAAATTGCCCAATTTTAAATTAATTCTGCTTTAGTAACACTTCAAAAAAATGAATATAAATCAGAACAAACCCTCTAGGGTGTAGCAAGTTTCAAATTTTCTTTACAAAAACAGCAATGCACCAGTAATCACAGAGCAATAAAGAAAAATTAGAGAAGTATATCACAAGGGAAGAAATAATGGAAAACCATTAGAGACTCAAAGAGCGGAAAGGTGCCAAGAGAAGATGAATGGCTCCACAAATTTTATCACAGTTTTCCAAGAAATTACAATAAATCCACCAGGTAGGGAAACCATTTAGTGAAATTATTGATATAGACCAATTATGCCTCACCAGAAATGAGATGATCATTTCCCTCTTACTGAATCCAAAGAAAGCTGTAGGATTATAGCTGACCCATGAAAGCTGAATGGTGATTATAAAATATTCTACAGAACGGGGTAATGAGTCTAAGATTACACACAATGAAGCAAAACTTTATCGACATTGTCGCTTTAGGAAACGCTAGTCACCATGACCACAGACATTTTCTGTGCTCTATTTCAGTAAGAGCAGTTGACAGAGTGATAAATTGCTTCTTCCAGATTCTCATGGGTAGGTTTTGGGGGAGAAAAATGACCAGTGTGGCTAACATTTAGAGAGATGTAATTGGACAATTTGTAGGGTGTCATCAGAAACTCTTGTGGTAAAGAAAGGGATGCAGACCAGGTGGACTTCTTAGGCATGATTGCTTTTTCTGTGTTTCTAGAAAGATTCCCAAATGAAACCCTGATGAGTGGACCCCATCTGGGGATGAAGACTACCATCAGTGAACTCAGAGGGCTGCCCCGGGAGGTCAAGGTGCCAGACTCTACAGCTACAGGACAGAGGATGCACGTCTGCCTCCCCATCGAGCCAAGCCGGTCTCCGACTCTGCTCCCTATGCCAGAGTGTGGTCCCTTCAACATGTGGCTAGCTGGAAAGATGAACAGAAGTGACATGTGTTGATGTAGGACTTCTGAGAGGAAGGATTTTATTGCCAGTGGGAAGCCTGCCTCATTCTTCTTTTGCTGAGGAGACTGGAGGCTGGGTCGGTCTCAGCTGGTCCCTGGATGACCCTGTGAGCAGAGCTCCTCTCCTCACCCACAGTGACCAGGAAATGGAGTGTGTTTGTTACATAGACTCCTAGCCTGTCCTGACTGATACACTTCATAGCAAATGATTTAAATTGCTTAACATACTGTTCACCTTCCATAATCTCTTTGTTTACTTATTCTTTGTTGTCTGCTCTTGAAATGTGATGTCTATGTGGGCAGAAACCTTCTCCCTCTTGTTCACTAATAAATTCTTCAGAACCTAACCTATTATCTGGAAAATAGTAAATATTCAGTCAATATTTGTTCAATTAATAAGCACAGTCTTTAAATAAGAAAGATCTTTTTAGACAAGGAACTAACCTTTCTTAGGTACATACCTACATCCACATTTCTAGCCCTTATTAGCTGTGTAACCTGGGGGGAAATTACTTCACCTTTTGTACTTAATGCTGGAGTTCATTTGTAAAAATTGGGATAAGCATATAACTGTCTCATAAGGTTGTCATGAGTACTAAATGGGTAATACAAGTAGAATGATGAAGCATATACTAAAAGTAATACAAAATAGACATCGAGCAGTACGCTTGAATGACTAATTCTATGTTCTGTTTTTCGGTCCCAGATGATCTTGTGGAGCTACTGGTGGACTAGAGCTGGACCATTAGGCCTGCCCTGTCTCTCTCCCCTCAAATTTCATTTAAGAATACACTTTTCGTTGTTTATGCCACGGGAGTATTATAACTAGCAGGTAAGTTAAGTTTCTGATACACTCCTGTTATATGTTGATAGTCTTTCTTCCTCAATCGGGAGTCTATTTGTAGATGTTCACGGTGGAAATCTTTACAGTAACACCATGTTCACTTTTGTGCCAAACTCTCAGTTGAATCAGATGGCAATTTATCAGATGGTGATGAGTAATGTCAACCTAGACTTCTTAGTGTATTCTTAATTTCCTTAATTCTGTAAGTGTTTGCTGAGAAATGATTCAATAATTTGCTCAGTGCTCTACATAAGCACTGGAGATCACCATCCCAAACTTGGCCCAATCCTTGAGGAGGTGAGAACCTAGAGACAAAGAAGGGCACCCAGTGCACAGTTGCGTGAGGTCACTAACATGACAGGTGGACTGTGGGAGGAGCCGTGGTAACACACATAAGCAAAGTGCCCGCGCTGATGGCCTGGAGCCTGCGGCGGATTAGACAGGACATTAGAAAGGAGGCAGCGCTTGGACATCCTGTCAGAGGGGACGGGCGTCAAGGACACAGTGACGAGGAAGGAGTTCAGGGGGGCCAGGCGAGGTGAGGACAGTTACGGTGAGGACGTGGGCTCTCGGTCTGGTCAAGGTGAAGCCACTGAGAGATTGCACAGAGGGAAGGCAAGAAGCGATTTGATCAAATTTGCATTTCTGAAAGGCCAGTTTCACGGCAATGAAGAGGAAAGATGAGAAGTGGTTAGTGGTGGGGACTCCAGTGTAGAAATAATGGCAAGAATCCAAGAGCCGGAGGAGGAAGGGCCCCCAGGGAAGGAATCAGAGGTAGGAGTTGAGCGGAGGGGAAGGACTGAGAACTCTGCGGGAGGTGGCATGGTCCGGGCTCCCTGAAAGAGGTGATGTTTCGGAGAGATGAAGAGAATAACAGCGGGGGCTCTTGCTGGGGGTAAATGGTGCTGTTTCCCAAGATGCAGGAGAAAGTAGGCATCGCTCAAATGGACGGGACTTGGGGGGGGGAGGGTTGGCTCTGGAATACGGTGTCTTGTCTCAAAACAGAAAATGAAGCAAACCACTGATTGCCGTACCTCCCTTCCTATTTATTTAGTGTTCTCTAGGTGTTCCTTAGTGATTTAAAATGGAAAACTTGGACAAAGGCCAAGTGTAGGTTAATATCCGCTGCAGGGAGGAATGATGAGCTCCTTCACGAACGGTGGTTTACAAGTCAAACAAGCAAGGTGACTGTTAGCAGAGACTGTGGTTTATTTCAGGATGGCAGGGTCTATCACCCGGTTAAATTGCGTTTGTGTTCTGTGAGTCTTTCATTTTTCCCTGGAGGAAGAAAAGTTCTGCCTTCATTTTCCACTGGCAACTTAGGAAGAAAACTTAGAGCAGTACTTCAATTAAAAATTGAAGTTAAATGTAAACAGCAGATTAAAGGATTCATTAGTTACCATTTAAAGCTTTGGTTACTAGCCAGAACGCGGGATTTAGTAATCCAAGGGGCTGCTTGATTTGATGGATTTTTACAATTGTTTGTAGGTAGAGAAGCTTCCACGCAGAGCTTTTGAGGTGCCTCACCTGCTGGGGGCTGTTTCTGGAGTCTGGGGGAGGGCCTCTTACCTACGCATATGTGAGAAAAATAGGTGGTCTCCCTAACACACTTCTAAATTCTTGGGTAGGGAAGAAGCAAATGGATACAGGTCTTTGAAAGCTCCTGCGAGAAGTGTATTGAAGACTCCCAAATCCTTTACCGCTGAAATGTTTGAAATTCATGTGAAGAGAAACTCATGGTTGAGTTTAGACGCGCCTGTTGAGGAGGCAGGGCAATCGCGGAGCTGTGCGCCTAGCGCTTTCTCGGCCCCTCTAGACCCAGCTCGCCCGGGTTTCCTCAGGCCAGGGGAACCCCCCGGCATCTGATGGCTAAGTCTGCAGCTCAAGACCTCGGTTTAGTGAGACCACGGTAGAGCCGGAGCCTGAGGAGGCAGTCCCTCACGCCTTGGTCCTTGCTTGGGCTGAGTGTCTCCCTTGCATCTGCTGTAGCTCCCACCTGAGGACCACTGATGCCCAGTGCAGCCACCTTCCCTTCCAGGCTTACCAGCCAGCACCATTGCCTACTTTCCACGTGTGCCCCTGGAACCCCTTGTACATCCCAGAGGGTTTAGGGAGATGCAACTGTATACCTCTGTTTTGTTCTGCTCTGACTACTGAGCAAGGTCGGAATCCTCAAAGTCCTGCTCTTGCCAGTCTCTCTGCATTCCTCGGGGATCTCGTTTAATGGCACCATGGCTTTAAATGTTACCCATAAACTAAGGGCGCCTAATTCTGTATCGACACCCCAGACCTTTCCCCTGGACTGTAGACTTGAACCCAACTACCTCCTCAACACCTCCACGTAGGCGTCTGGTACACCTTTCAAACCTACCTGTCTACACTGGAACCCTCCTCCCTCTTCCCCTCAAACCTGTTCCTTCCTCTGTCTTCTTCAATGCAGTGAACAGCACCTTCACTCTGCCAGATTCCAAAGCACATGGTAGCATTACCTGTGACTCCCTCGTGTCCCACACCCACTGAAAAATCCACTTGGCCCTCTCTTCAGAACACGTCCAGACTCTGTGCTTCCTAACGCCCTTCCCGGTAGGACCGTGGGCCATGACACTGTCCCCTTTCTCCTGGATCCGCTTTCAAAAATACAATTCCTACCATGTCCTTCTGTTCAAATGTTTCCAGGGGTATCTGCTGTTTCCTATGCCGGACGCCCGCCTCCCCCAGATACCCACGGGGCTTTTTTCCTTCACTTCCTCTTGGTATCCCCTTAAATAGCACCTTCTGGTCAGGCTTTCCCTTCATCATTTTAATGATCAAGTTTTTACTATTCTTGAGATAGAGTTGAAATACAGCACTGTATACGTTTAAGGGGTACAGTGTAATGATTTGACCCACACATGTTGCAAAGTGATTATTGGGGTTTAGTTCCTATCCATCTCATACAGATAGGTAGCAAAAAAAAAAAAAAAAGTTTTTTTCCTTGTGGTGAGGACCCTTGGGAGTCTACTTCCAACCTCACACACACTCTACAGCCGTGTGAGCCAGAGTCCCGTCACATCCCCAGTCCTTATCATTCCTGGAGCCGTGAATGATCTTCGACACCTTCATCCAGTTTCCCCACCCCCACCTCCTGCTGCTGGTAACAAGTCTAAGCTCTCTTTCCAGGAGTTTTGTTTTAGATTCCACGTAGAAGTGAGCTCATACAGTATTTGTCCACATCTGACTTATTTCACTTCATGTAAAGCCCTCGAGGTCCATCCATGTGGTCACAAACGGCAAGATTTCCTTCTTCTTAATGGCTGAGCAATATTTTTAATGATCTTAAAATGGCAACTTCTCCCTCCTCCCAGCACCTGACATTCTTTGCCCCATTTAACTGCTTTCCCTCTTCTAGTGGCCCTCATCTTCATGGGTCTCCATGTTTATTCATCCGTCATCTTTCCCCTCATGGAGGCAGGTGGTCTAAGAGCCGGAGCTCCTAGTGACTTTGTCCTCAGCTGGCTCATCACACCTGCACATAGCGAGTGCATAGCGGGTTTGGGGGGAGACATGGTCTCTGTTGTATTGTTCACATCCTAACCCAAGGCTGAGAATTCTCCCAGGTTCACTTCTGCTCCAACCCCTCTCCTGGGGCTCTGTGTGTGGTCTCTGCACAGAGCTGTCTGCGGTCTGTCCGGGCGCTCTCGAAGCCCATCTTCCTCCCGGGACCTCACGGGCTACGGCTTGCTTACCATCTAAGTCAAGTGCAAAGTAGGACGATACGTATACACTGCCAATTCCAAGGTGTATGAAATTTGGCATTGAAGATTTGACTGTAAACTCAGTTCAGGACAATTCCCAGAACTGCTTCTACAAACACACCCAGCCGTGCCCAGCATCGAAGAGGACATGGTTGGCGAGATGTTGGCGGACATTTAGCTAGAGAGGTGGCAGATAATGATCATACCACGAGCAGTTGTGTGAAAATCTAGCATTTATTGCGTGCTGACTGATTGATTGTGCCAAAATCTACATATACCCCCTTCCCAATGGCCCTAGAAGGTAGTTATTACCCTGTCTCACACATGAGGAACCCAGGGCTCGAATCGTTAATACCTGGATCAGAAGTCTGAGGTTTAATAAGGGCTAAGCTGGGATCGCGGGCTGGTTTTTCCCAGGAAGCCGCGCCGCATTCCCCGTTGTCCCTCCCAGGAGGCTGGCAGGCTGCTTCTGGAAAGTATCCGCAGCGCCTTTTGACAATGATCTCAGAAGCCTTGCGAGGACACCTAGCCGGACAGCTTCTTAGGTTGTACCACAGCCTGAGGGGCCAACTGCGCCGTTCCCTCCGGCGCTCGCGCCTTCCCGGCCTTTCTCGGCGTCCTGCCGGGTCTCTCAGAGGCCTCCCAGGACGGCCATCCATCCGCGCGGCGCTGGTCCGCCGTGACTTAGCCCTGTTAGCTCAAGCCGCATTGTGTTGCTTCCCTGAAGGCACCTAAGCCCTTTCTCTTTTGACTGGGGGGCCCTTCCCTACTCAGGGGTTCCACACGCAGCAACGCTTTGGGAAGGCAGCCTGCTCTTTGCTAGGGTTGTAAACTCATGCCCCCCAAACCACAGGCGAGGGGAGGAAATGGGGCCCGCCAATCCTCCCGCAGGGGGATTTGACAGAACACAGTAGCGTGACTCGTTAGTATTCCCAGGTGGAAAATGGACCTGTTGTTTGCAGTATGGAGGCCGCAGAGGCAGAAGCGGCCTCCACAATCATTTTCAGGTCTGAAGTCCCTGCACACCACGTCCTTTCCTAGCTGGTATCGCTTGCACATCCTGCCGCGGACTCGCCCAGCACTTCCGGGCTGGGGATGTGGTTGTTATCATCTTACTGCAGAGGAGGGCGGGAGTGACAACTGTTCTCTTTACAAATCCCAAGTGACGGGTCATTTGGTTTTGTAATTGTGCATGTTTGTACAATCTGCTTCCCATTCCTGCTAGATTAGCAGGCACCGAAAGCCTCTTCGGTGTGGAATTACGTCTTCTCAATAAGGCCTCGGGTCTGCGGTCGGGATGCACAAATGATAGAGTGCACTTGCAGGGACGGTGACGCAGGGACGGTCCCCGTGTTACAGGGAGCTCGTCTGTAGGAAGGCGCAGCGAGCCTGCACCCTCACGGTTCCTACCGTGGGACGCCAGCAGAGGGCAGTGGAAGCCAACGCAAGCTTCCCTGAGCCCCCTACACTCCACAGTTGGGTCCTAACAGATGAGTAGGAGCCTGACGAGCAGGACCACAGATCGGCATATTCTGCACTGATGAACCACGCATCTGCTTTCTATGCGCTAGAAACAGAATTTGGGAAAAATATTGAATGGTATTAGAAAGTGATTTTAAAGGTAGTTTGTGTTGGACTTGAAGCCTGAGGGTCTCCACCCGCGGGTGGCCCTTCACGCGGGTCGCAGGGGTCCCCTCCCTAGCACGCCTGTCCCTGCGTCTGGACCACACTCTGGACTTAATGAAGGACGGAGGACGTGAATGAACCAACGTGGATGCCACAAGGAGAGCTCTGTTCTGTGACATTCCACATGCCATCCACTATCCTGATTACTCTTTCATGATCTGAAACTCACGTCTCCCCTCCAGCGGACTGCCAAAATCACGAACCACAGCAACTGCTTGTTGGGCCCCCCTCTGTGCCCAGCGCTGTGCTGAGTACGAGGTTTCCACTCATCCTGGTCTCACTCCAACTCCGTAAGGTCGGTCCCATTATTATACCCAGTTTGAAGGGGAGAACACACAGGTTTGGCCGCTCACCCGAAGTCAGAGCCAGCGAGAGGGTGCGTCCCAGCCAGGAGTGTCCGCACTCCTGGTCTTGTGTTGACAGCCAACCCAATAACCTTGTCCCGAATCTTGTAAAAATTTATCTGAATTTTTATGAGCTTGTACACTGTGTGATATCGGAAACCTCCGCGGGGTCTGTGTTCAGTGGATGATAAACCTTGTTCTAGAAACAGCTTTGTTTTCTAACCTCCGTGTTGTGCGTAACAAGGCAGCCACACATACTTGGAGAGAGTCCCTTCAAGAGGCTTGTAGGGGGCTGGAAACTTGGAGGGTGATTAAAATGTATTTTTGCAAACTTTTAAAATTCGGCAAAGCGGAAAGATGAAGTGAGGAAGTGCAAGTTGATTCAGAATGAAAATAACACTGGTAATAATTACAGCAGCCGTGGCAGGCTGGGGGCTTAGCCCATGCCTGGAACGATACTGACTACTTCTGAAATACTTAAATTCCAATAACCTCCCTTTGAGATATGTGCCATCATTCTGCTTTCACAGGGGAGGAAGCCATCTCAGAGAGGTGAAGGCAGGTGTCCCTGTGACCCAGCGGGGCGTAGCAGAGCCATGGTGAGAACCCAGATCCAGTGGTCACGTTTCACCCCTTTCCATTCCTGGGCACTCCTAGAGCATCGCTGGCCGGGGAGACCATGTTATTTTTTCAAGTTTTTAATTTTGATTCCAGTTAACACACAGTGTAATATTGTTTCAGGTGTACAATATACTGATTCAACACTTCCTTACATCACCTGGTGCTCATCACGCATGACAGGTGCGCTCCTCATCCCCGTCCCCCGATCCCCCTGCCCACCTCCCCTCTGGTCACCATCAGTGTGTCCTCTGTAGTTCAGAGTCTGTTTCTTGGTTTGTCTCTCTCGGCCACCCCCCCACTTTGCTAATTCGTTTTGCTTCTTAAATTACACATGAGTGAAATCTTACGGTATTTGTCTTTCTCTGACTTATTTCACTTAATACTCTCTAGCTCCATCCACATGGTTGCAAATGGCAAGATTTTATTCTTTTTTATGGCTGAGTAATATTCCACTGTGTGTGTGTGTGTGTGTGTGTGTACATCACCTCTTTATTCATTCATCAGTCAATAGACACTGGGGCTGTTTCCATAGTTTGGCTATTGTAAATAATGTGGCTATAAACATCGGGGTGCAAACATGTATTCCTTTGAATTGGTATTTTGTATTTTTTACACATGACACCATGCTCTTTTGTTCTATTTTTGTTTGAGTCATGAGAGAGGAACGTACTGACAATATTTCCTGGTTAGATGAGTAGCTGACCCTCTATTCCCCAGGTTGGTTAGCAGGATTGAGAAGGGCATGGGGGGACCTCTCAGCAAGAATTGCTTTTAGAAATCTAAATGGCTTCAACTCAAAATTTCAAGTACCTTTTTCATTTTGACTTTGACATTCTTATTCATCAAAAGTGTCACCCAGGGCGCCTGGGTGGCTCAGTTGTTTAAGCGACTGCCTTCGGCTCAGGTCATGATCCTGGAGTCCCGGGATGGAGTCCGCATCGGGCTCCCTGCTCGGCAGGGGGTCTGCTTCTCCCTCTGCCCTCTTCCCTCTCGTGCTCTCTGTCTCTCTCATTCTCTCTGTCTAAAATAAATAAATAAAAATCTTAAAAAAAAAAAAAGTGTCACCCAGCTCCATTAATCATTTCATCCAGGAGAGAGAGATGGGTTTGGATACCTTTTGACCAATTTGGGAATCAAATATCGAGGACTTGCTCTTGCTATGTGAATTCAGGAAAACAGACAGGGTCCATGGGCTCCGAGGAGTGTTCTCCTACTCTTCTGGTCAAGGGCAGGCTCTCTGCAGTAACTTAAACCTTCCAGGGTGACAGTTTTGAAAGAAACACATTCAACTGCATATCGGATTCATTTGGTAAAAAAAATAAAAATTCATAAATTTAATGTATAGAAACCCTTTATACAGAAGCAGCAAGAGAAGTGTACCTTCCCAAGAATAGTCCCCTTGGCTTTACGTCCCACCTCAGACTGGGTTGAGCGCGGTCTCTCTGTACCCGGTCAACTCTGACCCACGTATTCCAACGTGGCCTTCTAGAACACGCAAGTCATGTTTGTTTTCTTTTCTACTTGGTGACCCTCCACATATTTGAAAATAGCACGCATGTTTTTTTCTGACTTAAGGTTCCTTAAAGGTTCCTTTAAACTTCCCTCTCCACGAAGGACTAGTAGGAGGATGTGTCCTTCGGAAAGTTTTAGTGTCCTCGATACACACAGCCTGGCTCACTTCTGGTTTCGAAGACGGGATGTGCTCTGCTAGAATACCACTTGGCCTGTTTTCTCTTTGCAAGGCAGGCGTTGGGACGATGATACATATTTGTGCAAACCGTGCAGCTGAGCTATGTGCAAATTTGCATAATGGCACTCCAGGTGATGGGCTGCACGCTAATTACTTGTAACTTGATGAAGCTGGATTTTAGCAACACGCTCAAGACTGAACACACTGCCAGCAAACCAGGAGCTCTCAGCAAGTCGCCTCATCACCTTAAATGGATTAAGAGGAAAGACTGTGGCCAGAGACCGTGGGAGGCTGGTTTATCAAATTCTCCAAGGTCACAGATCTGTGCAATTTCAAAGAATTTCTCAGACTGATGCGAGGTATTTGTTGACTGTGCAAAAATGTTTTGATTTGATCAGTCCAAGACGTCAGGGTCTCCCGCCAGAGGAGTGAATGAAAGGAAGAATAGGAGTTAGACGCACACCGTGGGCCCTGCTGTCACTGCACGGAGGGGAGACCGAGGCCACGGTCACCATGCTTCCTGCCCTTCTGAGCAGCGTTCATCTCTCTGGTTGGGGTTTTTTGTTGTGGTAACAGTCTTTTGGATTTTGAAATGATTGCATCCCTAAGATACACATTCCTTAACCGATAAAGCATCCAGCCCATGCAGGGGATGGAACGTCCGGTGTGAGGGGGCAGGTGACAAGGTTGCTCGGAGAGGCCAGGTGGGGGGTATTTGCAAACAGAGCCCTGGCAGCTGAGGTGTGGCCCTTGTCAGACCTACCTGCACCCCAGTGCTCTGACCTTTGGCCTGGGAATGAGGATACACAGCTCTTCCCTCATTATCGGTGAGATAATGAAAATAAACACCTGGCCCACGTGCAGGTCAGGGTCTAGCAGCTCTTACTAGTGTGTTATCTGTTCTGTGCCAGGAGCTGGTGAAGCTGGGTAAACACCCACAGGGCCGCTAGGAAGGCCAACGGAAAATCAACAGCCGGTTAATCGATAGGAGAGGATTTTAAGGGATCTTTCAGTTTATCCTGAAAGAATGTTTGTGTGATAAGCACAGATTATAAAATGAAAAAGGAAATTAAATAAAACCAATTTGAAGCAGAAACCAAAGACACAGTCTTCACCCTTGGGGGCCTCACCGTCTTGTGGAGGGGACGTAATTGTGGGTTCTCACTTCACGTGTGATTAGTAAAAGCTAGAATGAGGGAACGAAGAACTCGGAGTGGGAGGAAATGCCCAGAAACTTCCTGGCGTCTGTCCTGTTGGAGATGGAGTCAGGAGGAGCCACAGGGTGGTGGTGGTCGGGGGCACGGGGGGAGGGCTTTGCAGGCAGCAAGGCCTCGAGGACTACGGGGCACAAAGTCCCATGCCAGGAGTGGCCAGCTGTATGCGAGGCCCGTGGGATCTGTGCTGGTGCTGGATTGTGCGGGGACTAAATACCAAGCCGACAAGTCAGGACTTTGCTATTTACCGAGTTCATTCCTCCAAGTGCTTTTCTCGAAAATTGTGTTTGCCGTGAGGATGCGTCAGACATCCTGACACTTTCTTCCTAGACTCTGCTACTCAGGGTCTCATGCAAATGGAGAATGAGGAGGTTATAATGAGGATTTGGCGATAAAAAAACAAGGAAAAATACGCTACGCAGGTGAGATAGCGCCTCACCCCCTGAAACATGCCATTTTACGCACTTTGTGTGGATTCTGGGAGAAGTGAGCCGTGATCTTCTCCAGCGTGAGGACCTACAGCACCGCACATGGGAACTGGCAGCTTTCCAGCTCGTGGGTCAAGTTGAAGACAGGGTATTACACTTGAGAACAGGGTAAAGTGAGGCAAGCCAATTCATCTGCAATTCCCTCATAAAAATGGATCCAGGAATCAAATAGACCAACACAGCCTGGGGCTCTTTCACTTACAAGTGCACTAAGGTTTTGGTTATGCAGCATGTACCCCACTGGGTTTGAAATGCAGGAACTGCACTTAGATAAGTGCCGGGGATGTGGTAGGACTGGAGATGGGGAAGGAACCCTGGCTTTGGGAGTGAGGGCCTGGCTACGCGTCCCCGCTCTGCCATTACTGGTCTAGACCATGACCTGACTTGGTCTCGCGGTGTCATAGGGCACTCCAAACCTCCAGCCCCTCAGATGTAACCACGGGACAGAAACAATGCTGCTCTCTCCCCAGTAGAGAACGGTTGTAGGTTGATGGAGGGGATTCCCCTGCTCCCTGCTTTTAGAGACTAAGATGGGGTCATGGCATGAGACAGTCTATCTACATCGGGTTATGATCCTTGTTTGCACCTTGAACTTCACCCAAAGAAACCATCTTCAGTTACTTCAAGTGATGAGAAAACTGAGGCATCGAGAGTTTAAGGAACTTCTCGTGGTCATGACTGTAATCGATGTTGGATCTGGAGTTTAAATTCAAGTGATCAGCCTTCAGAATCGGTGTGTAACCACCATACTACCTTGCCTCTCAGAGAGATGGGTTCTTTCCTCTACCGTAAATAAATAAACTGCCTAGAATTTCAGACCCTCAGTGTCAGGAAGTGAGAGGGGTGGGAGAAACTAACAAGAGGGGACAGCTTTTGCCTGGATCCACTGATTGGTTCCCATGGAGTGTTTCTGGCCTCATGTTCACCACACTAATCTTTTGAGTTTTCAGTTAAGGCCAGAACTCAAAATTTCAAAATGTGTTCTATTGAATTTTCCATGTTTCAAACTAATTAACATTTTAAGAACTCAACACAAGCCATCGGCATGCAGAGGACGATGGTTTGTGATGTTGGTCAAGAGGCGTTCGCAGTGTGGTGGTTATGAGGACAATCTCTGCATCCAGATGTGGAGTTCAAATGCCCACCTCATTGCTTAAGAAGAAGTCATCCATTCCTTTGACCTCAGTTCCCTTGCCTGGAAAATGGGGCTCTTGATATGAATGAGGGCGCATGCCCCAACCTGTTTAAGGATGGAGTGAATACCATTGAGCACCTGCCCAGTGCCCAGCACCTGTAGGCATCCTACCCGCTCGGTCATGGTGCCCCACAATGCGTGTCAAGTCGTCCACCGTGAAGGAGGGCCTTGCACAGCTCCCGGTAGCACTCAGCCAGCCCTCCTTGGAGAACAATGTTCTATGCAGCTATCGAATAACTAACATCACAAAAATTACTAAATCTTATGATGTTAATCCCTCCTTTTCATTCCCAATCTCAAAATTCCCAATCCACAAATCTACTTAAATTCAATTTCCATCAAAGGGAGCCCAGAGAAAATGACTTCCTCATAAAAATAAGAACTGGTTTTCTATTTGTCCTTCGAGTTTTTTTTAAAAATCACATTTCCTCTTAGTCCTTTTCTTGAATGAAATTAGTAGAAGAGGGAATAACAAAAGCCTTTAAAATGGCATGTATTGAGTTCCCTCAGTCCACGGAAAGAAGTGCTTAATCCTAGAGGAAGTAGTAATTACATGACTTTTTCTGGAAATAAGAAAAGAGAAAACAAAGGAAAAAAGGTTCAGCTTCAGAACACAACAGTAATTAAACACCATTAAGCGTCTATGGAGAGCAGGGCTCTGTATGGATGATGTGGGGAGAGGAGTTTGAATCAGATGAGGCCCCAGAGATTTCTGCAGTGGTTCTCAAGTATTTCATATGCTAAAGGGTCACCTGAGAACTTGTTAAAATGCAAGTTCCTGGACCTTATGCCGGGGAGTTCATTAATTTATGTTGAGGGGGGCCCAGGGGTGCTTATATCCATCAGAACACTCAGTCCGGGGACTACATTTTGAGAAACACGGTTTTAAAATAAGGGCTTAGGGTATTACAGATGGTGGTTGCCTACCCTACTAACCACTCCTCTGGGATTTAAACTAAAGATTCTTTAGTATTATGGGCTCTTCCTCAGTTCAACGAGATGAAGGATTTTGATCAAATCAGTAACTCTTATTCTGTTCATGGCGCAGGAAACGTTAATCTGGTCAATAGGATGAAATGGTAAGTCTTTTGGGAAACTTTTTCACGTTGGGGAAAGAAATGGTCCTTTGCCTCTAGCTGAAGATTTTTGGGGAGGCCATAGTTGGAGCTCCTGAGGCCACATTCAGCCTGACTGGAAGAGCCAACAGCCGGAGAGTGATGGAGAAGGAAGATGGAAGAAATTCCGGTTCTTGATAACATTATCAGTGATTACAGTAATCTTTGAAATATCTTCCTCTAGACTTACGGAGATAATAGGACTCATATCATTTAAATTACCTTTAATTAGATACCATTATTCAAAGCTTAGAGCTTAGATATAGGATACACTTCTTTTCCCCAGAATGCTGTAAGAACAGACCATAAATTATAGGCTGAATGAGGCGGACAGAACAGAGGGCAGTGAGGACTGCCTCACTCCAGCTCGGGAAGTCGGAGGCACCTGTTAACGAAGGCACAAAATGTTTACGTCCCAGGAAACAATTAGGGGTTGGATCAAAGTGCGTTCCGATCTGGGATCTGGGTCTAGTTAGAAATGGAAGGAAGAATTCAGAGTATGGGTTTTTGTTGGCTATGTACAGACTCCTTCAAGTGAACTTCCACAAGAAAGAGACAAACTGTCTGAAGAAGAAACAGGTTCTGCTAAGAGGAGCATTTTATGCCTCTACGCTGAAAACCGAGCTAACACCGTCTTTTAATTTGAAGTCTGGTGGTTGGAGAGGTCAGTCTCTGCTCCCCAAACTAAAGCTAGTTTATGAAACACCAGGAAAGCAGGGAGCTTATCAGAAGATAAAATTAGTAAGTTTGGTGCCCCGGGCCTTTGCAAATATCCCCATGATTAATTATTTCTAAGTGAGAGAGAGGCGAGCCTGTCTGCCAAGATTGAAAAAAGGTGGGAGCTTCTCCAACAAGGGCTCAACTTTGCCAAGTTCTGAAGACAAAGGTCGTTAGGCCAAGGGAGAGGTCAGAGGACTGCGGCTGGGAAACCAAAATCCCAGAATTAGCAACCCGTGAAGATGACTAGCCGTGCCGGCCAAGCCTGGGTATGGCTGTGTTGCTAGAGAGGACCTGACCTGGCCGAGAACGGCTTGTGAACGGTTAACGTCTAAGGCAAATGGCAGGTCTCTGAGCCTTCCCAGCCTCAAGTGGGTGGCAGAGTCGGAGCGGGTGGTCTGGGGGTGGGGTGGGCTGACTGCCCCGCAGCTCAGTCTCATCGTTCCGGCCTGCTGAGCAGGGACGGGTTTGCTCGGACAGGGCCCCTCACTCTACCCCGTCCTGCTGTGACGGCCGCCACCTTCCTTCCCGCAGGCCCCACGTGGGCGTCCTGGGTCGGTAGCCTGTCTCTCAGCCGGAGGCTCACCCAGCGAAGCACACCGTGCCTCATCTGGATTCCCAGGACCTGCAGCCTGATGCAGAAGCCACAGGAGACGGAAGAATTTGCGCCATGCAAATGGGCGGCAATACTTTTATCGTGAAGAACAGCAGAATACGGGGCGCCTGGGTGGTGCAGTCGGCTGAGGGTCCAAGTCTTGATTTCGGCTCAGGTCACATTTCAGGGTCGTGTCGTAGGATCAAGCCCCATGTCGGGCTCCACACTCAGCAGGGTGTCTGCTTGAGATCCTCTCTCCCCCCTCCCTCTGCCCCTCCCCACTTGTGCGTGCTCCTAAAAAAAAAAAAAAGGAACGGCACATTATGGGTGTTGCGCACCCAGAAAAGTAGAACGTGACGGATGATCGAAATGTAGCAGTTCTCTCTGCCTCCCATCACTATAGACGGACTTGAAGACGTCAGTTTTCTTGTGGTGTCAGGAATACAGATGGTTCGTGGGGCTTCTCCACAGCCAGTGGGGGGGATCGATCTTGGTCAGATCTAAGCCCACCCCAGCAAAGTCATGATCAGCGACAGTCATTTCACCGGGCTGTAACTACACTCTGGCCAGTTAGAAGAAGAGCGAGCCCCTGGCAGACCGCTGGGACTGGCTTTCCTTCCAGGAGAAAGGGAGGTGTGTGGAGAAACCACCCTTCCACCGCTTCTGGCCTCTGGAAGCCACCGTGGGAAGACAGCCTCGGGGGTGGCAGTCATCTGCGGAGACAGAGGGATGGAGCCCGGACCCAGACGGCACAGGCAAGCCTGTGAGTGAGCCATGCATTTCCCTGGCACCTGCTATCTCGTCGGGGGTGGGTACAAGCCCCTCCGTCTACAGCATCCTCTGCGTTCCCTGGTACTCACGGCATCCTAGCCCAGCCAGCAGACAGGGCCTTTGTTAATACTGCGCATAGGGCCTGGATCACAGCTTTGCTCAGCACTCCGTTCCTTGAGTAAATGAACACTTGAGTCTGAAGTCAGACTCTTTCACTCAGGAGCCTCTACAAGACAGTCCACCCTCTCAAGCCTCCGTTTCTTGGTCTTTCAACATGGGGACAACGGAGCCCCCCCTGGTAGGACGGTCATGAGGGCTGGCCTCACACCTATGCAGTAAATGTTCCCCGCAAACCTTAACTGCTTTTTACAATTATCTTACCGATAAAAAACAGTCTGGTTTTACCCAGAAGCAGAAGCTGTTGGCTCGGGGGTGATCCCAGCAGTGTGATTTGAAAAGCCTTCTCCTGCATTTTAAGTAAAACAAAAACGCCCCTTCTTCCGGATGTCCGTGAATCAGAATTAGGCTGCTCAAGACAAACAGGATCCAGTCGGGTTTCGACCGTGGATGTTTCTCCCCGGCGTCACTGGGGGGAACAGGAGCGGATGCCTTCTACGATGATCCGGGTGGCTCAGTTGGGATGTGTGATTTCTCGCTCACCTGGTAACTGATGGAGAGCAGGTGAGGTCGGAACAGAGAGGCTCAATTGCCTTTGGCCCAGGAAGAGATGGTGTTGGCATTCCTCCTGCTGTATTTATGTAAACCATGTAATCACTGCGGCCGTTCTCGCCGCTCCTGGGAACCGGGTAGGTCTCCACGCTGGGTGGGACGCTGTGTACTCAGGGACCACGCAGGAGATTCACGTCCGATCGAGGACCAGCGAGGAGACCGGCAGAAGGGGTGGCCCCCGTGCAGACAGAATTCCTGAAAATTAGTTTGTGAACCCGGAGCCTATTTTCATGAGGAAGAGTACCATGGATTCCGGGGAGGTTGCTGGTGCATTCACGGTTTTTCTGTGAAGCGGTCCTGTAGCTGATCATGCTGACGTTTGACTTCAGGCAGCACCTCCAGCCTCGCTGCCCCTGCTCAAAGTTACCAGCCCTTCGCTCATGCCTGGGGTCGGACGCTGGAAGCTACAAACCCAGATTCTCCTCCAGCTGCCATTTCAACAATAACCCCTAATGCCTTAATCTTCCTGCACATCTTTTCCTCACCCATTCAAGGGTGCTCTGGCTTGTTACGGGGGTGGGAGCCATGGAAAGGAAATCAAGCTTGCGTTGGTGAGTTGGCTACCACGTCGTGTGCGACTGATCAGGCAGATTCTAAGCCAAGGGTGGGGAGCGTGTGCAGGAAATGTGTACCCGAAGTCCAAACGTGATGGGGCGTGCACAGTTCACGTGCTCTTCTTCCAGAGCAGGTCAAACTGTGGAACAAAGACAAGCTGGATGCGCCCAGCAAAGTAAACCGAGGCAAACAGGCGACTTCAAGAGGAGCCCAGTCTCAAGGGCAGACCCTCCGGATCGGAGGTGATCGTCGCACACGGACAATTGCAATCACCACAGTGGGCACTTTCCTCCTGCAAAGTGGCCTTGGTGACCGAAGACAGGGTGTGGCCTCCTTTCTCTTTGTCCTTCTTTGTGTCCTTGCACTGGACTCAGTTTCTCTTGGCCTGCGATGAGGCAGAACTGGCTTACCTCCTCAGCTAACTTCTACTCCTCTCTCACCTCTGAGCATTGGTGACAGCCTGGGAAGGTCACCCCCGTTCTGGGCCAGGCATTCCCGACTGGGTTCCCCCAACTCATCCTGCTCGTGCCCACCCTTGCATTCTTCATCCCCCTCTGCTACTGCCTGCCCTCGCCTCTTCACGCCTCCCCAAACCGCAAGCTTGTGACGTCAAGGGCCTGGGCCAGCCTCGGTGGCCACCGTGCCCTAGACCAGAGCCCGGCTAACAGAGTGCGCCAGGATCTGCAGCAAGAACACAGGCCTGAATAAACAACTCAGTGTTTGGACACTCCGAGGTTCTCTCTCTGGGAAACATGGTCACTTAAAAAAACCTAAAACTTAAAAAAAATATATAGTACACCAGACAGAGTACAATGAGATCCCTTACAGCTATGATCCAGATCCAGCCGTTATCAGGGTCCGGATCTTGCCCCATGAACCTCATCTTTCCTCTTTGCTGTTTTCTTGAAAGTCCCAGACCTCACACCATCTTACCCTTATTTCAGGATGCTTCTCTAAAAGCACAATCATTTTCTAAACCAAAATGCCTTCTTCATGCCTAGCACAATCAACCATTTCTTCCTATCATTTATTAGTTTTTGTTCAGACTTCCCCTGTTGACTTAAATATAACTTTACAAATTTATTCCATTAAAAAGAAAGTCTCACACGTCTTCACTTGTTATGTTTTTAATCCCCTCCTCCTACCCTCTGTTTCATGCCATTGTCTTGTTGAAGAATTAAATGTATTGTACTGGATCATGAATGAATGGAGAAATATGTCCCATATTCTGGATTTGTTGGTTTCCTTGGAGTGTCCTTTATTATCTTCAAGCCCTAGATACCCTGTAAACTGGAAGTTAACTTTCAGTGCTAAGATTCAGGGTCTGCTATTTTTGGCAAGAAAATTTCATAGGTGTTGATACGTATACTTCATGTTCCATCATCCGGGGAGGCACATAATGTCTGAATGCCCCAGAGGACAGGGGCCGAGTTTATTCAGCTAGTCCTCTGATAGTGAACAATTGGGGAAAAAAAACCCCAACGTCTATCACAAATAAGACCACAGTGAAGAACTTTGTGCACAAGATAGAGCTTTCTGCCAGTGTATCTTTAATAGGATTTCCTAGGGATGGGATGAATTTCAGCTATTTTACCATGGTGTGTTTGGGTGTATTTATCCTGCTTGGGGTTAGGAGTGCTTCTGGAAACTGATTTGAGGACTTCTGTCAGTTTGGAAAATTCCTGGCATCACATTTTCAAATATTGCCATCTTCATGCTCTCCTCTCTGTCTGGAAGTCAAGTCATTTTTATGTTGGACTTGGCTGTGCTCCCTGTATCTCTTATGTTCTTGTCTGCATTTTCATTGCTCTCTGTACTCAGAGACATTTACGTCTGACCCATAGTCCACTTCATTCAATCTCTTGCAGTCCTGTCCAATACGCTTTTAAACCGACTCATGGTATTCTTTTCAGTTATTGCATTTTATACTTCAAAAGTGTACATTTTAAAAATAACTCCTGGTTTGGTGCCCCAGTCCTCAATTTCCCTTTTTCATTTCCTTATATACCCAGGCATCGTTGTTTTAAAAAGCTGTGCTCAGCAACTCCACTATTTGGAGTTCTTAGTGTGTTTCTGTTCTTTATTATTTTTCTTCTTTGTTAATAATCTCTCACTTCTTTGTGTGATTTGGTATTTCGTCAAGTACCATGTGTAGAAGTAACTCGAGGCTCTGGATGCTATTTTCTTCTTCTGTACGGGATTTCCATTTGCTCTGGTCATGTAGGCAGGCTCAGGTCAGCAGGTGCACCTGGGTCACCTTAATACACAGGGATTTCAGATGGTTCAGAACTCTGAACAGAGATGAATGGTTTTCCTGTACTTCTAGGTGGTGCTCTTCTGGGTGCCAGCCGTAACCCTGAGGAGGTTACCTGAGTCCCTTCTGCCATCAAGACTTGGATTCTAACTTCCCCTGTGCGCTGTGTGAACATCACAGGCTGTGCTCAGTTTCCTGCCTATCAGCCGCGTCTTCCAGAACCCACTGTGATGTCTGTGGGCAAAGCAGGCTCCATGCTTTCCTTCTGTTTCCTCGTCTGGTCGTTGTTGTTTCTGTCTGCTTTGTTATTCCCAAGGTCTCAAGACTTTAAACTATTTTCTCCATATGTCCCAGTCGTTTTTTGCTGGGGCACTGGGTCTCAGGAACCTAGCCTGCTGTGGGTGTGGGTGGAGCATCTCTCGCCAACTGGTCAAAAGCAAACTCTTCTCGTCTGTGGGACTCTCCCTCTAGTTTTCACACCTATTTCCTGAACTTAAATTTTGGATTGCCTGGACCTGGCCATCCCTGTAGTGAGACTGCCCACTTCTCAAAGATCATCAGGTTATCTACGCGCTAGCTGGGCTCGAGGCACCGCTGGGTCCCTGACAAGGTGGTTGGAAGTCCCGTTTGGCTCTGTCAGGACGTATATGAGAAGCCAGGGCCATGCTCAAATTTCCTGTCTGTGTACATATAGCCTCTCAATCAACTTACTGAAATTTTGTTCTCAGTTAAAATAAGTTTGGACGAATCTGTCACTGTAACATTATATTTGATTAATGGCTTTGTGAAGGTTAAAAAATCATATGTGTTGAGGTTCTCCCCAGAGGACACGCCCATCATCCCACCTCCACATCTGAACAGGAGACTATACGTAGGCCGTAGCTGTGTAGGCAAATCTTGTTTCTACTTGTGTTATGTCTAAATAGTTGTTTCTCTGCTTGAGAAGTAATGTTTTGGACCATGTTTTCAGTCAACACAAGAGAAAGGAATGGCTCAAGGCAAATGGCAGAAAAATGCCAAGTCCCTCAGACTGTCTCATGGCAGGGCCGTGTCTGGAGTTGGCTTCTGATACGGGCTTGCTCACTTAAGCATTCCCAACTTCTCAGTCCTGTGTTCTGTGTTCTCATGCTCTTTTTAACCCCATTAATGCCTCCGGGAAAGATCTCGGGCTTTGGAGTCAAAACATCATGAACTCCCCACTCTCCCTCCTACCAGCTGAAGGTGGTATTGACCAAATGAGTTGTTGAGATTGGGGTACCCAGCAAGCAGAGCGTGGGGTCTCGTCACTGCTTCATCTGCTTATGCAGAGGCTATGCAGACGTGCACCCTGTTGCTCTTTGAACAGAGGCAAAGGACATACGGAGCAAGTTGGCAGGGTAAGGAGGAAGGGCAGCCATGGGGCCATCTGCTTACACACTCAATGTTTTGTGCATATGCAAGATGCTGGAGTTTCCTGTGGCTCAATTAGATACCACAGAACGGAGCTGAAGGGCCGTTTTGCCATCCAAGAGAGTTGGCCTCAGGGCCGATGACTGTCCTCTAGAGGTATCACGAGAGGGAATCAAGGAGGTTTGGAAGAGGTCAGGCTGGAGCCAAATCTAATTTTCTTTATATGAAGGGGAGATCAGCTGCAGGCCTCTTCCCATACACCCATTCCCCTAGCCCCACCACTGGGATGCCTTCCACCTAGAGGATATCGATGGCTAGTCAATGGTACCCCGAAATGCAGTCAAAACTAATATAGAGGACAATACCAGTGGCTTCTGAAGTAATGGACACCTGCCCTTCCCCCCCGTACTTTTACTATTTTGTAGGAGAGCAAGGAAGACCACTGGTATGGATATTTTTTGAAAGATTTCTGGGGATGCTAATGAGCAGCTAGAGTGAGAATTTCCAAAATCCCATAAGAGGGGATGAAAAAAGTGTTTCCTGGAGACAATGTGGAGAGCAAAAAGTGCCTCATGTTTGTGAACCACTGAGGACACCCCTGATACAGTCACGATTCTCCTCAGCAGGGAGGAAGACTCCACAACGAAATCCCGACAAACTCCCAGTCCAAGTGGGTGGACTTTGCACGCCATTCTCTCTGGAGTAACATCCTCCCTACCCTTAAATTTTGAGCCAATGAGTCATGGAAAAAACTTGGGGACCACATTCCACCTTGTTTTGGATAGAATCTGGATGATGGGATTTATTAAGATCTGAGGACATCAACAAGCTCCTAAGAACAGAATTCAGGAACTGCTGCAAGCCTCCCCTCCCCTCTCAATGCCTCATTTTACCTTTACAAAATAACCAATGCATCATCTCCCTTCTCTGTTACACGCCCATCGTCCTTTGCTTTTTGCATCTCGGGTGAAGCATTTCTAATTCCCAAGCTCCTTTCTCGTGAAGCATTAGCCCCCTGAAGACTCTTATCAGCAGAGAACTTGGCACGCTCTGTCTAGGGTAAAGTCATCTTCCAGGGGGGAGATATTTGGTTGTCCTTCCCCCTTTCAAGAGGACTTCTGAAACCTGGTGGTCCCAGCACGACCACTGATATTCACCACAGCCCTTGTAACCTCTTGGGTATTTCAATTTCCTTGGCTAAACCACAACTTCTGAAAGCAGATCCTAGCTCTTACATCATTGTCAGGTTCTGTGTAAGGGTAATACTTCATTTTAATAAACTTTAATTGCTACATTAATCCAGTTCATTATCCATGTGGATTGCCATTTACTGCTCTTTTAAAAATCTTTCCATCTGACTCTGTGTACCCAGACTGTAAACAAAAGCAGCTGCCGAATGTGTTCAGACTATTACCATTTGGGATGTGCCATCTACCTCTGTTCCCAAATTAATTAGGGCCGATGAAACTGCTGAACCTCCCGACCGACACGCTGGTGTCTTGCAGGGGGCTCTTAGCGAAGGTTTGTCATCTTGCTCTCAGAATGGCCCATCTAACTCAACATCACGACTGTATTTTTCAGATCCAGTAGTGATCAATTATTTAAAGCCAATTGTTTCTAAAGGAGGATAGATCAAATCCTGAAGATACCGCTCACATCATATATTCTCTTTCTCCTTCATGGAGTGACTTCAGTCGGACACCAGGAATGGAGAATGCCAGGCACTTCTTCCTGATTTGAAATTCCCCCACTAAGAGCACGAACACACATGCCTACTAAAGTCAGAATTGCAAATTTGTCTACTGAAGGTCACTAAGGACGACATACTCTCTTAAAAGGGATTTTAAATTACAGTTTCAACAGCAATCCTTTTGAGAATATTCTCTTTAAAGAAATTTATTAAAAAACAACAGTATACAGAAATAAAATCATAGAGATAAAAACTCCATGATAGCATTTCCCCTTCAGGCCTCTGTAAGTGATAACCCTCCATCAGAAACAGAATCAGTGTTCAAAGTGTTTTCCAATCAACTTCCCTAACCATCACTATGCCCTGTGATCACCTAGAGTTTTAAGAAAAAAACATTTAATAAAACATCAGAGAAATCTAACCATAGTTTCTTTTTATTTATTTATTTGAGAGAGAGAGAATGAGAGAGAGAGAGCACATGAGAGGGGGGAGGGTCAGAGGGAGAAGCCGACTCCCTACTGAGCAGGGAGCCTGATGCGGGACTCGATCCAGGGACTCCAGGATCATGACCTGAGCCGAAGGCAGTCGCTTAACCAACTGAGCCACCCAGGCGCCCCTAACCATAGTTTCTTAACTTACTATTAACATGTGCATGAAAATGTCCTTTTACTGGATTGTAATTTATAGAGATTAAAAGCTGGGGTTTCCCCCCTCTTTCCCTGGCCTCCCTAATTCTTTGCTAGGACTCTGCCTTGAGGCTTAATAGATGCTAACAGGAGGACCCTGAGTATGTGAGAGGCAAAGAACAAAGAAGCAAGCAAGATCAGGGTAGTGAAAAGAAACATTTTATTATTTTTATTCCATTGACTATGCCATTCCAAAATTGAAATTGTTCTTGATGGAGAAGCACTAGTCCATGATGGTGCTAGAACTGAAACTTTTTCACCCAACTCTTGCAAAGGCAACCTAGTGCTCTGACAAATGGTAATGTAGGATTTTTTTTCCTCTTTAATGTCATAATTAACTTTCTTCTTTTGTTCCTCTTTCTGGCTGCACTACATGGTACCATATCTTAACCTACCAGTAAAGGACACCAAAGAAATCCTAAGTGTTACCTGACTGGCTCCTTGATTAGCATGAACTTGTCAGAGCCCAGCCCATTGTTCTATATGGAAGAAATTACACCCATTTTACTTGCAAAAGAAAAATTTGAAAGAAGAACAGTCAGTTGGGAGGAGTGCTGGGAACCTTGGCAAAACCATCAGTGCTTGAAAATTGGGTACCAGCAAGAGAAGACCTTGGACCAAAAATGCAAAACCCATAATAATGGCCTCATCCCAGGAAAAAAAGGACTAATGGCCTGTTACTCCCTGTTTGAGTTGACTGATAGGTTTCTCCCTCTCTTCTCTTTCTAGACAGTTGGTCATAGCTACGGCAGTATGGTCTTAAGAATGCTTAGGGGAGGTCAGGGCTTAGCAGGAAAGAATGTTGGAATTGGTCAGGGTTGGGAAAGGAGGTCCCATCAGGTAGAAGCAGAGCACACTTCTCAGTGGACTCTGTCTACATCAGGGATCATCTAAATCTTGTAGGTTTTTGGGTAAATATTCATGGCTTGCCTGTTTAATATGGTTCCATCTTTGTGTTAGAAGGTAGGAAAATGCTGGAAGTCTCCAATAGGAAAAAAAATCCAATGTCTTCTAAAGTTTGTTTTTTTTTTTTTTAACTTAGAATCAATCTGAGAATTTATTTTCCTCTCGAAGTATTAGTTTGCACCTTTGATATCCATAGCTATCTGAATATGTATATGAAGAGTCAGACTACTGCCGAAGAAGATAATGTGTTCAATCAGAATCATCATTGGTCTAGGATTACTCAACTGATTTTGAATGAAAAATGAGCTCTGCTGCCTTAAGAAAGGTACCAGGTGAATGTAGGACTATGTGTTTTGAAAGACACGTAGCCTGGTTATCGTTGGTACATGATAAGCTACTTGAAAACTGAAGGGCTTAAGACAAGGTCATGTATTTCACCCACAAATCTGCGCCTGGGCAGTGCTCTGGGGCAACAACTCGTCCTTGCTCCACTCAGGCAGCTGGAGTGGCTCAGAGGCTGGACATGGATACTGGAATCATCTTAAAGACCTCCTGTGTCTGGCACTCGGTGTTGGCTGGGATCATAACCAGAACACCCACACGAGATCTTTCCATGATGGCTTGGCTTCCTCATGGTGTGGTAGTAGAGTTCCAAGGACAAGTTTCCATGAAGACCAGGGAGTTAGAAAAGGTTGGATAATTTTTTATGACTTAGCCTTGGAAGTCACATGGCATCACTCTGCTATAGACACAGACTCCCTCAGATTTAAAAGGAGGATAAATCCCATCTCTCAATGGGGAAGCATCAATGTCACATTGTAAGAAAAAAAAAAAAAGCATATGGGATGAGATAGATTTTCCGTCTTTGGGAAAAAAATAATACAATCTGTTTTAGTACCACTTTTAGGAAGATGGAGAAAGTACTCCAATCATTTTCTATATTTTGTTGCTCGGATGAGGACTCTAAAATAGCAAAGACTAAGGCAAATGTTTGGACACTGGCTGAAAGTGGTAACAATGGAGGCACTCAACAGAATCTTTCCCCCACCCTCAACCAAGGCTTGTCATCTCTGTGGTGTTATCAGTGGTGTTGTTAAACCAAAGAACTAAATTTTAGTTCCATTCTAGATTTAGTTTTAAAAATACCATTTCAAGTACTAACCATATTATGTCTGGGAAATAGCGACAATAGACTACCAATTACACAGTCTGTTTTAATGGCATATGAAGTGGTGTGGAGAGATTTGCTTGTATTTTATAACAAGTAACAAATCCAATCCTTGTTAATGTGTTACAGCATAAAGTACAGTTTCTAAATAGGAAGATAACAATTTAAAATACCTCTAAAAAAGTTTATCAGGATGCTATAACTGAATCTACGTGGGGTTTATAGTCAAAATGACATAGGTTCAAAACCTGTCTGGAATTTCGTAGTTATGATATCAAAAATAATCACAATTATCGTAGTGATAATAGTTGACAGTTATAGATGGTTTATTCTAAGCTAGGTATTTTACTAAGAACTTTGCAGGTGTGAACTCCTTTTTTTTCAGTGATCCTAAGGGAGAAACGACAATTATCCCCATTTGCAGGTGACCCACACTAAGTAACGGAACTAATGTTTGAACATATCCATTTGGGCTCAAACTCTTACCTACTATACAAGTTCCTGAAATTTCCTGAGTGTCCTCATCTACAGAACAGGGGCATCATTCCCATTTGAAGGAATATAAATAAGATCACATATAAGAACAATTACAGCACATAGTAGGTACTTAATACAGCCTACATTTTATCTTTAGGGATCAAGAACTCAGTTCATATCCGGGGTCACCTGGCAATAACTATTTACTGTCTGATTGAAACGATGTCTGTGTCTTCCGTATTTATTGATGGCCACAGCTGCAAGGAGCCGTCAGGATCAAGTTCTATTTCCTTCTTTTGCAGCTGATGAAACCCAAGGTTTCCGGTTTGAATGACTTAGAGTGACAGAGCCGGTCAGGGGCAGAGGTGGGAGCAAACTCCAAGACCAGGGCTCTGCTAGCGTATCATGCTGCCCCCCAGTTGCATTTTAAGAACAAGAAGAAACACCAGCTAATGATTAGATACATATAACTTGTTGGTACTTCCTGCTTTATATTGACAATTTTATAATGTAGTTTTATTAAACAGTTATTGGTAATACACATTTATATTTACAAATGCCTGAAACTGAAATTTCATGCCCTCCTCAATGACTGCTAAGTCGCTAGTCAGCATCTCGCCCCACTAGGGTTAATTATTACACCTAATAACACTCATGCTGGAAACTCCTGCTTAGACTAATTACGCTCATAAATCTCTTTAGGGAAGTGTAAAAATCTCATTACTTAAATGATAAAACAACTAATCTTTGCTCCTTGTCCTTCCGAGATAATAAGATTGCCAAAACTGCTACAGTTGAATGATGTTTTAAGGTAATTAATAATGTTACAAGAACCAGGGCCCTAAAGAGCTCGCAAGGATGCGTGAAAACAGACAAGGAAGAAATTTAGAAGACAAAAAAGAGGAGAATGTGAAGGGTCCACCTCTAAATTTTTAAAGGGATCATCTTCCACTTAACATTTTTAAACTTTGATTTTATAGGGAAATCCTCGGTACTGTTGTTTGCTGTCAGCTAAAATTGCACTAAGCGTTCACTGTTTTTACTCATTCTTCCATCCATCCGTCTGTCTGTCCATCCATCAAATGAACATCAGCCCTGTGGGTAGAACCAGGAATGAGATGGATCACTCCCCTCGCAGAGTCTGCCTTCCAGGGGACAAGGAAGCAGATAATCCAAGGACTGCGCCTTGGGGTGCTTTTTTGGGACTTTTCCCGGGGACTGCACTCTCCCACCAGCTTCTTCGGCCACCCCTGCTGCAGGGGGGATGGGGGCACTCACAGCCCCCACAGGGCTGGTCAAAGGCTCCATTGGCCGCTTGGAGAAATGGGGTCTCGGTTCACTCACTGAGATGACCACTGCATCAATCTGTCATCGGTCAAGAGACGGAAACCTCGCCTGACCCTTGAATTTAGTAGAATGGGGATTTAATACAGAGGAATGGCTAACTGGACGGAAGTCGTTGACGCCAACGGCGGGGGTAAATATGCGACTCCCCAAGGAGCCACCACTCCCTAGGGCTGAAGGCACCGAGGAGAGAGGTGGGAATCGTGAAGACCTCGCAGCTCAGGGGCGGGCCCCCTGGACCCGAGTCCCAGACATCCCAGGAGGGAAAGGGCTTGGCTGCGGCCCTGCGCGCCCGCTGGCAGGGCAGGCACGACGAAGAGGTCCCTGCACGTGTTGGGAAAACCGGCAGCGGACTCCCCTGCTCCGGGACGGAGCGCTGTCCCGCGGGGCCGCGGAAAACCCGCCGCAGCAAGGCGAGCGCCCCGGGCCTCCCCGCGGATCGCAGGGTCCCGCCGGCGCCCCTCGCGGCAGGGCCCGGCACTGCAGGACGGCGCCGCGGAAGCGGTTCCCGAGGCCTCCAGAGCCCCAACCGGGTCCTCAAGGCTGACTTCCGAAGGGACGCACCAGCCAGGACCGCTGAGAGACCAGCACAGTGCCTTGGATGCTCTCGTCTCCGGAAGCCCGTTCCAACGCCCGACAAGTAGTCCCGGGCCCTGCATACTTCTGTGGGGACAGGTTCTCCCGGGGGGGAGGCAGTCACCGGGAGGCAGTCTTTCTGCACGTGTCTATGCGGCAGCCCCGGTACTCCCTCTCGTTGCTGGAGGAGGATACGGTTGCCTTAATACCCACGGAGACATCTAGGATGCCCTCCCTTTGTGGCTTCTGGCCCCATGGATCTTCATGGGGAGGTGATGAGTGTTCAAAGGTGCTTCCAGACTCAGCAGCTCATTCACTGTCTGGCCAAGGCCTTGGCAAGAGTGATGATGAGGGAGCAGAGCCCCTTTGCTTCTTACCAAGAGAGGGTCCAAGACGCTTTTTTGCGCAGGATGGACTCGGAAGTTGGCTGTTTCCAGCAGCTGGCTGCCTTTTTCAGGGGGACAGAGGAGACATGTGATTTTGTGAATGAACTGGGGATAGGAGAGGATGGTTTTGTTTTGCTTGTTTTTTTTAAGATTTTATTTATTTGTCTGAGAGAGAGAGAGAACATAAGTAGGCAGAGAGGCAGGCAGAGGGTAGAAGCAGGCTCCTTGCCAGAGCCCGATGCAGGACTTGATCCCAGGACACCGGGATCATGACCTGAGCCGAAGGCAGACGCTCAACCGACTGAGCCACCCAGGCGCCCCTGTTTTGCTTGTTTTTGTTTTGTGTTTGAGAAGGAACATTTAAAGAATGGGTTGGGTTCAGAGAATGACAGAATGATTTTGGGGGAAGAATACAGACATTAGAGAGTAATGATTTACATGATTTTTGTATGCACATTTTTATTTTTATTTTTTAAAGATTTTATTTATTTATTTGAGAGAGAGAATGAGAGAGAGCACAGGAGAGAGGGGAGGGTCAGAGGGAGAAGCAGACTCCCCGCCGAGCAGGGAGCCCGATGCGGGACTCGATCCCGGGACTCCAGGATCATGACCTGAGCCGAAGGCAGTCGCTTAACCGACTGAGCCACCCAGGTGCCCCTTGTATGCACACTTTTAAACACTAGATCTCTGGTGGGTATGCTCAAGAAATCAAACGTGAAGCCGCAAAACACAAGCAGCGTCAAGAACGGCAGAAGCACATGCAGTAAACCCACTCTCTGCTGGAGCAGCTGCATTAGATGGTCTTGCACGCTTCGGTAGCATCCGTGGCGCCGCCTGGACACAGCGGTGCACCCCAATACCGTCTGCATGTCCGGTTGCACTTTGCCTGCATTTCTGCAGAAACTCAGCCTGATGCTCCGCTCACAGGTGTCCTCTCACCAGCCATTCCTTGGGGGCGGCAAAAATAAATCTTCCATGATAATAAAAACTTCAGCGCATTCCTGTGTGGTCTCCTTCACACTGTGAAGATGGGTAGGCGAGACAGTTGTCCTAAAATAGTGCCTGACCTAGTAAGTACTATTTATGTGTTAGCTTTAAAAAATATTAAGATGGTGAGTTACAGTTTAGGAAAAGACAACGGCAACTGAAGTATATGCAGAACAGCAGACAGGTTAAAGGAATAGAGAACATCTCTCCAATTCGGCCCCTTAGGCTCGGTGATTTAGACATAAACTACTCCTATTGTCAAACACCCTCGTATGGAATGGACTATATTGAAACTTCATTCTAATAAGCTTGGTTTTAAAATATTGATGGAAAATCTTCCAAACACAGCATAGTGATGGGATCCCGTTTGGGAGATTATGGCTTATAAATGTGGCCATTGTACTGAATGATGACCCTAGTTTGTTTGGAAAACCTTGAGGGCCAGAGAAATTTAATAGATAAAAATAGAAGCAATAGGGCGCCTGAGTGGCTCAGTTGGTTAAGCGACTGCCTTCAGCTCAGGTCATGATCCTGGAGTCCCTGGATCGAGTCCCGCATCAGGCTCCCTGCTCGGCGGGGAGTCTGCTTCTCCCTCTGACCCTCCTCCTTCTCATGCTCTCTGTCTCTCATTCTCTCTGTCTCAAATAAATAAATAAAACATTAAAAAAAAAAATAGAAGCAATAGATTCCCTAGCGGTGTCGGTAGGCTTTCTCCACTTTGGGCTTCGCATCGAGGGAAAGGAAACTTGCAGCCCAGGTCTGTACCGTGCGGTGTGGCAGACTCTAGTTGCACATGGCGAGTGTCCACCGTGCTGGGCAGCACCGATATTAGGACAGTCCATCATTGCAGGACATTTTATTCGACAGCACTGAGGAACTGTGCCTGCAGCTCCAGGCACCATTCGTCAGGGCTCAGCACTGAAGGGGTCTAATTATTTCTAGAATTTTTCTAACAGAGGCATATGAACGTTAAACCAAAGATGACAGAGAGGACAGGTAGTGACTATTTTTTGTTCCTATTACTACATTTTCCCCCCTATTCCTACCTTTAAAAGAGAAAAAAATTCTGCAATGATGGATTTACTGTTATCATTAATGATAGCTTGGCTAGGTGGGATGGGAAGGTGTTGGCAGAGGTCATCACGGAGAGGACATGACCACTGGTAAACCCAGGAACTAGACCTGGACGGTCAGAGGCTCCTTACTCCCTCCCCTGTCCTTGGAATGCACATTCTGTCTACTGTTCTCATTCTAGAAGCTCCTTAAAAGACAGCCTCGAGAGCGCAAGGTGTTACTGAGACCATCTGGACGATATACACATGACTGAACCCCATTAAGGCCTCTACAGAAACCCTCAGGATTCCGGCAGGTATGTGCGGAGACCTACTCCTCTGGTAGCCGCCCCAGACAAGCCCCGTATGAAAGTTCCCTTGCTTATTAGGTCTGGCACCTGCCAACCTCCAGCCTCTGCCTCTTTCTTCAGCCCCTCCTTGTGCCTCCCCCCGGACCGGTTTCAGATTTCACCCGGGGACCCGCAGGGCTGCAAAGCTACAGGTGCCCCTCCCCCCAGGACCCCCGACTATCTAGGACGCAGAGGAGGAGGATCCCAGCAAGTCCACCTGCGATCTTGTCTGAAGATTACACAGCTTCCAAGAAAGGGGCCAGGAAAGGGGTGAGAGCTTTCCCAGGATTCAGGACAGCTCTGGGGAACACCTGTGGAGGGCGCTAAAACACCCACTCTTACGTCTATGAGCAGTAATCGCGGCTGTGTCCGCAGGCCACGGGGGGCGCAGCTGACTCGCCCGCAGGAACGGGGGTCGCGGTCCGTGGCCGCCTCTCTCCGCTCACACCCCGCCGAGCCTGCTTTCCTGGCAATGGAAGCTCATAACATTTCAGTAACATTCAAGGTCTCACGGCCAGGAAACGAATTCAGGATTTGTTGACGAACAGGGAGGGGGGCCTTGTCCCCTCCTCGCCCCACAACCTCCCAGGGGACCCCGGCCGCATTTCTTTCGACTTCAGACCTTGTTCTGCTACCAGTGGGGTTATTCTGAGTCATCCCGCATCAGTGAGTGGAGGACCAAGCCCCTGGTAAGAGCCGCCGAGATCCCAGGCACAAAACCGTTCCCTGGCACCACCTGGTCCCCATCTGCAGGTCGCGCTGAGCCGCTGGAGCGCCAGCAGAAGGCCGCTGGGCCGCCAATGGCCGCGTGTTAACAGACCCCTGTATAAGATCACTCCGAGAAACGGGACCGTGTCTCTCTCCGCCTGCCTTACTGATGCACCTTGAGAGGCGAGTGGTGCAAGGCCAGGGCTCACGCACAGCCTTTCCACCTGTCCCCAGAGGCCATGGAGCGCATCTGTGGCCAAGCAGACTGCACCAAAGGAGAGACGTCCCAGACCCCGGTCAACCTGCTGCCCTCCTTTATCGTGCTCTCATGGAGCAGAGTGGCTGCGGCCGCCCCGGCAGAGGATGCTGCCTCCTCTCTGAAGCCCGCGTTTTCCAGGTCCTGTGGCGAGGACCATTGGCAGGCCGACCAGCAAGCATGGGCCCCCCTGTGGCCCCTGCATGCCTTGGTAGCGGATGTTCCGGTTTCACATGCTAAACTCCTCTTTGAAGACACCAAACAGTTTTTTCTTCGGCATGAGGCTGTCATAAACGTCGACATGAGTGGAAGACCCCCAGAAAGTTCTCATAAGCCTACGATTCTTTTTTTTCCCCCTCCTAGATTTTGAGCCCAGAACTCTCCATGTTTATTTCATTAAACATGATTTTCCTTTCTGACTTGGCTTCTGAAAGTTCAACTTTAATGAACTCCTGCACAGCGCATGGCTCAGTATTACCCATGTGGCGTATGTCTGAGAAATTTCTACTGAGCTGTAACAGGAGATGTTGTATTATTCAACAGCCACTTGCTAGAATTCAGGCAGTTCTGAATATTAAAAAAGTAAATGAAATGCCTGAATAAAATATAATCTGTGCAAAAGCTCATTTGCTAATTTGATGTAGTCAATGTAACATGTTTTGATCCTATTGAAGCATATTACACGGTGTCTTGTGATCTCTCCTTTGCAGAAGTCATTTAAGTTGCCCTGGAGGAGGCTGGCTGAAGACCCTCCACATGGGTCAAGCGGAGGACCGGCGTGGGGTCAGCGAGAGTGAAGGCGGCGGGCCTGGCCAGAGGGGGGCGGGGGGAGAGGGAGGGCGATGTGTCTGGTTGTCCCCAAGAAGCTCACAGTGACATGTGTTCTCAGCATTTCATTCCCCGTCCCCAACCACGACCACCATCAATTTGCTTGCTTTTTACAACAGACAAAACAGAGACCTGTTCTTCCCACCTTTTCCACAGCCTTCCCTGGCTTTCCTCCACACGCCCTGCAGCCACAGGGCCTCCGCCCGGCCCAGGGCCCAGGGCGGGGATTCGGCACCTGCCTCCCCGTAACTGTGCAGCCTGCCAAAGTCTCCACGCCTGGGGGAGGAGGTTTTTCTTAGGGTTGGTGCTAACTGGACCCCTGGTTTTACTCTTCTGTTTGGCAATATTTCCGAGTACATCCTAGGTGCTTTCCCACCGAGAAAGTGGGAAATGCCGTACAGTAGGTTTCTAGGGTTTCCAGCTGGGAACACAGCACAGTCCCTGCTTGCAGGATCGCCCCTATCCCCAGGTTCCGGAGGAATATAGGCATTTCTCATCCACGCTCAGCTCCCCAGCCAAAGACAGCCACCCTTCTGCAGCCAGCCACCCTCTGAACTCATGCTCTCGAATCAAGGGTGGAAACAGAGATTTTCAAGGGCCTTTTCTGACCGCGCCTCTGTGCTTGAGGCCACCACCTCCAGGGTCAAAGCCGATACCACGGAGGTAAAGAGATTAGAGCACTGCACCCGGCAAGTCAGAGTTCGACAATTGAGACATCTTCAAGGGCCTGAAAATAAGAATGTTTTGTGATTCCAAGAGGCGCAGACCCCGAATCTCTAGGTGTCCCGACAGGGTGGTCGTCAGTGTGAGCATCCGTCGTGGCTGGTGCGGGGACAGCTCTGGTGTGTGGAGCACGTCCTGGGGAACGCAAACTCCAGACACCCGAACGGCGCGCAGACGGAGAGCACATCTGTATTGACCATTCTTTAGTTTCATTCAAGAACGCCTGTTTTAAGCACATTCCCGTCATTTTGTGGCCAGAGCAGGGCCTCCTGCTTTGTGAACACACAGCCCCAGAGACCCGTTCGACCCCAGGCATTATTCTGAATTAAGGTCCTAGCGGTCAGGCAGCTCTGCCTCACCATTAACCATATGCTTTCCGTGCAGGACGTTTACTTGCTAAGAATGGACGCCTACTTACAAAGAGAATTTACGGATTTCTACCCAGTTGACGTATTCAGGCCCCGCTACACCATCCTCTAGGTCTTAACTTTTTGCAATCCGGGCTAGTAGTAAATAGGCTCCAATAGTCAAGCTCAAGTTCTGAGCAATTGTTACGTTAAGTAAATGTTACGTTAAGTAAAAAAAACGTAGAAAGTTACGTTTCTCAGCAAGGGCCTGAGGAGCATTAGCTGAGTCTGTACACAGAGCCTCGGGCATCAGTGCGGCTCCCTCCAGGGATCTCAGGAGCCCTGCTTCCTCTCCTGACCCCTCCCTGGGGTCCCCCAGGCTTTCATGAAACCTGTAATGCGGGCATTCTCCAGCCTTGCACAGAGCACTCCTTAAACCTCCAATCATTATCTCCTGAAAGGACCCTCTTGCGGGGGGGGGGGGGGGGGGGGGGGGGGGTGGCATAGCCTGAACCAGAATCACCATCAACGTCCTTGTCCCTTTGGCATCGCCCCTCCCACATACCTGATTCGCCTGGGACCACAGCCCAGAGAGCCCTGCGCACCCTGGCGCCCAGGCAGCTGGACTGGGAAAGTGCGGAGCTGCCCTGCTGCTAGACGGGGGGCTGGGCATGGAGCAGGGCTTGCAAGCGCTCCATTTCCTGCCCACTTACCCCAGGGAACACTCCTGGCTCCCTCCAGCTTTCATGCCTCCCTGCAGGTGGCTGGGAGAACGGTTTGGGCCACAGGCAAGAGGCAGGGCCTCATGCAACCTTTCAGGAACTCTGCAGACCAGGAGGGGGGAGGGGTGCATAGGTGGGAGGAAATGCTGTCCTCCTGGGGAACGGTGAGGAACCCTGGTGGAGGCCACAGCCCGGACAGACGTCCCCACTGAAAGGCTGAGACTTACTCAAAAGGGTACAGAATACCCGCTCTCCTCCATCCCTTACCATCATGCCAAACTGGTTCCAGTAGAAGAACACTGGATTATAGCTGAAAGAGCTCCAAGATAGTCTCCCTGAGCAGAACAGACAGGGAAACCCCAGAGCCCAGACAGCAGGCAAAACCAGCACACTAGAGAGATTTAAACTTCCTGATACCTACCGATTTCAAACACAGCTCGACTCCTTATCAGATTAACACATGCTCACACTAACGGCCTGTTTCCCTCAGTTCTTATCACACAAGCAGCATGTCTGGCTTGCAATAATAAAAAAAATGACAATTCTTGCCAAAAACCTAGAAAAACACAGTCTTAAACAGTTATTGGAACCAGACTCAGGACTGTAATTATGAGATTTATCAGATATTTAGAATTATCAGATATGACCGACAAAATTCTATAGACCATGTACTTAAAATACTTATGATTAATATGTTAAAGTTTCTAATTAAAAAAGTACCCACATGCACAAACAGGTGGGTAATAAAAGCAGAGAAATGGAAACTCCAAGAGAGAATAAAAAGGAAATGTTAGCAACCAAGAGCATGGCAACAGAAAGAAGGTCTCTAATGGGCTCATCAGTTGATTCAACATTGCTGAGGAAAGAATCTGAGCTAGCACATAGATCAACCCAAGTTCCTTTAACTGAAATGCAAAGAGGAGAAAAAGAAAAAGTACAACAGAACATCTAAGAATTGTGGGACAATATCAAAGCTAGAACACACACGTGATTTTGATACTGGGGGGAGATAAATGACAGAAGAGGACAAATGCAGGACATCAGAAGGGCCAGGAGCTTTCTGAAAGTCCTAACACACAACTATCGACCCAGGAACCTCCAAGAACACCAACCAGAACAAAACATCCACAAAAATAACCAATCAGCCAACAACAAACCCACACTTAGGTGCATCATATTCAAACTGCAGAAAACTGAAGACGAAGAAAAAAATCTTGTGAATTGGGGGTGGGGAGAGCAGTGGGGACACGCAGAGGGCAGAGAATTACCGTAGGCTTTTTTGCCAGAAACCATGTAATCAAGAATGGAGTGCAATGGAATTTTTAGTGTCGAAAGGCAGCTCAGATTCTCAGGTGTTCTGCTCATCTTCCAAAACCCCCATCTTCACGCACACATACTTCCTCTAATATTTCTTACGCCAAAAGGCCAATTCTTGAAAACCTGCACTTTAGTGTTACTCTTAGTTTGGTAACAGTCATACACCTAATTTTCTTGGCTCTAAAGTAGAAATCAAAATATTTTCCTAAATCACAAGAAGTTGTTACTGTTCAATAAAATAACAACACTTATGAACTTGTGTAACCAGAACGTTACCATCCAGTTAAACAGAACCTGCTCTTTTCCCCTGGCTCTCATTAATGGAGGGATTTTCTTATGAGTAGTATGTTCCTTTGTTTGCAGGTAAAGAAAGGATATTTTTAAAACTAACCAATTTTTGAAAAGAAGTCTCTGGCTCATAAAAGTGGAAAGTCCCTTTTAACGTGGCCATCAGGCATGGCTGGCCCCAGCTCTGTTTCTCTGTGATTCTTCTCCCGGCTCCGCCCGCCATGAGGGCAGAGGCCGCTATATAGTTCTAGGATTCACATCCTCATCACACGGACCAGGGGAATGTCTCCTGTCCTAGGGCTCTCAGAGAAGCAAGGAATTTTCTTTGTAAGAAGCCCCCCAGGAAACCTCCCTTAAGTTCTACTGGAACAAATTGGGTTACAGGCCCATTGGTGAACTAATTCTGTTGCCATGTATTGATTTACTTAAGTCTGGGATTCTGGTGGCAAAGGAGAACTGGGTCACTTTCCTTTGGTTACAAAAATCAAGGGCACTCCTGCAGCTGGACAACAGGTTAACTATGTACCAAGTACATGATCCAAGTACAGAGAGGTAACCAAGTCAAATCTGGGTGCTCTTCTGGAAGGGGATAAGCAAAAAGGGTGGCAGAAAGCCAACGAGCAAACGTCCCCTACACCCATAAAATACACAACTTAGTAACTTAAAAATTCTGCCACAGAAGTCACTGGATGTGGGTAGTTACCGGGTTACTTTATGAATGACCCCGCAGAACTTCAAGAATCTCTGACCGGAATACTACATTCCACAACAATAAATGAACATGTGAAGACCTACAGCCCAATGAAGACAACTATGAATTTTGTTATTCAAAATATACCAGCACCTAAAGATCTTCAGATGAGCAGCACCAGACTCAGATGTTCTAGCACAAGTCCAAGGCCCGCAGCAGAGATTCATGAAGCCAGCACGTGACGGCTCACCCTCTCACTTGGCCATGTTGGAGCAGATCAAGAATGCGTATTGCCATTGCAAAACGACAGACGTCCTAAAGATTTTCATGGGCACACAGAAGTTCAGATTCCTGAGACAGGAATTTGTTTCGTCTATAGGTATGTTTAGATAAACATATGCACTTGCTTGGAAGACAGGAAGGGGAGAAAATAGAGCCGATTTCCTTCTCCCGTGGTCAAATGAGAGTAGCCCCAAAACAGAGCTCACCCCTTCCTTTCGGGCTCAGTGTGGGTTGGACATCGGGCAAGGTCAGCATGCCCTGGACCCTGTGGCACAATGCACAGTGGTGCAGAGCTGTGTGCATCAGAGCGGGGAGGCCGTTGCCCATTATCAGGTGTCTGAACATTCACTCAGACTATCCCCTTTCCCTGATGGTTTCCTTTGCTGTGCAAAAATTTTTAGTTTGATGTAGTCCCATTCATATATGTATATTTTTCATTTTTTTGCCCTTTGGGCATTGGGTTTAAATGTCAGATAGTTGATTAAGGCTCCTAATACTAACTTGTCAGCATGAGTCCCGATTCTGTCTTAGGAGATGCTGACAGATGTCAACTGCATGTCATCTACAAGCTTGCTATGTTAGTCTCTGATGACTTCCCCTAGGGCAATAATTAAAATATTTCACAGTAGGAACTAGGTGATTTGTGTATAAAAATCCTTCTAATTTCACTTCCAACTCTTCTCTCTACTGGGATACTTTGGAAAATGGACCCAGAATCAACCTATTGGACAGTTTCTAATCCTTCCGGAGATGTAGCCCCTTGGAGAGTTTCTGACCCTGAGAGCCTGCCCAGTGTTATCCTGAAGGGTCTTCCACATCCTTTCCCGCTGCCAAATCTAAGAGTCAGGCTGTTCCCAAGGTCACAGGGGTGGTGATAAAGAACACGTCTACAGTTACTGTCAGGCTCCTGATGTGCACGCTGTCTGGACCTGCAGTCCAATCCTCAGATAAAACTGTTGAGTGCTGGCTCATTATCAATTAGCTCACCGTTTTGAGTTTTAAAACTGAGCCATGTTAAGTTGAAGGTCATTTTGTCTAATGAGCGATTCAAAAGTAAAATGGTAACCAGCAATTCCTTTTATCTGGTAAAATAATACTTCTGATTGGTTTTCTCTTGTTAATTTGTTTTTTCTTACAGGGTTGTCAGCTAAGGGCTCAGAAGGGTAGACAGAAAATGCTTCTTCCTCCTCTACAACTCCAGGTCCTATTTCCTACTCTCTTGTGTCTCCATGATAGAGGGTGTCCTAATGATAAGTGAGGACAAAAGGGGAAGGGAGATGCATCTAGGCCTAACTTAGAGGCACACAGAACCCTTAAGGCAATTTTGTAAATAGCCTTGGCTGATAAATGAGAACTGAGTTCATCACAAAACAATTCCGGAGAGAATTTTAATGACCAGAATTTTACTGGCGATTTAACCAAACATCAGGTAATGACATTATTTCACAGAGTAAACAGCATGAGGGCTGCAAATGGATGGACGGACAGGACACAGGACAGAACAGCCAAGAGGAAACCAGCACTGGCTGAAGCATCAGAAAGCTTGGGATGGAATTGTTAGAAGGGCAAGTAAGAAGACAAAGAACATTCTCATCAGAACGTCAATAAAATTTGACCTTGGCCTTTCAAGCCCCTGCAGGTGAATGCTTTGTGTTTATAAATGCTTGAAGTCAAGCATTTATAATCTGGAAGAGTTAGTCAAGTACTGAGAGCCTGAAGATCTCCTCCCAAAGTCTTCTTTCGACAGGTGGTGGATAGGAAAGGCAGGAGAAGTTTCATAGGTGCTAAAGGTCAGGTAGAGAACCAGCAGAGACCAGGCAGAGGTCTAGCCCAGCACACATGGCCTTTCAGACCCATTACCGTTCTGGTCAAGTGAAGCTGATTCACTTCTCAACCATTCGTTTTGTGTGTGACCCAGGGGGTCCTTGTTGTAGGTGGGCAGGAGAAGTCAGAACAGGCTGTTGAGATGTGAAGGATGGATACTATGTGTGTCTTATATGGATCCCTCATCTCCTGACTTTTAAGATTTGGGTAAGTTTTCCACAAACCACCATTTAAGGAGATCATTCCAAATCCTGTCCACCAAAAAAAAAAAACAAAAAAAACCCCACTAGAAATTCTTGAGGTGAGTATCACCTCATGGCTGCCTGTGGCTAGGACATTGGGCTTCCTGCGAATGGGGGAGTGTATCACCCCAGCGTCTCACATTTCCTGGCTTTGCTCTGCATCACCTTGAACCAAAATATAATATTCAAGCCTGTCCTCAATTTCTATCTTTTAAGAGACCCACTTCACAAGGGCTTTATGTGAAGCAGACTAAGCAGAAAATTTGGCGTCGGGCTAGTGGTAGAGGAAAGGTTCACATCTCGGCCACAAAACCAAGCATAAATTGAACATTAGATCTCCTTGTTCCTAAAATGCCATCAGCCACTTCGCTGCCGAGGATGCTCATCTGCTGATGACAGAGTCCCTGCTTGGACTGTTCTCCATTCCAATCCTACATCCTTGTCTCCTCTGATTCCGGAATCCCTGTTCTTTCTCTCATGCAAATACACTATCTTTTTGCCTGAGAGTTTTCTCTGGTTCAGCGGAGACTGCTCCACTCCTGTGCCCTGTTCTGTCAAACTGTGCTTGGAGGTATTGCCTCCTCAGAGACTCCTCCTCGGAGGACTGATGGACGCCCCCGTACAGATCCCGTGGGTCCCCCTCACCTCCTGGGTGCGAGGACCCTCCCTGGGTTTACAATTCCCCCAGCAGCTTCGAGCTCTACTTGGTGACATAGAGTCGATTGGTTTCCTTCTCTTCCTCTCCGCCCCCTATGCCCACCCAGGTGTGTTAGGAGCTCACCTCCCAAATAAGCCCCTTGCTCTCAACTCTTTCAGCATCTGCTTCTGGGAGAAATCAAAATGTAACATAGTTACTCCCTTCTAGGAAGAAAAAACATTTTTCTTCCTCTGTTCCTGTCCTGATCAGATTTCCTCCCTCTATATGTGTCAGAAAAGTTTCCTAAAACAATTGGCTTATTTGGGGGGGAGGGGGGCAGGTGTTCACAGAGCAGTGACTTTGAAGGTGTCACATGACCAAGGCAGGCTGACTTATACTGGTCTTCTCACCAGGGTGACGTTTTGTTGGGAGCATCAAGTACTTTTATGCTGGGAATGACATCCCTGGCAAGAAATGAAGGCTCAGGTTGGCGGTGTTACGAAGAATGTAATGCCTCAAACTGTGCTTTTCAGCAAAGGCCATTTTAATTCCAAGGTTAAGTTTGTCTCCTCTGCTTTAGGAGAGTTTAGGAAACAGTAACTCAGCATCTACTCTGGGAGACCCCGGGGAACGTAGCGCTGGAAGAAACACGCAGGTGTTCACATCCTAACTGAGCAGACAGGCTGTCACCGGGCATTTCCAGTCGGTGTTGTGAGAGCTCTGCTAGGTGGGTGCCTAAGCTCGCCACTGGAAGCAGGGTGTTCGGTGTTTGCAGGACATGAATGTTTAACAATGGCTCGTTGGATGAACGGAGGAACAGATGTGAGCCCTCTGCAAGGAAGGTGACATTCTTGCAATCTCCGACATTTCTGAATTGTCCAGGAAAACTTGGGTTGGTATTCCTTGTGGAACAGAAGTCAAAATTCAGGTCTTGTCTTCTTCATCAGGGATATTTGAGAATGTTAGAACCAGGGAGGATGTAGAAATCATTTAATTCACTTAGTGAGAAGTAGAAAGGTTAGTGGGATATCCCAAAGTCAGAGTGAAACCATCTAGATCCACATCTTACTGCATTTCACATAAAGGACCTTCCCTGGACACATCACTCATACCGGTCACACCTCTCACACCCACACCAGAGAAGCACCTGATCATACTCCTATGTTCAGTGACTAGGTGGAAAACTCAGAAAAAAATAAAGCACCACATAGGACTAAATTTTCCTTCAATTTCTCTAGGGAAAAGGGAAACTAGCATAAACAAACCATTTAAAATATTATGAGAACAGCGTACGACACAATGGAATTGAATTTCCAACAGCCTAGATTGTTCATAAAAGTCCACAGATTACTCTTTAAGGGGGACAACTGCAAAACTGCCTTTATGTTGAGTAAGACACTGATTTATACCTTCTATTTTCCAGGGACCTCACCATTCTTCCGTCTTTCAGGGAATTTCCTACCATAGAGTCTTTGAGAGAGGAAATCAACTATTCTAGAGTTTTCTTTTGCCGTTAACTCAAAAGAGAATGTAGCAATGTTTTTAATCAAAATTGTAGCATTTGGAAGTCCAAAGGGTAAGACTGCATTACACCCCGGGGGCGGGGGTGGGGTGGGGTGGGGTGGGGTGGGGTGGGGTGGAGCTCTTTTCAGCTTTGGGAAAAGAGAAGTGATTTACTACCAGATTCTTGAAAAAAGCGTATGGAGGAGAGTACATGAGGTGTTTTTAACATAGATTCTCATCTACTTGCACAACTTGGCATTTCAAGAAACATGAGGGAATCTTGACCAGATGAGCATGGGCAGAAACATGGGGCAGGAAAAATGCTCTGATACGTTTTCAAAATTAGAAGTGGGCGAAGAGTAGGACAAGCTTTCTCTTCATTTATGAAGAGTTACAGCTCCTTCCGATGGCCAGAGACTTTTTCTATGAACTTGAGCTAAGTCTAGAAAAGAGTGCTCTTTCCAAAGGGTTTGTATTACAAACTCCAGATGGAATAGAAGTGTCCAACCTGATGAGTGCTAAGTGGAAGATCAATATCGGAGTAGAGAGCAAGGGGTTAATATACTAATAAGGTAACTGATGTTGGCAAGAGGAGCAAGCACTTGCCTGTCTAGAAGTAACTGCAGATGATGGCTTAAAAGCTTTCGCTTGCAAGTCTGAAGTGATAGCAGTGTAATAAATCTCAGCTCCAAAAATCAGAATGGTTTTGAGCCAGCAAGTGGCAAATCCGGAGTCCGAAAGTTGAGGCTACCAGGGGGAGGTCAATAATTAGAGGTAAAATACAAATACCCACAAAGTCAGAATCCGGCCTTAATCATCCTTTTATTCCCACTCAACCGTGCCTGGAACATAAGAAGAACATAAGCACCTTGCTGAATCCATTTGATAGTTACTGAGTGCTGACCATGAGCCAGACCAGGAGCCGAGGATGGGGGAGACTCTGAAGCTGACTACACTGGGTGAAATACAGCGAGGACGTGCCGTACCAGAGAACAGTGGCTGGTACCTACCCAGGAAGGATATTAGCAGGAAAAATGATCTGAGCAGGTGGGTTGGAGAAGCCATTACAGAGGAGAAAATTATTTCTCTGCCTCCTGAAGGACTGGTAGGGGGTCACCAGGTGAGTAAGAGAGGTCAGGTCATGCCGGGCAAAAACAACAACAAAAATCCAACAAAACACGACCACCAGGAAGTCTGTGCATGGGCAGTGGTGATGCCATATAATGGCCCACATCTGGAGAACAGCCGGGAATACCGTATTGCCACAGAGAAGAATCGGGGGCAGGAGAGCGCCCGGGGAGATCATTCTGGCCAAAGATACGGCCACAACGTCAGGCTGGAGCCAGACTGAGGAATTTCCTCGGTAGATGGGGTTTGCCGCTGGAGTTCTGCACTGAAGAGCTTGCCTTGCTGCCCACTGAAAGTCTCAGTACAATCTCTACGGCTTGTCATGTTCTGTGGGGGCTTTTAAGAATGTGGACTTGTCAAGTTGCCTGGGAAATTGAATTCGGATGGTGAGGCAGAAGGAACGATGGACCCCAGACTACAGAACCTCTGCAGAAGGTCTTAGCAAGACGTGATGACCTCCTCCCCCGGTAGCAAAGATGATCGTCAGCCAGGCCTGACACGCAGGACAGAGGGGAAGTCCCAGTAGGCCAGTGTGTTCTGACAGGACGCGGTATCAGTTTGTTTCCCCAGTTTACACGGGAACTTTATCTTTAGGAGAAAGCTCAAGGTGATTTTGAAGGGTTAGAGATTGTGCCCCCCACCCCAAATTCATGTCCATTAAACCTCAGAATGTGACCTTATTTGGAAGTAGAGTCTCTGCAGATGTATTAAGTTTAAACGAGGTCCTGGGGATTGGGATGGGCCCTAAATCCAACACACGGTGTCCATACCAGAAGAGGACAGAACATAGAGACAGAAGAAGCCATAGAGGACAGAGGCAGAGACTGAAGTAGCTAAACTCCAGGGAATGGCCAGGATTGCTCAGAGCCACCAGTCACGAGGAGAGAGCCATGGGACCAAATCCTCATTCAGTGCTTCTAGAAGGAACCAACCCCACCAACAGATTGATTTTGGACTTCTTAGCCTCCTTAACTATGAGCAAATAATACATTTCTATTATTGTACGCCACCCAGTTTATGGTAATTTGTTACCAAAGTCCTAAGAAACTAGTCCAGTGATGTATTTTAATAAATTGAGAAGCTTATTAGTCATTGGTTAATCTAGTGGATGTGGTCTTTCATCAGTTATGCATGGGATTTTATCAGGAACTATAATTCGATTTCCAGATGCTGATTCTGGGATGTGAAAAGCTCGGAAAAATGCGTCCAGCAGGAACTTGTAACATTTAGGTTTTCTTGATATTGGTCTTTAGTTTATCACAGTTGGGTATGCTAGACAACAGTTCTACGGATAGCAACTAAGCATGATGGAGAAAGTATTTAAAATATGCACTGATGAGCCAGCAAGATGCCGACAAATCCTTGTAGTCCAGTGACGTGAACCCAGAGCTCCAGAAAGTCAAGCTGGTTCTGAAGTGAGGTTTTTATCCTGGTGACACCTGTCGGATTTGGTGACCTTGACCCCCTGGTGTGGTCGCCAAGCAGGGCACAGGGGGCCAGGAGACAAAATGTCAGCCCACCCAGGGTGAGGGGTCTAAAAAAATCACACAGACCCCGCTCATCCACCACCTCGAATGCTGACACTACAAGAAGAGTTAATTCCAGAAGAAAATACCAAGGAAACTTATCTGTCAGTACCTGGTTTTGAGGGGGGGTGGGGAAATCTTCCCTGACATTTCTTAGCTATGGGACTGTTCTGTCCTGGTCAGTTCATAGTCTGCGTTCACATTATTTGAATCTGTTCAACAATTTCAGTCCAAAGTTTAATTTTAAGCTGATTCCAGGTTGAGGCAAAGGCAAATCCTCTCTGGATGAATGAACCTTCAAACCACTCTTGAAAAATTTGAACTGCTAAGGTTGATAGGAATATTAGCTAATAGCAAAACTAACCCAAACACGTGCACACACAACCCATCAGGAGGAGGTCTGCAAATACTTCAGATGCTGGAATTACCAATTGGGGAATATTGGAGCGTTAAATTATTTTGACAAATAGAAGATAGGATTAACATAAGTTTAGGAGGCCATAACATGTAACAACAACAAAGCCTTATTAAGATGTCAGAGGACTTTATATATAAAAGAAACAAATTTAAAACTTCAATAAAGATCAAATGATATATATAAATGAAATTAATGAATTGGAAACTAAATAATTACCCCCAAAGGTGCACAAAGCAACAGGCGGAAGATAGGTCAGAGAAGACAGGTGTGGAGGGGGGAGCAGCACAAACATTTGGATTCCAAAGTGAACAGAATGGGCGAGAGGTGAATTTAGAAGTGTTAATGCCTGAGAATTTGGAAGATTTTAGATAACTAAGAAATATAAAGAATTTTAAAATCTAAAGACTTTTTTTAAAAGATTGGATCTTTCAATTCAGGAAGGCTACAATATTCCAAAAGGGTTAAATCAAAATAAACACATCTGTAAACATCTGGTAGGGCACTTGCAGACCCCCAAAGGGAGGAGGTGGTCCTAAACACGGTGAGAGATCAGGCTACCCGCCTAGGAACCAGCAGTCTGGCAGGACACTCAGCAGGACGGGAGAAGCCAAGGGAATATTTTCTTAAAGAAAAACAGAGAAAGTGACAGCAAATCTGATATTTTATGCCCAATAAACCTCTATTTCCCAGACAATTGTATAATTCAGCCATTTCTAAGAAAAACGGAGGCTTTTTTTTTTTTAAACCTCCAACAGTTCCTTACCAAAGGAATTATTTCAAGGACAAGCAAAACATCCCAGATGGAAGATCTTAAATGAAAGACAAGTTGACAGAGCTTAATATGTTGTTACATCCACACAAACCCTGTATGAGAACAATGATGGTGTCTTGGGGGCTTAGAACAAGATAGAATTATAGTCCTAGAAATAGTAATGTATATTTACATTAGTAAATGGAAGGAAGGAAGGAAGGTGATTGGATTTAACATTAACTTTAGACTTTACTAATCATGCCCTATTAAAACATCCGGGAAGACCACTAAAAAACAAAAACAAAAAGCAAAACAAAGAAAAAAAGAAAACCACTTATATAAATTCCATACTAGTTGGGGACAAAATGACTCAAATTTGCATCAATAAAAACAGGGCAAACAGCCTAAGGTAGGAGAAATATATTTAAGACCACTACAAGTTACGAAAAAATGAGAAGCATTAAACTCTAAAAGACAAAAATACTAATTGCAATGTGGTGTGCTGAAACAAATTAGTAAATGCTGTTAGTACAGAACCTGGTGAAATGTGAATAAAGTCAGAAAATTCAGTTTATAATGCTCTATTAATATTGATTTCTTAGTTTTGACCAACATACAGTGGCTGTGTAATATGCTAACATAAAGGGAAACTGGGGAATGGCATTTAGGAACTCTACTATATTTGCAAATTTTCTGTAAGTCTAAAATTTAAAAAAATTTAGAAGTAAAAATAGTCCTAATGGATTTTTTAAAAAAATTCTATCACCGTTTACAAGAGATAGAGCTAAAGACTCAGAATAGCTGAAAGAGAATGAAAAATTATGTCAATTCCAGAAAAAAATACAGCCTTCCTATTATAACACCACACAAAATAAACTGTAAAGCAAAAGGCATTATGAGAAGTAAAGCTAGTTATTCCTATTGATAAAATAATCAACTCTCAAGCTGATAAATGGTTTAAACCTCTAGGTATGAAATAATATAGCCTTAAAGTGTATAAACCACAAATTGGCAGAAGTATAAGGAGAAAATGATCCATCTGCCATCATAGTGGGAAGTTTTAATAGTTCTCAGTAATTGATGGATCAAACCAAGCAGAGTTGGATCAAGTATCAACTATTTTGCCCATTCAATACCATCCTTTTTGTAATGATGGGCTGTGTGTAGGACATTGGGCTCAGCAATGGCAGAAGACACAGGAGTATTTCAGAAATTTTGAAATATTTGGAGTTGTTCTACTTACCTGTTGCTGATTTGTAACTTAACTGCTTTATGGTTAAAAAATAATGAATCCTTTGAAAGTCATTGAGTTCCTTTAGGACTTAGTGCAAAGTCAATTTTATTAATTGTCCTGTGTCAGCTTGAAAAGAACGTCTGTGTAGAATATTATACCCAGCTTTGAGAGAAACTTATAGTTAGAAACATTTATATTAGAAACAAAGGATGAATGTCAGTGTGCTAACATCTATTTTAAGGATTAGACAGTAGAATAAAAAATTTAGGCTCCCCCCCCACCCACCCAGTACTGTCAGTGAGGAGACAATCACTGTCATTGGTTGGTGAAATGCCATAGGGAAGAGAACTTGAAAATATGATGTGATAATAGGGTCCCCTCCAAAAGTTGTCCCAGTATATCGCAGCTGAGATAGCACTATTCATGCACTCAGGAGGCGGTGGGATTCCACAGGGGCAGGGACTAAACCCGGCCTGGGATTTGGGAAAAGGACCTCTCTGGAGAAATAGCCTTTAACCTGAGGGATCGAGGGCGAGCAGGATTCCCCCTCCAGGCAAAGAGAAACCCTCACTTGCACAACTCGGAAGGAGACCGGGCCCAGGCTGGGAGGTTCATTTCCCTTTCTCCGGCTTCAGGGAAGTTGGGGGCACAGCTCCGAGTGAGCCCTGAGCACCAGGGGCCCAGGAGACTGGCCAGCACCCAACTCCCTTCCTCAGGAACAAGGGCCTCTGGGTCTTTCTATGTGGTAACTTTGTGAGTCAACAATGTCTGGGTCATTAATCCCATGTTAGGAAGAAGAGGATGAAAATGAATCAATCCATCAGGACTTTGTTTCCTAGCAGCTAATTGCAATCATCCGATACCGATGCCTGATTGAAGTTGTTCACGATTGAAGACTGCTGGCCTCATGGAAATTTCATCAACTGTTTGACGCAAGGGACCTTAGTTCTCATCCCTAGTGCTTCTCTAACCAGCTACGCAACCGAGGGTGTGTCTTGACATTTCTGTTGCTCAGTTTACTCATCTGAAAATGAAGGAGGGGGGCTGCATTATTAGACCCCCGGGAGCTAACTAACCTCTCCATTTGTCTTCAGAAAGGGGTGGCAAGACCTCCCCGTGCTTTGGGTACTGGTGGCTGGGAAACTGGACGGCACCACAGGAATAGCTGGAAACTAGCCAACCCTCATGGACTCTCCTGAGGGCCAGGCCCCTCACACGCCTCACTTCACTTCGTACAACCAGCCCCGGAGGTACATGAAATTCTGGTCCTCCTTTTACAGTGGGGATCCTGAAGTGAAAGGAGGTAAATAACTTGCCCAAGATCACCCAGCTCATAAGGAAAGGAGCCAGAGGTGACCCAACCACACAGAGTGCTCTGCCGGGGAGGGAAGAAGTCAAAGAGGGAACAGAGTGAGGGGTAATAGGGGCCTATGATAAACTGGGTTTCACAATCCGGTTTGTGACATGCTGCGGTCGGACAGTTACATTGCACACCTCCAAGGGGCATTATCCACACAGATGGATGGAGCGCTCTGCAGGGATCCAACATGGCGGCCCAGCAGAGCAGCCCCGGGCCCAGGAAGAGGCACAGCATTCACATCACCCTCCCCAAACCCCCTTACTCTTCTTTCCTCTCGTTGCTGGAAGCACAGTCAACCTAAATTTGAGGTGGAGGTAGAAGGTGGGAAGTAGAAATTAGCATTCATCAAGAGAAAGGTTTAATACACTTACTACAGAAGAGAAAGTATTCTAAAATTATGATTCATTTGTTCAAAAACGATTTTCTTATTAATGCAGACACACACAATCCCAGTTGTTTCAGGTCCACTGGCAGAAGGAATCCCTAACCCTTCTGTGTGGCTTCTCTCCCTGAGCACCTGTCAGTTGCACCTGCAAGGCGAACTTTTAGAAGACCCCAGACCCTTCCCTCCGTCATTTAGAGAGCTTGCTATGGGCATGGATCATACAAATGCTACATTAGCATACAAAGGGCATTTGCTTTGAAGAAGAGGTGATTAACATCAGAACGCCTGCAGTATTGAGAATCCTGTATTCCTCTGGAGAGGATATCTGTGATTTGCTTCCACACAAAAATAAGGAGCACCTTCTAATTACAATCCTTGAGGCCCTTGAGACACCAGTGGTCTTTGGCCCGCTGTGCTGCTCGAATGGGAGTTCATTTTCTTGGGGTTGTGCTGATCATATTATCATGCAGTTTACATCACAATCCCGTTGAAGGAGCAACCTAGGCAGTTATCTTCCTAACAGGAAAAGAAACAGCATTTACATCATTAGACTTTAAGAATCAGGCCAATCAGAAAACAAAAGTCAGTTGCGTCAGAATCCTTCCTTCATTGATGTAATCATTTGTTCATTCATTGTTCTACTAGAGCGTAGTGATTCCAAGTACTAGGTTTAGAATGAGAGCTGGACCCACACCCCAGCCTGCAACCTTCTCAGGACCTTGAGCAAATTAATCTACAGTCCAGTCCCCTTATCTGTAAATTGGGTTAATACCCCTCACCTTAGAGAGTCATTATGAGAACTGATGGCATAATATAGTGAAAACGCAGTAGGTGTAAGTTAATACCACCTCTCTGGGTCTCAGAGAAACAAGCTCAGTGTTAAAGAAGTTCAAAAATACGATGAATATATTTTATTTCCATCAAGGCTGATTTCTTGCCAGTTTGGGATTCTGACTAGTTTGGACTTCGACATTTAAAAATAAAAGTAACTATATATATGAATACACACAATTTTTCACCATTAAGGAGTTTTCCACTTGTGCACGGAGTATGGAGTCCTCTGCTTTCTTCTCAGGAGAGGGAACAGGGCCCCCTTCTTTGCCCTCGATACTGAGGGTTCTCACAAAGCTACAACTTCTCTTCAGTTTGGACCTGAGCTTGGTGGGCCCCAAGAGGTCAGGAGAAGTTGCTCTGGTCTCTTGGTTTTCTAACCACACTGGGGAGATGTACAGAAAAAGGAGGCCACAGAGATGGGCAGGAGGCTTGGAGCCAACGCGGTCCGTGCTTCATGCTAAGGTTTCCACGCTGAGTGACGCCTTCATCAGTTCACACGGAACCCTGCCTTGAACTCCAACGCTGTACTTGCACCAAGAGAAATAAGCACTAGCTGCGATTTACTGAGCTCTTACCGTGTTGTCTACACAGCACCAGTATCTGTCCAGGCATTTCCTTACTTAACCCTCATATTCGAGGAACCAGGCAGGTAGTATTATTACTCTTACATGATGGGTGAGAAAACCGGGCTTGTGGAATTAACGACTTGCTGAGATCACACCGCTCCTTTCCCTGTTGGGCTATCACGGAGTGTCCGGATCTGTGAAGTGCTCTGCAGGGCAGGAAGGTGCAAGAGGCTGAACAGGTGTCCCCTGTAGTCTGATGGAGGAGGTAAAGCACGCACCGAGGACAGCACAGCCCTATGGGACAGACGGACGTCATGAAGAGCAGCATTATGCTTTGGTGTTTTGTTTTGTTTTTTTGAGAGAGAGAGCATGCACCAGTGGTGGGTGGAGGGGGACAGAGAGAGAGGGAGAGAGAGCAGACTCCCTGTTGAGTGCAGAGCCTAATGCCCGGCTCAATCTCACGACTTTGAGATCCTGACCTGAGCTAAAATCAAGAATCCAGTGCTTAGCTGACTGAGCCCCCCAGGTGCCCCTCTGTCTGTCCATTTAACTTAAGTCCCCAAATAACCCATATGTATATGCCTATGGGTCACTGCCCCTGCTTAGACTGTGTCCCTCTCTGGGCCTCCTCCCCTTCTTGTCCCACTTCTTCCCTTCCCGACCTCCTGTGGTGATTCCAGACTCAGCCCAGAACTGGTCTTTTCAAGAGTCCTTCTTTAAAGTGCATCGATGCTAAGCCCAAATGTGCTACTAGAACCAGCTTTGCAAGCCTGAATGGTTCATTCAGCGTCTCTGAACTCCATAAAATGGGTCCAAGATGGTAACCGTATCTCTAGCTACTCCACAAAAACAGCTGTCAATTTTTCCAAATGAGACAATATGCCAACTGCATGTTTGTTTATTACTTCAGAGAGTGACCCCCTCTTAGCAGGACTGTTATCTTCAGATCTTGATTTAAGAGGGTTGCATCAGAAATTTCAGAGTCAGCATTAGCTCCAAACGAAGAAAAGAACAGAACATTCTCCATGTTCTTCTCTTCCTGCTTGGTCTCATTACACCTTATTTCATGAGGACTCTGTGGGAGCTCCTTTCCAGCATCTCTGAGGATAATTCCTCCCTCGGCTGTGTGTGTGTCACCTCAGAATGTACTAACCCCGTGAGGAAGAACACCACTTCTATCTTTAATTTTATTAGTAAGTGTAGTGAGACTGACAACATCCCCCCCTTTTCCATGTATGTGTTTGTGAAAAAGTATGCAGGAGTTGGGACAGATCCAGAATGCATCCTCGCCTCTTGGCCTTCGGATCAGATTGCTGATTCAGGACTTAGCAGGCGTCCAACCCCTCATGGTTTTCCACTGAATCTTTTTACCTCCTAGGATTCCCTGAAGTGAATACAACAGAAAGCCAGGAGGTAAGATTCCTAAGTGACCATGATATTCATTCAATAGTGCTTTCACATTTCATAAGTACTGAGGGAGAAATAAAATATGATGTCTTTTTTATATAAAAGCACCAAGTACCTCATTCCCCTGACCTGCATCTAAAAATTGGGGAATCCTTGGCTAATTGAACCAATATTCCTTGCCTGGCTATCACTCTATGAATAGTAAAGCATCACATGAATTTTAATATTTTGGTTTGAGACTTTGGCCTTCCTAGATTTCAGGGGGTGAAGGAGTTTGCCCACAAAGCTCTGTGGTTATTGAGAAGGTGCTGGGCAGCCAAGCACACGGGTAACGGCTGTCTCCGGTTTTGTGGAGGAAACCGACACTCTTCCATGGCACAGAAGACAAGACACCAGGCACAGCATCGCGACTTTCTCCCAGCAAGCTGTGCTTCTTGCCCACTTGTAAGCCGTTTCTTAGGAAGAGAGATGCAGGAGGACATAGATAGCAATTCCTACGCTCTAACAAAAGGAAGGGGAGAAAAATCTCAGGCTTCAAAGAAATATCCTAGTAACATGGAGGAATTGAATTTGAGAGAATGTGGTCATGTCTTAGATCCCACACAGGTATTTTTCCTGAACTACTGAAATAACCTTTTTATGAAGTTGGTCTTGAAACAGAGTCCTAGCAGAGCATTGCAGCTATGCTCCTGTGTATAAAGAAGGGACTGCCCCAAAGACGCAGAGGGCTTTCAGGAGAAAGCAAAACTCCTGTTTTATCTTGCTCATCTTTTGGCAGACAAGGTTGTATTTTCTCCACCTCATCTGTCCACACCCAGCTAAACCTCCTCTGTGAAGTGCTAATGAGATCCTGAAAGAAACAGTGAAGTTTTATATTCGGTGCTGAAAATTGGTGCTTTTTCAATTCTTTCCTGATCACATTGAACAATGACCTTGGGTGACTCACTTGCTCCATCCTGCCTATAATTTTTTCACACAATAGAAAGTGGGTCCAGCATATGCAACATGCATACAATGTCCTGCTCGGATAGCGAGCTCCCTTCCCTGCTGAGCCCACGTGAAAAATCACTTTGCAACAAAATGGACCTGAGTCTGCAAAGCAGTTGGACCCATTTGCCATCCCTGAAACAGAGCAAAGAAAATGTGCCTTGAAGACAGGCCGTCTTGACTTTGAATCTCTACAGCTTACCAAGTGTAGAACCCTCCTGCTTTGCAGAGTCATCGTGAGAAAGGGAGAAAATGTACAGAAAATGGCACCCATAGGACCCACTCAAAAATAGCCATTATTACTCCTGTCTATAAAAGCAATTCAGTTGAACAAATATTCATTGGGTGTTCTCCCAGGATAAGGCACCAGGCTGGACACTGAAGCTAATGATCCTAAGATGAAATATAATCCCGCTATCCATGGCCTTGGGAAGAAGAATTTTCACGAAAAACACTTTCTCTTACTAGAACATGGTTAATTCTATGTGTCCACTTGGCTAGGTCACAGTGCCCAGAGATTTGGCCAAGTCTTCTTCTGGAGGTTTCCGGGAAGCTGTTTTTGAATGAGATTACTGTTCCAATTGGTGACTTTGATTGAAGCCAATTACCCTACATGACGTGGCAGGTCCTTCTAATAAGCTAAAAGCCTTAATCAGAGAAAGAGAGACCTTTGCTGAGGAAGAGGAAGTCTGTCTACCAGCAGAGTGCCTTTGGAAACACTGGGTGTGTGGCCTGTGGCTGACCCCGTAGACTCTGGAACAGCCGGCTTGCAGTTACCCCTTCATGTAGATCTCCACGCCCCCCAGATACACATACAGATATGAATACATATATATGCCTCTAGCTAGATCCACACATATACACTGAACTGGTTCATGACATACTGACTGGTGACACGAGTGAAAAATACATTGAAAAAATGACACTTTTTCATTTAAATACTGCACCTAATCCCCCCTTCTCAAATTCTGTTGCATTCTCTTAATGACCTAACATACACCTTGGATCCACCACCTTTGGACAGAAATCACTCCAGAAAAATATTTTTTGTACTACTTTCAGAAGTTTTAATATAACTTTTTTTCCCAATTGGAATAATTCTTGGAGACGAAATATTCAAAAACTTGTCCTTTTTAATAAACATGGATGAATTTTTTTAAAAAATCACTCATTTCATCAGTTGGTCACCCTGATTCCATAGGGTTGCATTTCCTAGGAAACAAATTTTTCATTTTTTGTTACTTCTAAAAATGAAACTTTGCAATTTCTTCAGCCTTCAAAAGTATTTATAAGACTATACATTTGCGAAAGTAGAATGAGGATTGCCAATGGCCAAAGTTGGAACAATTTTAGAAATAAAGTAAATAAGGTATATTGGATTATAATTTAAGGTATAATATGAATGCCCATGGATCCACCTGCTGTATCTAAATGATTGAATAAATATAACAATGAAGAGATTACGCTCCCATACAGAAGGTTCCAGAAAATTTATGTAGGTATTTGCTATCTCCTAGAAGATGGAGCTTAGCTTTTTCCTCCCCTCCCCACCCTACACCAGCCCTATCGAGTGCGGGCTACACTTTTTAACTTGCTTCCAAAGATCTGAGTATGGAAAGGGTTGGGGAGTGGTGTAACTTCATAGTAGATTCCTAGCAAACCTTGCCCCACCCAGGAGATGGAGGTCTACCTCATCAGGAATAAGTCCTGTTGCTCTCAGGTCTCCTTGATATGATAGGACAAGAATGGCATTTTAATTTTACAGTCTTCCTACCCAAAACTCAGGACTCTATTATAAACATGAGAAAGACCATGGATAAACCCAAATTGAAGGACATTCTAGAAAAACTTTCATCAGTGCTTCTAAAAATCTTCAAGTCATTAATGACAAGGAAGTTTTGACAAAGAGAGGGTGCTATGGAGATCCAATGACTCAGTGTAATACGGTATCCTGGAGAAGATCCTAGAACAGAGGAAGGATATTGAAGAGAAGCTGGGGAGATCTGCATGAACTGTTGGATTGACCAATGAACCAATGTTGGCTTCTTAGTTGTAACAAATGGACCATGACGATACAAGAAGGTAACAATAGGGAACATTTGACAAAGGGTATATAGAAACCCATGTACTAAACTTCTAACATTTTTGTGCATGTATAACTATTCTAAAATTTAAAAATGTAAGAAATACAGCTATATGAGCCATAGAGAAATATACCAAATGCAAAATGAATGTAATTTGCAAGTATCAGAACGTAATGGTTGAATGGATCTGCATTGCTCTTTCCCTTATGCTTTGTGGCCTAGGGGAGCAATCCTTTGAGGTGCAATTACTCTTAAACACTACGGAGTTTACTTTAAAGACCATTGCTTATTCGATTTTATCCAACAAACATTTTATGGAGTTGCTTATTACACTAATGATGTTAGTTTAATAAAATGGATCAAATCATTTATCAATTTTTTTCAAAATCTGCAAGGAAAAAAGGGAACATTCAACAAGCAATAATGACAGGTTATTCCAAAAAAAGCACCTGTGTGTTTTAACTTAAAACTACAGGGGTTAATTTTCACCTCCTTTGATGTATGGCTGGTATGTGACTTTTTCTTTTTTTTTTTTTTTTTAAGATTTTATTTATTTATTTGACAGAGAGATAGCGAGAGCAGGAACAAAAGCAGGGGGAGTGGGAGAGGGAGAAGCAGGCCTCCTGCCGAGCAGGGAGCCCGATGTGGGACTCGATCCCGGGACCCTGGGATCATGACCTGAGCTGAAGGCAGACACTTACTGACTGAGCCACCCAGGCGCCCCTATATGTTAATTTTTTTAAAAGATTTTATTTATTTGAGAGAGAAGGAGAGAGAGCACGAGAAAGTGGTGAGCAGAGCCAGGGGTCTGCGAGGGTGCATACTGCAGGTGTCCGTGGCTCAGTGGATGAGGCTAGAGGGGAGGGGCAGAGGCAGAGGGAGGGGGAGAAGCAGACTCCCTGCTGTGCAGGGAGCCCGATGTGGGGCTCGATCCCAGGACCCTGGGATCATGACCTGAGCCGAAGGCAGACGCTTAACGACTGAGCCACCCAGGCGCCCAGTATGTGACTTTTTCAAGTCTTTCTTCTGTTAAGTCCATTTGTCTGTTGAGTAGATAGCTAGGACTAGCTTTCAAACCCTCCCTTTCCAGGCTCAAGGTAAGAGCCTACGTTTCTAGATTTATTTCACAGTACCACCTCTCACATCTCTGCGGCCTTCACTGCAGCGTTGGGGGGTGTTGCTACGTCGCTAACATCCGGCCCTCCTGACCTGGAGTTTGCTTTGATCTCCATGTTGACCACATTTCTCCAGTGGCCTATTTCATGTTACTAACATCTGTGTGCACATTTGGTTCCCCTGCAAGTGACCACCCAATAGTCATTCCCTCCTGTGAACGGGCACCGAGGACAGATTTGGATTAGTATCACCTTTCACAGTTTACTGTCCATGAAGGTCTCTACGATCCCGCAGGAAGGCCAAGCTCCCTGCAATGTGCCATTTAGATGCACCTGCCTCATGTGGGATAGTGAGATTGGATCAAATACCAGAAGGGTGAAAGGGAAAGGATTTTTGTATTCCCTCATCAAATAGCAGCATCTAAAATGAGGAGGAATGTCACTCAGATTTCGGTTCTATTGTTGCAAATCTTGATGGCAGTCCAATTTATAGGGCTATTAAAATGACCAAAGTACATTGCACATCACCATATAAAAATGCTCAATAAAAACAAATTTCTATGGACTGGGTCCAAAATCCTAGTTATTTGCAGGCAGAAATGGTCCCTGCATTTGAGATAGAATACAAATTACATTCCAGCATTAAGAGCAAGCAGTTAAAGCAGGTTTGTCGTTAAGGCTGTTTCTGACTTTATGACTCAATTTGCATGTCACCTAACACCTTGTTTATAGATTAACTTCCCGGGAAGAATTTGTAGACTTTAGGGGGACCTTAAAATTTACATGCTGAGTTGGAAACGATTACATACCATATGTTACAATGGACAATAAAAATGAAACTGAAAGATCCAAACAAGCTTACTTTAAGGCAAGTTCTAGAAAACTTAGTATTGTTCTTTTTGCTCACTTCAACTCAGCTAAGCAGTTGATTGTTTACCATAAGAGCAGGGAGGATTCTTTGGACATCCTCGATAGGTTTTCCCCATGCAATCTTTTCAGAACAGAAATGAGGGATTGGAATTGGTTGGCTCATACTGGACAGAAAAGTTGAAGTAATTCCTGGAAACTAAATGTAATCCTTTCTTCTCCAGAATTCGTTGGCTTTAAAAAGTTTGAGTACCAATAAAGCAAATTAAAAGGCACAGATTATTGCTATAATTGAGCACTTCTATAACTAAAGTTCTTAGTGGTTTTTTTTAAAAAATAGGATTTTGTATTCATCTGTAAACTTCAAAGGCCTTCCCCATTCCAAGAAAGGAGCGATATTCATCTTTGTTAGTTCTTTTGTGCTTTCTCTTTTTACTTTAATCTTTCATTAGCTTGGGATCAATTTTGACAATTGTGATGGTTAATTTTGTGTGTCAACTTGCCTAGGCTATGTAGTGCCCAGGTATTTGGTTTAACATCATTCTGGGTGTTTCTAGGAGAGTGTTTTTGGATGAGTTTAACATTTAAAATGGACGGAGTCAAGCAGATTGCCCTCCCCTAATGTGGGTGGGCCTCATCCAACCAGTTGAAAGCCTGAATACAACAAAAATGCTGACTCCCTCATAAAGGGGAATTAAGTCCTCCTGCCTGACTGCTTCAAACTGGGATGTCAGTGTCCTGCCACCTCCGGATTCCAACTAAAACATCGGCTCTTTTGGGTCTTGCGTTGCTGCCTTTAGACTTGAAGGACACCACTGGTTAACCTGAGTCTCCAGCTTGCCAGCTATAGCTCTTGAGGCTTGTCTGTTTACATGATTGTTGGAGTTAATTCTTCATAATCCCCCCTCTACATATATGTATGTATACCTATCGCTATTGGTTTTTTCTGGAGAACCCAACTAATCCAACAATTAAAAATCCTAGCTGTGCTCTGCACCCCCATGATTTAGTTCGTCTCAGCCTCATGAAAATCCTTTCAATTGGATTTGATTTACACATTCAGAAACATATCTGACTTATTTACACATTTATGTTCTGTTCTGCTAGTCTGTGTCTAGCTGTACATTTGTTGGGAACACAGGTTTATCAGGGTGGCTTAATATTTAACATTTCATTGGTTTTGTCCCAATCAGGTCAAAAGATTTTAGGACACTGCAGTGACATAAAGATGGGGCTGGGCAGAGGTCTAACCACAAGTATATGGCTCTCGACCTGAAATAGGCAAAGACATGGCTTTTCCAGCTTCCCCCCACCCCCTTCTTCCCTCCCCGACTGCAAACACTTCACATTAAAATGTTCAACAGCATTCACACAGATAGGACAGATGCAGCTGCTTGGGCTGGGTGGGGGCTAGGGGGCTGGCCAGGACTCCCCCCATGATGCCCCAGGAGCAAACTACCTTCCTTCAACTTGTACTTGCAGTTCCAAGGTAGGTTTCTGTTTTTCAGGTTTTCACAAATCCCAGCAAGAATTTAAATGGCAACTGTTAATATTGCCATTTACCTAATGCATTTTCCATGTCCTCTTTAATTCTTCCAAACCAGTGAAAAGGCAAGATGAAAAGAGATTTATAAAAACTGCTGTGTATTAGGTTACCTCCGAACTGAGTGGTTTATTTGCTTACTAAATGGTCCTACCTTTATAGTCAATCATCATCAACAGATAACACATCAAAAGTAAACTTCAATTTCACATTGCAGAGGAGGTGATTCCAATTGAATGTTGTTTATCATCGAGAATATGTTACTAAATCCAGTTTATGGGAAGATTATGGCATTTAATTTACTTTTAGAGAGGCGTATGCTTTCACGAGAAACTGCATTAGCTATTAGAGAAGGAATGCAGCCGTCGGCCTGGGCTGTCTGCAGGCCGCATGGACGCTCCGCATGGGCAGAAACGAGCCAGGTGTTTTTGCTAGTGTGATTGGGTAAACAGAGCGCTGGGACTGTCACCGGGAAGAGGATCAGGACCAGGTGTGGACAGGAACTGCCTCTGTGACTGGGAGGGGACAGTCACGGAATCTCCCAGGGGTCTCATCTAGAGCAGGAGGCCTCAGGGAATATCTGGCGACCACAATCTTGTAAGATCTCCTGATCGAGAGGAAGGACTCCTGGTCGCAGCTCCCCCTGATGTCACCAGGGAAAGTCAAAATGACTGCAGTGAAGTCCTTATTCCTAGAGCACATACGAAGGAGTAGAGCTTCGTCCAGGGCCAATTTCCTAGGGCTGTGCGTGTTTGTGTATTTGTGCACGCAGACACACGCAGTGGATGTGGTATGAGGAGGGCGTGCTGGGGCTGAGGGTTTGGTTTAGATTATGTAGTTTTCAGGTACATGGACTAGCTAAGTATTTTGAAAAGCTACTCTTGGTGAGTTTCCAAGCCCCTGGGAAGCAAGCAAAGTGCTACAGGGCCAGGCCTTGACCCTCCCATACCTGATAACTGCCCACCGTGCAAGAGCTTCTGGATTTCAGCAGAATGCCAGGGGCTCAGCACGTCCTGACTCTGCTTTCCCGGGGCCGGATCATGCAACCCAGCAGCTCAGGGGGTTGCTGCCCACCTCGAGAACCTTGAATAAGAGGAAAGAGAGGAGACGGGACTGGCCAGACACACGTGCTTCCTTCCTCTCTCCCGCGGATGAACCCACTATTTCTACAGCGCATACCCCTCACGGTAGGAGAAGACGCCTGCCGCCTGACTGGCTGCTTGATCTCCAGCTTGCTGGAGCCAAGCGTGGTAGGTACTGTGCCCGCTGTTGGGCTCTGCATTCTTCCTTCCCTCATGTTGGGCTGAGAGACCTTCCACATCAAGCGTTAGTGCCTTGATCCTGTCTTCTAGAGGACTTGAGCTAAGACGTGGAGCTTCCTCCTCTGTCCTCCATGCCATTCCAAACATGCTCTCATTTTCTTTGCCAACTCTTGGTCTTCGATCACAGAAAAGCATGGTGACGGGAAGGCCCGGGCCCTTTCCTGGAGCCCTGCAGGGACTAGCAGGGGGACATCATGGACATGCTGATTTTCCTGTCCATACATTCCATGAAGGACCAGTGTGGTCTGGTTATAGTGACCTCAGGGAAAGGATGTGTCCATATCCAGGGACAGAGAATAGAAGGATATCGTGTCCCTGAACGCCCTCACATCTCATCCTTCAGAGCTGCCAAGCCCAGTTCCTTCTGCCCAAGAGAGGGGAGAATCCCCTTTCTTTCCAAAGTCCTATTTATATATATGCTCAGCTATGGAAGCTTCCCCTGGGGGCTCCTGGTCAGCCTGCAACTGCCCTCATCACGAGCTGACCTACAGGAAAGGACTGGACGCCCCTCTATCCTCCTTAGGTAACTGCTGGATGCAGAATTAGTGACCCACATGAGGTGAGAGGCAACGCATCAAAAAGGGCTTGAGAATATTCTCACAAATCTGTTCAAGTAATGAGAACTGACAGTTACTGAGCACAGACCATGGGGCCAGGTGCAATGCTAGCGTCTTTCAGGGATGACTTTATTTCTTCTTTGCAACACCGTGAGCAGGTTCTATCGTCGTCTCCTACACGTGAGAACATCACGACAGTTTAAGCGGAGTTAAGTTTTCTAAGGTCCCTCATCTAGCCCGAGCAATAGAGGTAGGACTCAAACCCTGGTCTTCTGATGACCGCGGGAGAGTGGTCAGCCGAGGCTGGGCTGCGTCCCCTCGAGGACACTGCTGTCCAAGCCCTGGGCCCAAACGGGCACAGTGGCTTCATGCTGCTTTCACATTGAACTGGTTCCCTCTTTCTCGAAGCACTTCTTTATCTCTAAAGACTCGGCTCAAGTCTTGACATTTTTATTTGTCAGACGGTCTCCATGAGGATGTTTACAGAAAAGCAATCAGAGCAGAACCAGTTGATTATGCCAGTGTTCTGGGGTGAGCCCATCCCTCAGTGCAAATATCACGGTCATCAAACTCATGGAGAGTACTCATATAAATAAGAACATGTTAATTCACAGGGCCAATGGTGGAGAATTTAGTTTACTCTGACAACGGTATTATCTTCTGCAGATAAATTAGCATGAGAAGTTGATTCATGGTGGGCAAGTTACTTATTGGGTACAGAGCGTGGATCAAGCGTCTAGGTCAGTCTAAGACAGCTAATGCTCAGCCCTACCTTAGGGATCTACCAGACATCGGGATTGAGTCGATAGATTCCTTGTTCTGATCCAGAATGAGACCAAGTATTTACCCTTCAACCTTCATTTTTCTGTGCCCCAGATAAATCAGCTCTTTGAGGATCCTATTTCCTTTTTTGAAAAAGAAAATGATGTAATTCTTAAATAACCCTAATTGCATTCTAATGGGTTAAGTGTACCTGTTGGACACTGCATACCTTCTCAAAACTTGGAATCCGATTCAACACTGCAACCCTCATTTCCCGTCCCACATTGATTTTCAGGAAGCAATTGCTTTTTATCATAGCAACTGCCCAAACCCAACTTTGCAAAGGTAGGACATCAGTGAAAGGAACTTAGCACTGTGTAATGTTCAAAGTAGGGGTTACCTGGAGCCAGAGCCTGTGAGTTTTCTCCTTTGCTCTGCTGGGTTTGTTCCGGGGGCTGAGATTGCAACAAGCACAGAACAGGTAGGTAAGGTCCTGAACATGAGCACTCGTCTGCCTCGTTCCCACGGGGGTGGGGGGAGAGGGCAAGACTGTTCAAACTCAGTTGGACAAAGACTAGGACTTAGGCAGACCTTTCAGAAGTTGGGTAGGAGAGGACAGGAACTGATGGGTTTCATTCACTCCCTCGCTCACCATTCTCCATCAAAAGATGGAGTGCTCACCATATATAAATGCTTCCGTATGTAACCATCGTCTCGTGCGTTCATTTCCCTCTTTTGGGTCACTCCCATGGGCAAACATACAATGTTTCTCATTTTAAAACTCTTCTCCTGAATCCACTTTATCTACTTTTCCCTCTATTTCTCCACTTTTTTTGTTATTCCCCCAAAGTTTTGAAACTATCATCTTCACGGTCTTCATTTTTCCCTGAATGACCCCCACATTGCCGATTCAATGTGAAGTAGGTCTTTGCATCACCTCTCCACCATATTTGGCCCCATTGGTCATCCCCTCCTTGAAGTCTTCCCTGGATTCTAGGTTGTGATAATCTCTCGATCCAACTCCTACCTCCACAGCCCTTTGTCCTGGATCCAGACTCACAGAGTCTGCTTCCGTGGCGTCCACCGGAGATGACTGCGTCTATAAAATCTCCAAAGGATCTATGACAATCAAGAGTTTCAAGCACCAGGTTTCTCTGGTGCTTTGTTTGCTCATTTCTCTAAGTTAAATGTAACTTCCAGGCAGGAAGGGAACTTATTTGTTCCTCTCTGCTCCCCAGGCCCTGGCCCTGTGCTCAGCACGCTAGAGGTCCTCAGCGACTATTGAGTAAATGAATGTGTGGACCTCTCAAGTCATTTATTCTGTCCTTGAGTCAAAAGACCCAGAGGTTTTTTCCACCAAAAGTCACTTGAAATCTTTTATCACTTTGTCTTCACCTGGTTTATTCATTTGCTGGTCTGGAGTTAATAATCTTAAATCCCTTTTGTTTTTCTTAATATCTGCTACTGGATTACAATGTAAAGTTTTGGGCCAGGTGCTCATTTTAAGCAACCCCAGTGATACATATTTGATGTTAGATTAACCTATTATGATCTGTGGTCATAATGGCAACAGCCTGCCTTTTGAATATGAATAAGGTATCTGCACTTTTATTAACTTATAACAGGGTTATGCTTAACCACAAGAGGAAAGAAACACACCAATTATTCTCCTGAGTAATTTTAAGCAAGTATGGATAGAAAGCAGCTTTGTGGCATGAGTGACTTGAATCCTGAATTGGTCTCCACGCAAACGTTTGAAAGAAAGTCATAACTATGTATTCATTAGAGAGACTATAAAATAGCAGGGTGTTAAATTTGCAACCAACAGGCTTTGTTATTAGTGATGCAGATTTTATTATCTGCTAGTTCATAGCTGGTCTTATTTAGAAGCTCTTTGCAGAAAGAGAAATGGATTCCATTTCTAAACCTTGCAATTATGAATTCTGTCACTGCTTTTAGCTATTCGGATATTTATTTATACATGTCACTCAACTGGGCCATTTGCAATTCTGGATGGGCTGTCTGGCTTAAAGCGCCAGACTGCTTTTTCTCAACAGTCCTATTTTCCTCCTCCTCTCCAAATGGGACAACCACAGGCTTCTCCATCTGCAGTATGTTCAGTGAATCCCCCCATCAGGATACAAGAGTTGTGTGTTTTCTGGTAGAAGGCAGACACAGTTCTAGTAAAAATAATTTTATGAACCCTCATTGAAGTCACTTAGAATAGAGCTTTTGTGGACAGGAATGAGTAAGGTAATTCCTACCATTAAGAAGTTTGAAGGGGCCTCTGTGCTACAGACAGCAGGTTCCCAAAGGAGTTCTGGGACGGACTTCCCAGAAGAGGCATTTGTGAGCTGACAGCATGGGTCTAGGGCAGGTTTAGAGCCCTCCCCCTCCAAACTACTCTCCCCGGGTCTGGTTTATGTCCATGGCCTCCTCACTGTGCAAACCTCGGTGCCATCTAAAACACCGAAGACAACCCAAGGATAGAGAACATCTTCAACCCTTTCTGTTCTACTAGCCTTTAGCATACTGAAGACCTTTCGAGAAAAACTGCTATTGATGGGACATACTTAGGTTCTCAGTTTAATAGAGCATTTTACCATTGTGTGAATGGCCACAGGCTGAGCCTCACATTCTCCACTTTAGTTCCATTTTCTCCTTTATTCTCCTAAGAAGAATATGGGCATTTACTCAGAGCAAAGAGGAGGACCCAGGCACTGTGGCTGCAGGTCTTGCTCCTATCAGATAGCTCCCTGGTATCAGCCTCCTGCTTTTAGACCCCTCTGAAATGATCAACTCTCCCAGTTATTTGAAAAGAGCCACAATTTCTTCTACAGACATTTATTGGCAATTATGTCCTCTCTACGAAGAGTGAGTATCGAGAAATGAACTTTGATACTTGGTTTTATTGTCGACTTCAAGGTAAATGACTCAGCTTGGAAATTATCAAAGTGCAGATGTAGTGTAAACCTTGGGTCTCACCCTGACCAGGTCTACGGAGAAAATTAGGTTTTTAAACACATTATTGGATAATCACAGTAGCATGGATGGCAAGCTTTCGTATTTTCTTTAAATAATGGTGACAACATTGGGTTGTCATGACCTGAAATCTTGGTTGGGGACTTGAATGAGCAGCTTATTCTGTCTGAATGTCAGTTTCCAGCATCAGGGCTGGTGGGAGGTTGAAGGAGTAGATGAACATACTCCTACTGGGTCAATTCTATGCCAATATAAAGTCAGGCATTGATTATTTTCATCGATTTAAATGTGTTTTTGACTCATGCCCTCAGAAATTTCAGCCAGGCGAGTGGCCTTTTTTTTCGATATACATTTTTTATGGGAGGTTTACTTGACACACAGGAAGCCATGCTTCTTTCCAGCATATGGTTGCTCACTCTTGACATATACACACACCTGTTAACAGTCCACTACATACCTATTATCCCAGAAAGTTCCCTATGTCCCTTTGTCGTTCCTCAATCATGGGTTTAGATTTGGAAGAAGCACTTTCCGTGCTGGTCCCCATGTCTTGATTTTCTCAAGTGTGTTACTTTATGGTATTTTATTTGCCACAAGTCAAATCATGACACTTTTATTCACAACGTCATAATAATTCTTCTCTGCCAAGAAGTTCCAGGCAATGAGTTTTAGCCTTCTTTTCAGAATTAAGCGGGATCCTAATGGTCATTCAGCAGGTGGCTTCTCTCAAAGGACATTTAGTAGAAAGTGCTGTAACGGACGGAGCCCTCTCAGCATCAGATCATAGGCTCGCCTACTCAGACGTAGGTAAGAAGCAAACCATCATAGGTTGACCGTAGTTCCTAAAATCATCCTGTTCATCTTGAGGGGAAATGAGGACTATTGACCTGAAAAGACTCACCCATTTTTAAATGCCAATTTAACGGTTAATGAAAGCAAAGGAATTCAGCAGTAAGATTTTAAGTTACAAATCCTATTGTTTTTTATGGGGTCTCCTTAATGCATTGGCCCCTTACAGCAGAGGAGTTAGGAATTTGGGCTTTGGAGGGTCACAGATCCTGGTTTTACTGGAGTAACCCTGGGAAAGTAACTTTGTAACCCTCAGTGTGCGCCTCTGCAAGATGGGGATACCAATGGCAGCAATTACCATAGGATTATTGGGGGCATTAAATCAAATAATGCCTAATGCACTTAGCATAGCACACACAGCGATCATTTCATACATTATTTCAGTGATGCTAAGGATGATCTTATGTAATATCTCCGCATTGGCTAATACATGCAAGGTCTGAGCCTATAGGTCTTTCGTTAATTCATTTAATCCTTACTGGCCTTCCTGTGTTCCACATCCTTTTCTAGCCCTGGGCTGACTGGAGGTAAGAACTCAGATGCTCACATTCCCAGCTTCTGTGAAGATGCCACAACGGCTTCAACCTTTGTCCTCATTCTGTGAGACCCCAAGGGGTTCCCTGCGGGCAGCTTCCAGGCAGAGCACCGATGGCCCAAAGGAAGCTGAGGTCTCCACGCTCTAGCCTGGACTCACTATCCCCAGCATCTCGTTCCCATTGTAGTTGATATATTTATTCAAAACTGAAATTTCATCAGTACCAACCATATTCTGGAAGCAGTTTTCATACCCAAGCTGGGCCAGTCTACAGGAATGAATGAATCGATAGGATGAAAAATCCAAAGCCCAACCTCACCCGAAATAGCTGCTGAATGGTTTAAGGGTTGTGACTTTTTCAAGCTACTACTTCTGGATGGTTTGGGGGATGTGGGGAGGTAGAACCCAGTGATAGGATTTTAGGGGAAGACAATCATCACTTACGGTTTAAGAGGATGAAATGATTCTAAAAAGGGACCCAAGGGCCAAGTCCACACCCTGTGTGGTTCTAGCCTCATCCCACAGATCCAAGGTCAACCTGCCCACAAACCAGGCTGTTGGAGGACATTTGTAACTCATGCATTCCGAGCCCGAGACATGTGAACAACAAAGGCCTCCCAGCCCCAAACAAGGCAGAGTTCAGTTCCAAGATGGCAGCTCTTGAACCTGGGGGCTTCCGAATGGAAGACTGGAGAGAACCAGAAAAGAAGGGTGTTTGAGGACAGATTGTTCCCTTCTCAGCCTCTAGTTAGCAGTGAATGGAAGGGAGGGGAGGGGAGACAGGTCTAAGTGGAAGGCTTTCAGAGGGATTCAGAGATTCACGCAGCTCTGCTAACCATAGGGACCACCAGCCACGTGTGAGCCCTGAAGATACAGAAACGAGGACAGACACGCAGCCTCCACGCTCATGGAGGACATTCCAGACGGAGGATATATACACAAAAATACAAATCTGAGTTTTAGATGATATCAGAGTGTTTCCCCAAGAATAGTTTGGGAGAATCACCTGTCACAACGACACATCCTGTGTGTGTGTGGGGAAACTCCTCCGTTCAGAGCCTGGGAGAGCACGAGACGCAGCTCCGCGTCCTCGTTCTGCTGTTCCTGGCGCGTGGGGTTTGGGGCACAGACACGGTCCCGTGCGGTTAGAGATGCTGCTGCCGCAGGCAGGCCAGCCTCTTTTCTCAGCTGTATGGAGGCTGCTCAGATTCTATTTCCAATAAAAAAATCTTACCATGCCAAAAAAATAGAAAAATCTTTGGAGAGCAGGTAACAAAGGAAACTAACCTCAATCAGGACCTGAGGGGCCTTCAGGAAGAAGTGGCATATGGGCGGATTAAGACTGAATAGTGACAGATACTCAGCGTTACTCTACAACAGTTATCTGGCGCCCAATGTCCTGCACAGGTGTGGTCGTGAAATCCTCCTGCAGCCCCTTAAGGTGGTCATGGGAGTACACTTCATCAGTAAGGAAAGAGGCCCAGTAAATTCAACTGGCCAAGGTACACAGCCAGTAACTGGGAGACCGGGATTGAAACTTCAGGATGCATTCTTTAACCGCTAAAAATTAACTATATAGAATCTATGGGGGGGAGGGGCAAAAAAAGAACAGCAGCATGTGTAAAGGCCCTGTGGTAGGAGGTAGTTGGGTGCATTAAGGAACAGTCAGAGGCCAGTGTGGCTGGTGTGGTGGTGAAGTAGAGGAGGATGAAGGTAGGGATGAAGACCTCCCAGGCCTGTGCATCCCAGCTAGGGACGTCAGCAGTTTGCACCTCACGTGCTACGGGTCTCAACGCAACTGGAATGGAAAACTGAGACAGCAGTAACAATAGAAAATGGACATGATCTTTTTACCTTTTTAGGTAAGGCTGAAAGCAGATGGTAATGGTTTTTCATTTGTGTCTAAGAATGCCAGAAAAGACATAATCACGTAAGAAAGACAAAGACGACCTGACTCCAGATAAAACTTGGCAAAGACATTCTAGAACAATCGCAGGCCGACAACATGGCCCAGACATTCCTGGGTCCAGCTACCCTCAGTACCCACCGCAAACCCGTGGCTGAAGACAGATCTACACCGGGTCATTATCCACTTCAACCTGTCACTGGACACAGAAATGGAAATACGACCTAGCGACTTTCAGTAAACGGCCCTCGAGTTGTTTCACAGATGGGATCAGTCCTGTCCACACCTCCTTCGGCAGCAGCAGGCGGCCTGCCGCAGGGGGGCCAGTCCCAGCACCTGTCGCGGCTGCCCGGGCAGCCCGGGGCCTCCCGGGACACTGCCCCCCCCCCCGCCCCGCCCCGCGTGCACGGGCGCGGCACCTTGCAGTCTCCCCCCGCAGGTCCAGGGACAAGGCGGACTTGGGGCTGAGCTGCTTCTCCCTGTCCCTCCCTCCCAGGCTCCTGGCGGGCTGGCTGCTGGGTCTCGCGCGCGCATCAGGCCCGAGGGGTCATCCACCTGTGCTCGCCCGATCTGCTCCCAGGGACACCAAGGTCCACAGGGCCAACGGCAGGGGCCGGTCGGAGCCCATCGCGCCCCGTTCTCCCGGCGGAGGCCTCCCGGCCGCGGGGGACCCCGAGCGGGAGCCGCGCGCGCGGACCTGCGCTCCCGGGGGACGGGAGCCCCAGCGCCCTTCCCTTCGCTGGGCTCCCCCGGCTGGCGTCCCCGGACGAGAGGGCGGCCCGCCTGCCTGGCCGAGCGCACTTGCGGGCGCCCCGGCGCCGGCCCAGGGCCTCCCCGGATTCCCTCCTCCCGCCCGACGCTCGGGGCGAGAGCTCGGGCCCAGGAGCCTGTGGAGCGAGGCTTCCCGGGGTGGCAGACGCCCCGCGGCAGAGCAGCTCTCCAAGGACGGCGTCCGGAAGGCGCTCGGGGCAGTCCTCCGGCGCGGCCTGCTGGCTTGGCAAGTCCTGTTGGTGGGTGCCTCTCAACGCTCGCGGTGCCAGCGACCCCTCCTCCTTCAGGGTCCTGATTCCCCACTCGCAGACACCTGCCCCCTTCTACGGAGTCTGGAACGAAAGCCTCCGTTCGTTTCCGGTCTCTCGCTTGTCCACAAAGCATCGAGGACATCCCATCCTCGTGCACCATGGATGGAGTCGTGTTCGAGTCAAGGACGTGCACTTGGGCATCTTTAGTCAAAGCCCCGGGTTAGCGGAGCCCCTACGCAGAGCGCACACATGCATGCGCACAAAAGCCCTTGAGCAAGAGAGCTATTTGGAGATAAGTGAACCCCACATTCCTATTTTCTCTGTAGGTACGTTTTCTTCCCCAATTGTGACATACTGAAATGTGCTCAAATCCTAGATCTGTCAGGTGATGTCAAACTGAACATGCCCAGAGAGTTTCTGTGAAGACACAGATCAGCACCCCAGTAGGAGCCCTGTCTTCACAAGCCCTCCACGTGATTCAGCTGGGTGCCAAAGTTCTAGAAACTTCTAGCGAGGCATCCACCTTGTAGCCTCAAAACTGCGTTGTGGTCACATTCGATGTATCCTGGGGAATTAAGTGGCACAAGGTCTAATCCTCAGCTCATTTATCCCTTAGCTTTTTGGTAACTTATGTCTATTCTCAGCTTTACTGGAGTGTTATTTATATGCAGTAAAATTCCATTTTTAATGTCCAATTCAATAGTTTTTGATACATATTTACGGTTGCTTCCTTTCCTACCCACTTCCATTGCACCATATTCCCAAACCGAATCAACACTGCTGGTCTGCTTACGTCCCTCCCAACCTGGAAGCATAATGTCTGAGGGCCAAACTGTGTCCTACTCATCATCGGGTTGCTATCCTTCGACCAGACACAAAGAAGAAGCTTCACAAGTACTTGCTCCAGAAATGAGGGAATCAAGCTGGGTAAAAATAAAGCCATGGAGAAGGCTAACTGTAGGATGTGGGGGAAGGGCGGGTCCAAGGATGACGCATCAATGGGAGGTTCAAAGCAGAACCAGCAGCAGAACAACATCTCGAAGTGCTGGAACTTAACACTCTGGTACACCTGTGAGTGGAGGCTCCCCCTGTCTGGTCAGTATCCCCTCAGCCAACCCTGGAGGTAGCCTGCAGTCAGTTCCTGGCAGGCTAAAGGTTTCCTGGAGGTCTCGGCTTCAGAACACTTCCTAGACACCACAGGGTCTCCTTCCCAAGTGGAGCAGGATGGGAGTATGGGCAAGTTTAAACTCCAGGAACAAACCCTAAGCTGTGAGGAACATTGCTGGTGGACAAGTTCCCTGGCTTCCTCATCTGTCAGGGCCGAGTTCTCAGACTTGCTCCACACTTTATCATTCCCAGTGGGCTGGGGAGCCAGTCGCCCAAAGCAGAGACCCAGTCATTCATGGATCCTTCCTTCACTGGCTTGTCTTCCTCTCCAGCCCCCCCTCCCCACTTCCTCAGGTCATCTTCTCAAGAGACTTGCACCCAAATATTTGACCCTGGGTCTGCTTTTGAAGAAACCCAAACTAAGGCAATAAGATTCATAAATTTGCATCTTTATTGCTCTGTGAACTTGAGTGATTTACTTTCATCTTTAACAGGGTCTATTTGCTCATTTATAAAACATGGGTAACATGTTCATAGCAGCAGTGTCCGCAATAGCCAAACTGTGGAAGGAGCCCAGATGTCCATCAACAGATGAATGGATAAAGAAGATGTGGTTCATATATACAATGGAATATTACTCAGCCATCAGAAAGGATGAAATCTTGCCATTTGCATTGACATGAACGGAACTAGAGGGTATTATGCTAAGTGAAATAAGTCTGTCAGAGAAAGACAACTTTCATATGATTTCACTCATATGTAGAATTTAAGAAACCAAACAGAGGAGCATAAGGGAAGGGAAAAAAAAATAAGATGGAATCAGAGATGGAGATGAACCATAAGAGACTCTTAACTACAGGGAACAAACTGAGGGTTGCTGGAAGGGGAGGTGGGAGGATGGGGTAACTGGGTGACGGGCGTTAAGGAGGGCATATGATGTAATGAGTGCTGGGTGTTATATGCAACTGATAAATCACTGAACTACCTCTGAAACTAATAATATACTATGTGTTAATTGAAGTAAAATAAAATTAAAAAAAATAATATTTAGGATTATTTTATGAAAACCTTGAGTACTTGCCATATTCGAGGACCTTAGTAAATAATGGGTATTTATAGATAATATGCTATTTGGCACATTGCTTTCCTACTTAAATTTCCAAAGAGCCAGAGGGTGGCTTTGCACTGTCCCAGGTCTGCTCCCTGGGAATTAAACACTGAGTGACCACAAAGGGAACCACTTTCTTAGGTGGTAGAGAAACAGCAGTGAATAAATCAAAGTCCCTGCCTTTCCGAGCTTACGTTCCAGGGGCAAGGATTTGGATCATGGACAAATAATGAATCAATAGAGGATAAGGGGAAAAGGATTAAAAAAAAAACAAAAGAAAACAGAAAACGCAGGATAACGAGGATAGAGGGGAACAGGGATGGGGCATGCAGGTTATAATTTATAGAAGAGATCAGAAAGTCTTAGGTACGAGTTTTTTCTAGCTTTGAGATGTAATCAACATTGTGTAAATATTCGATTATATCTAATTGAAATGAGATATCACATTGTGTAAATTGAAGGTGTACAACGTGATGATTTGGTACACATATTGTGAAATGATTACTGCCATAAAGTTATGTCACATAATTTACTTATTGTGGAGAGAACTTTCAAGAATTGCTCTTAGCAATTTTCAAGTACAGAATACATACTGTTAATTACAATCAGCATGCTATTGGATTCCAGAACTTTTTTGCCTTCTAACTTTAAGTTTGTATCCTTTGAGCAACATCTCATTGCCCGCCCTCACCCCCACCCCCACCCACCCATCACCGCCCCACTCTGTTTCCATGAGTTTGGATATTCTAGATTCCACATGTGAGATCATGCAGTAGGTCTTAGGCGTATCTCACTTGACCTAACACCTCCAAGGTCCATGCAAATAGGAGTTCCTTCCTCTTGATAGTGGAATAATGTAGGTATATACACACATACTTGTAAGTCACAGGTCATCCCTTCATCCATCGATGGGTGCTTAGGTCGATTCTGTGCCTTGGCTACTATAAATAATGCTGCCATGAACATGGGGATAGGATAGCTCTTCATGTCCCTCACATATATATCCCCTCCTGGGAGAATTGCTGGATTATAGTCTTATTTTTAATTTGAGGGACATCTGTACCGTTGTCTACAGTGGCCACACCAGGTGACCGCCTGCCCACAGCCCACAGGGTTCCCTCTTCTCTACATGCACTTCAGTAGTTGTCATCTTGAGAAGGACATTTTGGAGCAAAGACTCCAAGGAGGGGAGCCAGTCATAGGGTTTCCCCAGGAAGGGCCAGATAGACAAGAGGGAAAGAAGCTGAAACATACTGTGATCTTGGAATCACAGGGAGGTCAGGGAATGGAGAAAGCCACAAGAAGGAGACAAAGACTAGATGGCTTTTCTCATCACTAAGACAGCTGCGACAAGATGGCCTTGGACTTCACAGCTCCTAGCGTGGGCTTTGAATTTTACTTAGAGTCCTCAGCAGAGACGTAGTACTATCTGAATTGTGTGTTCAAAAGTATGCTTCTGGCTGCTACGTGGGGAAAAGGCAAGAATGAGAGTTCGTAGGCTAGAAAGGAGGCAGGGGAGAAGTGACTGGATTGGCCCAAGTAGCCGTGGAGAGGATAAGTGTTGGGTTCTTACAGAAGGATTTTCCCATGAATTGGATGTGGGCTATGCAAGAGACAAGACTCAAGGACCATCCAGTATTTTTGGACTAAGTAACTAGAAGGCTGAACATGTCATTTACGTATCTGGGGAAGACTGTGGGAGGAATAGGCTTTTCTAGATAGAGAGCAGGTTTTTGCACGTGTTGGGTTTGTAATGTCCATTACTCATCCCAGCAGAGAACACCTCAGTGCATTGGTTAAGAACATGGATTCTAGAGCTGGATTTTCTGGTTTTGGTCCCAGCTTTGTCACTTACTTGCTGTGTGACCTCAGGATACTTGCTTTACCTATCTGTCCTCAGTTTCTTCATCTGTAAAATGGGACTAATAGTAAATTATTTAGTGAGTTAATACCTGTAGAGTGCTTAGTATAGTGCGTGAGGTAAACTGTATGTAAGAATATGTCAAATAAAATATTGGATGGGCATACACAGGAGGCTGGAGTTCAGAATAGAGGTCTGGGCTGTAGGCAGCAATCTGGAATCATCAGAGTGTAGATGCTGTTTTAAGCCATAGGATGGATGAGGTCATCTAGGGAGTTAAAGTAGACAAGGTAGCATCACAGGAGACCATCCTGGAGCAGGTCAAGGTTTCAAGTGAAGAAAATGTAAAGGATCCAAACCTACCAGTTGTTGATTCATTTTTAAGAAGTTAACATTTTTTCGTGTGCTTTCACATTACTCCTTGAAAATTCAGCTGAGTCACTTCCAGAGAATAGCATTCGCTTGAAAACGTGTCTGTGGTGGGTTCTGCCATGGAGCCAATGCTGAAATATCATTGGTCATTCTAGGAAGGCGGCTGGTGGGTCAGAAACTGCCAGCCATGCGTTACACGTTTTATTCCCATGAATAAGCAGGGGTAAAGCAGGGAGACATGATCATTTTTTCAAGACCAGGGTAACTTTCAAAGTATTCCCTTTGGCAGCCAACAGCTGTACTTAAATACCCCTCATTTCAGCATGTTGCTTTTTCATACACTATTTTGGGAATGAATGGTTATCAAATAACTAAGAACTATAAAAATCAGTTTCTATCTTTTATGGGTGACATCTGCTCTTAATTGTGGCCATTCAGATAACATATTTGCCATTCTAACCATTTTAAAAAGTGTAGTTCAGTGGCGTGGGTACCATTCACCCCACTATACTTCCAAACCTCTTCCCTCACCCCAAAGAGAAACTCTGTACCATTAGGCATGATCTTATTCCCCTGCTCACTCAATTCCTTACTAACCGCTAGCAGACCTTCTCTATAATATTTGTCTGTTCTAGATATTTTAAGTGGAAAATAGGCTATTTGTCCTTCTGGCATCTTATTTCACTTAGCATACTTTAAGGTTCAGCCATGTTATAGCATGTATCAGAACTCAATTTTTTTTCTAGCTCACCAATAGCGCATAGTATGGATAGACCACATTTTGTTCATCCATTCTTCTGTTGATGGACCCTTGGCTCATTTCCACCTTTTGGCTCCTGGGAATAATGCTGCGATGAATACTGGCATACAAGTATCCCTTTGTGTTCCTGTTCTCAATCCCTCCGGGTATGTATCTAGAAGTGGAATTGCTTGGTCATATGGTACCTGAGGTTTAGTTTTTTGAGCAATAGCCCAAACGCTTTCCACAGCAGCTGCACCACTGTGCATTCCCACCAGCAATATCCCAGGGTTCCAGTTACCGTGCATCCTTGCCAACCCTTGTTACCTTCCTTCCCCCCTCAGCATAGCCATCCGAGGGGGTACTTAGTAGCCTCTCACTGTGGTTCCCTTTTACATTTCCTTCCTTACCGTAAGGTTGAGCATCTTTTCATCTACTTATTGACCATGTGTTTAAGTTCTTTGGAGAACTGTCTATCCAAGTCCTTTACCCATTTTTTTTTTTTAAGTTTGCATGTCTTTTTAAGTTGTAGGAGTCCTTTATATATTGTAGAAATTAATCCATTATCATATATATGGCTTCTAAGAAGTTTTCTCCCATTCTGTAGGTTATCTTTTTACTTTTTTGTTGATGCATAAAATTTTCATGAAATCAATTCTTTTGTTGTTTGTGCTTTTGATGTTATAGCTAAGATTTTTTTTGGCAAATCCAAGGTTATGAAGATTTACTATGTTTTCTTAGAGTATTACGGTTTTACTTCTTATATTTAGGTCATCAGTTCATTGAGTTAATTCTTTTGTATGAGGGGTAGCAATCAAATTGCCTTCTCTTGCACTAGAAATCTAGTTGTCCTTGTACTGTCCATTAAACAGACTATTCTTATCAAAAATCAACTGACCATAGATTTTTAGACTCCTCGTCTACACAATTCTATAAATACCACACAATCTTGGTTATTGTAGTTTTAAGTTTTGTAATCAGAAGTTTTTCCTCCAACTTTCTTCTTTCTCAAGATCGTTTTGGCTTTGCAGAGCCCTTTTCTACTCCTTGTGAATTTGAAGATCAGCTTTTCCATAATGCCAAGAAAACCCACAAAAACAAAAACAAAAACCCCCCAAACAAACCCATAGAATTTTGATAGTGGTTACTTTGAATCTGGACATTACTTCAGGTTCTATTGATATATTTTTTTAATTTTTTATTTTTTGACAGAGAGAGACAGCGAGAGAGGGAACACAAGTAGGGGGAGTGGGAGAGGGAGAAGCAGGCTTCCCGTGGAGCAGGGAGCCCAATGTGGGGCTCGATCCCAGGACGCTGGGATCAAGACCCAAGCCGAAGGCAGACGCTTAACGACTGAGCCACCCAGGTGCCCCTCTATTGATATCTTAATATTAAATCATCCTATCCATGACACAGGGATATCTTTCCATTTATTTAGGTCTCCTGTAACTCCTTTCAGCAGTATTTTATAGTTTTCTATGTATACATCTTTCACCTACTTGGTTAAATTTACTTCTAGGTGTTTGATTCTTTTAGTTATTCCTGTAGGTGAAATCTCTTAAATTCCTTTACAAATTGTTCATTGCTCGGGTATCGAAACAGATGGGTTTTTGTGTGATCTTTAGCTTTCTTGAATTCATTTATTAGCCCTAACAACTTTTACATACTTTGGAATTTTCCATGTATAGGATCAGGTCATTTGTGAATAGAGAGTTTTCTTCCTTATGATGTGGATGTTTTTGATTTCTTGTCTCATTTCTGTGGTAGGACTCCCACTATCATGTTGAGTATGGATGGTGAAAGTAAAAGTCCTAGTCTTGTTCCTGACTTTAGGGATGAAGTCTTCAGTCTTTCACCATTTAATTTTTCATAGATGTCCTTTGTCAGGTTGAGGAAGTTACTTCTATTCCTATTTTTCTCAGTGTTTTGAATCATGAAAAGGTGCTGAATTTTGTCAAATGCCTTTTCTCCATCAATTGACATGGTCATGTGAATTTTTTCCTTGGTTCTAATAGTGTAGTGTATTGCCTCTGACTTTCTTAGATTGAGCCACCTTGGTTCATGATAAATCCCACTCGGTCCTGGTCAATATGGGTTTAATATGCTATTGGACTCAGTTTGTTAGTATTTTGTTGAGGATTTTTGCATCTATATTCACAAGTATTTGTCTCTAAGTTTGTTTTCCGCCTTTAGTATCAAGGTAATGCTGGCTTTATAGAATGGGTAAGGGAAGGTTTCCTATTTTTTCCTGAAGAGTTTGGCAAAGATTGGGGGTAATTCTTCAGTGTTTGTTAGAATTCACCAGTGAAGCCATCTGGTCCTAGATTCTATTTGTTGGGAGGTTTTTCATTATTAATTTGAAATGTCTTAAATTGTAGGCATTTATGGCTATCAATTTCTGAGTACTTTTTTTTCCTGTATCCCACAAATCTTGGTGTGTTGTATTTTTCATTATCAAAGTATTTTATAATTCCCCTTGTCATTTCTTCTTTGACCCATTGGTTGCTCAAGAGTTATTTAATTCTAATTGTGTGTTTTCCCCATTTTCCTTGTGACAATTTCTAGCTTTGTCCTGCTGTGATCGGAGAAGATACTTTTCATCATTTAAATATTCTTAAATTTATTGTAAGCTGTTTTGTAGTGTAACATATGGTCTAGTCTAGTCAATATTCCACATGCACTTGAAAGGAGGGGAATATTAATGGGTTCCCAGGATTCTCGTGTCTGCTCTCTCCTTATTTTTAAGTAATCTGAATGCCCTATGTGGGGCTTGAACTCACGACCTTGAGATTAGGAGTTGCATGCTGTACCAACTGAGCCAGCCAGGCTCCCTGTCATAGGCACTTGAGATCAACCTGTGTTGTTCAGTGGAGTGTTCCATATATGGAGGATCTTCATTATTCATAGTTTCCCTATTCCATAATTAGCTTCCTCACTAATATTTGTATTTCTGAAATCACTACTTCTGATCCTTTTGCAGTCATTTGTGGGCGTGCATTCACTAAAAGAGGTGTTGCCTCAGGACATATTCCCAGCTCACATTGTGATGCTTTTCTTTTTTATTCCAGTTCTTATACTATAAACAAGTATCCTTTTGTGATTTAGTGCAATGTGTTTCAGTTTTGTGCTTTTTATTGGTGATTTTACTATTTAAAGTGGATCCCAAGCATAGGGCAGAAATGCTGTCCAGTATTCCCAAGTGTAAGAAGGGTGTGATAGGTCAGATAATCTTTATTCAGATATGTGGTACAGTGCTGTTGGCTGGGAATTCAGGGTTGATGATTATACTATATATCAAATAATGTTTGGTTTTTTTTAACATTTTATTTGGGAGAGCACGCGCGCGTGCATGAACAGGGCAAAGGGAGAGGGAGAAGCAGACTCCCTGCCGAGCAGGGATCCCAATGTGGGGCTCTCTCCCAGGACCCCAGGATCATGATCTGAGATGAAACCAAGAGGTAGTCACTCAACCGACTGAGCCACCCAGGCGCCCCATGTCTCATTGGTTTTTATTGTTCAACTGTATCTCCTTATTAATAGCCATCTAAACATTCTATCCATTACTGAAAATGGTGTTGAAATCTCCGATTGTTCCTGTAGAATTGATTTTCCCTTCAATTCTCAGTGTTTGCCTCATGGTTTGTAACTCTGTTGAGTACATAATTTCCTTGTCTCTTGTAATAGTTTTTGGTTCAAATCTATTTTGTTTTGTATTACTATGGCCACCTCAGCTATCTTGGTTACTAGTCGCATTTAACAGGTTTCTCTACATTCTCACTTTCCAGCTATTTCGGTCTTTGGATTTCAAGTGGGTCTCTTGTATACAGTATATAGTTGGTTTTCTTAAAATCCATTTTTCCTAGTTGGTTTTCTTAAAATCCATTTTTCCATCTGTGCTTTTATCAGAGTTTCATCCATTTACATTTGAAATGATTCCCAATAAAGGGCTTATGTCTGCCATTTTGAGGTTTGCTTTTTGTATGCTTTATAGCTTCTGTGTGGGTGTCCGTTATCTAGAGATCGAAAAGAACGGAAAAAGGCTTACAATCCTCACAAGTAAAAAAGACTATCTTTGTGAAAAACCTTAACCTTAAAGCAACACTAGTTTAGAAAGATCCCCTCTGTGAGCTGAAGACCCATGGGGCTTTAGCACAGTGGTTTACCACCCCCCTAACTCCTTGGGTCCTAAAGTTAAAGCTGAAAGTTAAAGAATAATTTTCACCAGTGTAATTCAACATCATCCATCTATAGCTTTCAAATGTACTTTTAAAAAGAATATATATGTGGAGCTTCTAGTGGACTTGAGGCTAGACCATTGCATTTTTTCATCTTGATGGAGACTTATGTTCATCAGGTAACATCCATTAACTACCTGGGTCTTGAGGAGCCTTACTACATTTTCTTATGGGGTCTTCAATCATTTGCATCTGTAGCCCCCCAGCTTTTTCTGATGGCATCTTCAGCATTTCTGAGCTAGCTTCCTTTCTTCTCCACAAACTTGCTGAAATCACCCTGCAGTGCTTGAGCATAGAACAGAAGCATCCTACGCTCTCCAAGGCCTCCCAGAATAAGATAGAACCAGCTCTCAGCTTTTACCCATATATTTATCTTTGTGATTAAAAGTAAAACAGAGCCAACACTTTTCTTTTTGTTCACAGACATGAAGCGAACTTGAGTGAAAGGTTAGCCTTCTGCATTTGAACAATAAAGTCTCAAAAGAAAAAAAACCCCCACAACACAATAAGGCACCACCAAAAGCATCAAACATATAAGCGGAGCTAGTCAGCTGAAAGTCACAGGGAAGGGGAGGGTGTGCAGGCCTGGAGCCATGGGCCTCCCCCTGGTCTCTGTTCCACAATTTTGCCTATCAGTTCTCAACCTTGGCTACATTAGCATCACCAGGGAATTGTTACAAATCCTGATAGCCAGGCTTCTCCCCAGACCAATTAGAATATCTGGGAGTAGGACAGAGGCATTAGGACGTTTGAAAATTCCTGAGGCGATTCTGATGTGCAGCCAAGTCTGGAACCAGTGCAAGGGAGAGCAAAGCCACCGAAGCAGAGTCTACTCCATACTGGGAAGCAGTCAGTTTTTTTTTTTTTCCCCCTCCCATGAAGAACAGCCCGGGATGGTAGGAACAGCTAGATAGCTGGATTAATATAATTCCCTTTGCTTTGCTGTCATTTCACAAACAGGGTTAAAACAAAGTGAGATTTCTGAGGTCATGGAAATGTTAGCAGACTATTTTTTAAAAATAAAACAGGCCATGTGTTTAGAACCAAGCAACTTGATCTTTTGTAATAGGACTCCCGCGAGTATTTTTCAGATGGAATTATGCATGCCAGAGTTCAGAAGAAAGAAAAATAAGAATTATCCCATTCCCTACTTTGAAAAGTTAAATGATTAGAGAAAAATCCGTGGGGAATATTTCATTGCTTTCCTTGTGTGTACCCTCTATTCTATCAGGAGAGCACAAAGGGAATTAGTTAAGAGGCTCTCTGTAGCAACTCCACTTTGTCTGATTATGATTGGAGGAGATCCAAATATTGCTACTCTGAAGATCAGAACTATAAAGCATTTTTCCCCTCTTTACTCCATTTCAGGGAGATCTCATTGTCCTTATTTGGTGTATTTAGATATTAAAAAAATCAGATGAACAATCACAACACTATAGAAACTGCCAAGGTATAAGCTAGTAAATACATTTTGGAAAGTAACGTTCAAAATTGGTACAAGGAAGGTCTGGTAGTGAATGGCTGGACAATAAAAACAAAGATAGGGATTTCCAGAGGGAAAGGACTCACCCATTCTGATTTTTCAAGTTTTTTACATTTTGCCATAAGCGACCTTAATTCCTGCAAAGTATTCCTTGTAAGGAAGTCTCCCTTCGTGGTCTTGTGCAGATGGAGACCAAGTACAAAATGGAATCCTGGGAAGAGCCTTTTTGTTCCCACACATGAAGTCAACTGGCCAGTGAACACCCACCCCTCAGCTCCATCTGACCACAGGGAGCCCCAGGCATGACCAGCTTGAGGGCACAGCAGGAACAGAAGAGCGGACAGAAGGGGAGGGGAAGGCAGACTCACCCAGCAGTGAGTCCCATATTCACATGGAGACGATAGGGAAGTAATTTTCACAGTAACCTCCCATTTCCAGGTTTTAGATGTCACAGTGTAAAAATGGAAGAATTAACATTCTTGAGAGCGTCTTGCAGGTTTCCCAGGACTTAAGGTCTTTGCACGACTATGGAACCATACCCTTAGAAATCTGGAACCACTGCATCGGGCAAACATCCTTCAGCGCCACAGATCGAGCCTACAGGTCAGGTTTTAGGTATGAGGAAGAAAGGACATTTTCAACCAAGGCCAAAATTGCAAGTTTTAGCATATAAGGAAGAATTAAGTGAAGGGGAAGGGAAGGCAGAGTTGAGGAGAAGTAACAGTTGGGATTATTTTTTTGTATCCAAGGTATGGTGCAAGTGTGCTTGTCAGGCAGAGAGAGAGACTCAGGTGGGTTAAGAGACTTCCCTAAGTCTGGTCTGCTGGAAACTGGAGACACCGCAATTCAACCCTGCTCCCTTGGGCTCCAGATGCCATCACACAGAAAAGAAAAACGAATATGCAAAACAAAAAGTACAAGACGACATCATACCTCTACTCTCTACCCCTTCTCATTGTCTAGATGGGGTAGGATGTACACATACTCAGCAAATTGGTCGAAATATACCGATAGGCATACCCACTACTGCTCCCACTGGTGTTGCAGGTCATTCCACTGCACGTGGAGCCTTCCACTGCTCGCTGTGTCCCTGGCCTCCCATCCCTCTGAGGCTGAGAAGCCTCCTCTGCCAATGCTGGAGGAACGGTCCAGCTGCTGACAATTCTTCCCCACCTCCTCCATGCCCAGGCCTTGTGAGGGCTCAACATGTAGCCAACAGTGCACAGGTGGGTCCAGAAATTTTATGGTTCTGGAGCTGAGAATCCAGAAAAGGCTTTCCAGAGGGATGATGACTGAGCCCCAAGCCTGGCCACTCAAAGATGTGTTTGTTTACCAATCAAATGTTTAGAGTGGTCTCTGGATTTAGAGTGGGCTCGAGAACTACTTGACTCTCATTAAAATGTTATACGTGACTGTACTGAAGATGTGTAAAGCCTTTATGGGTACATGGCTCATATCTTCACACCGACTCTATGGTGAAGTCTTGGCTCCCTGTAGGTGAAGAAGTTAATGTTCAGACAGATTAGACAACTTGCCCAAAAGCACACAGTTCCGTTGTAGAATATCTGTTGTACAACCAACTGCTCTAAGAGGATGTAAATTCAATGTGTGTGGGCTCACCTGGCAAACTGATAACCACTTAAATAGAAAAAAATTAACACAAATGAGAAAGGTCTTTAAAAATGTACAAAGCACGCTATCAAAGATCTTCCTATATGCAGATCTACCTCATGTTTTTATGACTTTTGGTTTCCCTTTTTATGCATGTATTTAATGGATCTCATGTTACTGGGTGTCTAAATGGTTTCCAGTTTTCTGTTATCCCTAACAATGTTGCAGTGAATTTTCTTGCATATGATTTTGGCTTAGTACACTAGTTTATAAATTTTTAGCAGAACTGCAAAGTCAGAGTTAAAGCATTCCAAACATTTGAAGGGCAATTAACAATGTCTGTCAGAGTTGAATCTACTTACATTCTGAGCAAAACTGTATGAAAGGGCTTATTTCACCACAAACATTGGAATACTAGACATTATCAAACTTACTGTTTCCCCCGATTGGAGGGAGAGAACAGGGAATTTCATTTTTGAGATATAATTTACATGCCATAAAATCTGCCCTTTTAAAGAGTACAATTTTGTGGGGTTTTGTGTATTTATATTGTTGTGCAATCATTATTACTCTCTAATTCCAGAACACTTGTCACCCCAGAAGGAAACCACTCATCAGCAGTCCCTCTGCCTTCAACCAGCCCTCGGCCAACACATTCACATTCTGCCTCTATGGATTTGCTTATTCTGGACATTTCACATACATGGATTGCAGATAAGCAATCGGACACATCTGGCTTCTTTCACTCAGCATAATGTTTTCAAGGTTCACCCATGTTGTAGCATGAGTCAGTCTTTCCTTGTTATGGTTGAATAATAATACTCCACTGGGGAGATATATGGTAATTTGTTCACCAGTTAATGCACAGGAGTGATTTCCACTTTCTGACATTGTGAATTAATGCTGTTATGAACATTAACGTACTAGTGTTTGGGTAAAGCTGGGTGTTGGGCTCTCTTGGGCAGATGTGTAGGAGTGGAATTGTCAGGTCACGTGTTAACGCTGTTCCACATCTGAGGAGCCACTGAACTTGTCCAAGGTCCCTGAACCACGTTGCATTTCCACGATGAATGTACAAGTGCTCCAGTTTCTTCACATTCTCACCAATGCTTATTATCTTTTTATTAAAGCCATCCCAATGGCTGTGAAATTGTTCAAGGTAGACAGATTTACAGCTCCCTGAAGGTGCCCCCACCCTCTTCTGCCCCCTCCAGGGACGGCCAGGTTGCTGGTTTTGGAGCTAGATGAGGGCAAGTTGCAAAATGGTAAGTTAGAGTTTCCAAAGCTTGCTCCTCTTCCTAGTATTTTGCTGTATTTCTTCAATAAACTGTCTGGATTGCAGAAAGCCCTTTCCTAATTTCCATGGTCATGAAAAAGTTATTTTTTTATAGTGTTTGCCAGTTCTCATTGCTTTTATGGAGGAGAAAACTTCAGAGGTCCTTCCTCTGCCATTTTTACTGTTACTCCCACTTAACTTTTGAACTTCTTTGTAAATACTCATTCTGAGTTACAAAACCATTTTACAAGCGTACTTTTGGAAACACTTTATCCTGCTTATTAGGGAGAGCCTAAAATAGTTCCTCTCTCACCACTTGCAAGAACACACAGCTGGGCCAGTTCTCACAATCACACAGCCACCCCCTCATGCCACGTGGTTCAAACATTAGCCAGTCCTGCCACCTCTAATTTTTTTTTTTTTTTTACCAGCTCATACTATGAAACTGCTACCATGACAGCCACTAAGTGTTAAGAGTACAATATAGATGTGGTGATCCACATCAAAAACCAATGATATATTGTATGGTGACTAACATAATTAAAAAAAAATCAAAGTAAAAATTTGGCAAGGGGGAAAAAAGTACAATATAGACACTGTCTAGTGGAAATTCAGTATCATAAAGCTTTCCTAAAAAGATTCATTTCCTGTTAGATTATCTACTTGATAGACAACGTGGTTCCCAAGATGGTAAGACATCAAACAAATAGCAAGATGCAGGAGGGAGTAACCCCTAGCATGCTAAGCCTGGAGGAATTTAGGAAGGCAAAAAGGAGGTATCACAGTGGGATAGAACTTAAACCCTTCCAATTTACCCTAGGTGACTTTGCAGTATTCGATCGCTCATCTTTTCTAGTCTTACGGTCTTTATTGGGAAGTTGTATGGGAGAATCCTTGCCTTGTAGGGTTGTCATAAGGACGACACCTGTACGATGTGGCCTGGTCCAGGACCTGGCATTGACCAAGGGCAGTGTTTGCTGGAAGAGGAGGTCCAGATTTGATGAGTCAATAGGGCCGGAGTGGGGGAGATGGAGGACTGGGAGGGCTCTGGGATGGAGGAGAGATGGGGCTGCCACTGGCTGGGGGAGGTCAACCCCTCAGCAGCCAGAACCTCACTCCTGGTCCGCAGCTGAATCTCAGAGCTCCACGCAGGAGCTGATGCACAGCAGACAGCGCATGGAATACTGGCCTATCCTTTGTTTCTTCCATGTCCCTAAGATACCACCATCTCCATCCGTCATCACGGACTCAAGGACTCCTTCCCAACAGCTCGCGGCCACCTCTTGCTGCAGCTGGAAGCCACATCCCCTGGCTCCATTCTCAGGGCAAGGTCTCAGCTGCTGTTGTACTGGAGAAGTGCGCTGCCTCTGGCTTAGCGGTGAGTGTGGACTTCGAGCACTACTATCCATTGTAACTCCAACCAAGCGGACAGACAGGTTCCTCTTGTTTAATTGGCACCGTGTGAGCTGCAAACTGCATAGTGTGGACGAGTGAAATACCAGGCTCTGGCTGACATTTCCTTGTTGACAAAATTCAGCAAGCTCAGCCTCAGCAATGTTCCAGGAAGAACTACAGAAACAGTGCCGATTGGAGGGACCAAAATGTTCCCATGATTTTCTCCTCCTCTTATCTCTGCAGTTGCACAAAGAGCTAGTGTAGATGAAGGTGGGTCATGGCGATTTCTATGTGAAAAGACAGGCTTATTACTGATGAGGTCAACAGTCAAGATTGCACAACTCCAGGAAAGGTGTCACATAGGTCCCTGCAGAGCGCCAGCGAATGATGATATCTAATCTGCAGGGACCAGCAAATATTTAGTATTGATCTGGGTACTTGGGTCAGCACACCACCTCCTAGCAGCAGACTGCAGAAAGAAATTGTGACGATGTCAATGATGAGATGCCATAGACATAGCCAAGGAAAAAAAAATATAGAAAGTACTGGGAGTCGAGAAAAAAAGCTTTAGAAACAAATTTCTCTTGTGTGCATGTGTCCGTATCCACTGCACCGAAATTTGATCCACCGCCCACACAGCACATGGCTGCAGAGAAGACCGCCCAGGTACAAAATGGAGTACGGACATTATTTACTTTTGTTAATTTTTAAATCCATTTAAATGTGGTCCCGTTTTCAGTTCTTAAAAATTTTGTTTTAGAGGACTGTCCTGATAAACATGGATTCTTGAAGTGGCAAGATGTCGATTTTCATGTGACCTGAGTTACAGTTCCTATCAGCCACTTAGCCTAACGGCTCATGTTTAATACAGGGCCTATCATATGGGAGGGACCTACAGAATGTTGTACCAGATAGGATTTATGTCTGAAAACTATACAAGGTTGAAAGTTTTAGGCTCCCACTGATGCCCCAGAATGAAGGGATGGAATGAAATTTTTACTTTTTAGAAATGAACATCAATTGTCAGATGAAATAATACAAGTAGAAAAGCCTTTAGTTCTTGTGATTTAGGAAAAAACCACTGTTCTATTCATGTATTCACAAGCATTTACTTTTTCTTAGAAGTCATTCTTGGTATCTGCAGATTTTCCTGTGACCATATGGGGGCCTACACTTCCATGACCCTCAATCCTAAACATTGTTTTCTTTGTTGCTGCTGCTGGCTATGGGTCCACCTGTCATTTTGTGGGTATTTCCGAGGGTGAAGGATGAGTCCCTACAGGCCAATTTGGTGGCAGAGGGAAACAGCCAAAGAGCAGGTAAAAACTCCTGGTCCCCCTTCTCAAAACTTCTGTTCAGAAATGGCTTAGGTCACGGCCACCTCCCCTCATTTGGTCAAATAGTGTCCTCGGGCTAAATCCAAAGTCAGTAAGACTGTAACCTATATTGCTCCCATGGCAGGAAAGGCTGAGTCCCAGGCCACAGTCCAGGGGTTTAGATTGCCAGATTCAACACTAGACTTCAGTCATATTTCAGTCAAAAACAAGTTTTGAGTGTCAATGTGCCCAAAATCTTGAATGGAACATACTTATTGTATTTTTATGTTCTAACTGATGATCCTAGGCAGGGATGGATAATCCTGGGCCCAATACAGTACAATCTACTAATGCATCTCTGTGTTGCTCTACATTTATAACCAACTGATAAATTTATCCTTAATTGATCAGAGCTCAGAAAGCCTGCTTATTCTCCACTTCCTGAGTTTTTCTCTGCATTCACCTCGTCTAATGCCAACTGCTGTCATGTTAATGCCCAAATGACCCAGGCCTCTCTCCAAGAATTGAACTCCCCTAGAAGCACATACACTTACTCTCACCCAGCGCACAAACGAGTCCTGTGTGGGCAGCACCCATCGTCTCTCTACCTCTCCTCTTGCAAACCCCTGGCTGATCTCCACTACCTCCGTGCTGGGGACAGAGCTGGAGAGCATGGTTTGCCAAGGGGCCAGGGTCCCGGGCCCCAGAGTGGCTGCATGTCCAAGCACCAGGCTGGAACTGATGGAGGGTGGTCTTCTCTGGGCTCTGAGGGCTACTGGCATGGGGACCAGATGGACTGATCTCCAGGGCCTTTCACGAGAACCTCTGTAGCAGGTTGACCTTCAACTTCTAACTGGAGCAGCTCAGACTCTGTCCCAGGGACTTTGGGTTCCCCACTGTGCAGCCAAGCTTTAGGGTGTTTCCCGTGGGCCACTGCACCGCCCCCCCATGGTACTCTTGCCCTGGTGGGTCTCCCACACCCTCGACTGCTCACATGCCACCTGCTTGCTCTTCCTCACACCTCCTGCTGGGGGTGGTCTTTCTCCTGCTTACCTGTGCCTCCTGAAGTTCGAAACTATTACTGCCTTCTCCTGGTGTGTTTGATCCTCCCCCCACCTGTAGTGGGCTTCATGGTTGATTCCCCAATATCAATTCTATTTGCTCCTCAATGAGGAGCAGCAAGCATGACGGGACGGACTTAAGGGTCACCCATCTGTATACCTGTGGTTGGTTCCCACCACTCAGTTCTGGGCCATGTGATACAGAGGTTGGCTAGAAGCTGCTGGAAAGGTCTTTGTTGCTCTGGAGAGAATGGGGTTATTTCTTCTTCAGGATGAACAAGGAAGCACAGAGTGGTAAATTCTATGTCCACCCTCCTGCAGCTGTAAGAGGAGCCAGGGCCAGGACAAAGCCAATGTGGGGCTAGCGGAGGACACAGAGGACAGAAACCGGGCCCTCCAGGACATACCCTCACCTGTGGCCCCATCAGCTTCGAGGCTCACCCTCCTTCCAAGATGGCTGTGCTCGCTAACAAATGTGCTTGCTGTTCAAGCCGGTTTTGGTTTTCCATTCTTTGTAGCTGAAGGCATCTCGACTGACCCATCCCTAACCCTGTGTCCTCTCCCGCTCCCACGGAGACATCAAGATGGGGTTTGAATGTCATTTTCCTGGCGACGCCCGAGCCTGGGTTAGGGCCCTGGACTTCCCGCCTAGTTCTTGAGATGCTCATCATTGGCGAGGTAACACTTGTACCAGTCGCTACACGGTGATTCCCAAGGGGCAGGGACGGCTTCTGTCTTGCCCACAAGCACATCACCGTCACAATGCCAGCCACAGAGGGGATGTGTACTAAAGATCTGTTGAGGGAAGGGGCTCTAAGGCCTTGCTGTTTGATGTGCTGCTATGGGCATGTTTAACCACTGAGGCTGTCCTCACCTCTGGGGCCGGGTTCTTGCCTCCAGTTGGTTCGGGCAGCATTGCTTGCCCTCCTCAGTCCAGCCACTGGGGTTTCGCTCTCTTGCTAGAAGGCCTGGTCTTCACCTGCCTCCCCATCCACCAAGCTTGTCCTTCTAGGTTTCCCAGCTATCCGCTTTCTCATCACCTGATTTTCCCAGGGCCATGTGATCAGCGTTGGGCTGCCTCCCCTGCCATGCCTGTGGGACCTGCATCAGCTGCACCTGCTGCTTCCCAGGCCCCCCACACGGGGTCATGGCAATGGTCAAGCTTCTTGCTTCTGAAGTAGCTTCCAAATAGGAGATAAACCTCTTCTGCAGGTTTTCTCTCTTCTGTTAAATCTACCGAAGGGGCAATGAACTAATGGGGTCAACAAGGCTCAGATCCCAAGGGCCTGGAAGTTCTTTGAACATTTTGTCAATACTGGCATTTTTTTTCCATGTAGCTCTGATGAAAAAGTTGAAGACATTTGAAAAAAAAATACCAAAACCCCCCCCCCCACAACCCAGAAGTTGACTTTTTCACTTACACATGGAAATTAAAAGGTGTATGCACTGCGACAGACTATCAGACAATCTTTGGTGTCATGAATAGTGTGAAAAACTGGTCTGTTATTTCTGAACGCACTCTACAATGGTCCTAATAGTTCTCAGAGTGGTATTGTGAGAACAAATATCCACTGCATTCCACTGCTGTATTTATCTTAGAGGAAAATCATGTGCAAGTATTTGTAATCTCTGCACAGCACAGGAGTTAAGTAAATAAGCAACACCCAGGGCTTTTCAGGAGGAAAACTAAAGTGGTCTTACCCTACATTCAATTTAGGCCAATTCTTCCCTTCTGTCCCATGCCTTGGATGAACCAGTGCTTAAAAGAAACCACGTGGAGGACAACGTAACTTTTCCTAGGTTACCAAATACAAGTAGAGGGAATCTTACAGAGAGCTGCCATCAATCAGCTTCAACAATTAGCCGAATATGGTCAGTCTTGCTTCATTGATATCCCTGTCCTGCTCTCTCTCCACCATTCTCTTATCTAATACCCTCAGTGAGAGAGGGACAATCCTAGCCCCGTCTACACTGGGGGAAATGAGGTTGAGAGAGATTGAAGGATATCCAGGTTATAGAGGGTGACAGCTGGCCAAGCCAGAACCCGAGAAGACCTTGGACTTGCGTAATCTGAGCCTACTACAGCTTCTCAGCAAACATACCAGGTATGCACAACAATCACGAATGGATTTGCCAGTATCCACAGTGAATTGGTAAGTCGGTTAACTGGCTGAGCTTTAATTTTATACCCATACTGTGCTAACTACCAAAAAGGGAAAAATTGAGAAAGCAGAGTTACTAGTGAGTGGGTTTCACAATGGCAATTTTTAAGCCGCTTTGTGGTGTAATTTTAATACCACAAAATTCACCATTTCAAGTATGATTTAATGACAATGTATTTACAGAATTGTACCATCAATGGCAGTAATTTTTTTTTACTGTGTAAATCTGACTTGTTCCCCAGTGTCTGGAAATAGTGCTTGGAATATTGTGTGTTCAATAAGTATTTGTTAAGGTAAATGAAATGATTTAAGGAGTTTCCTGTATAGTTGGTTAGATAGGTAGAAACTGGTTTATAATAGCATACCTAATTTATCATTCAGAAGATACTTATTAGGACACTGAGTAGTTTAATAATCACAAAGTACACAACTCACTATCTTTTAATTTGTTGGGTTATTTCCAGGGTGAGAATAAAACTTTCAGTAGCAAGAATTTCACCTGGTATATAGGGTAGGCTTAATACCTGCATAAGGAACAATAGTTTTCTCAGTATTTACAAAAGGGCAACCTGGGTGGTGCAGTTTAACCTCAGACTCTTGGTTTTGGCTCAGGTTGTCATCTCAGGGTCCTGGGATTGAGCCCCAGGTCAGCCTCCATGCTTGGTGTGGAGTCTGCTTGAGACCGTCTAAAATAAATTTTTAAAAAAATTCCTGCTTCTGACAAGAACCAAAGAACACAGGATACACACTTGTAGCCCATGGTCTGAAGTCCCTAAAGACAGACACTGATGAGACACTATGTGCATCAAGAAGGCTTTTCTAGATGTTGGCTTGATGTGGGAAAATGCTTTTAGAAACAGAAGTTATAATTTGAAATGCAGGGTCATGAGATATGAATTCTCAGTCATACCCAGAGCTTGAGTTTTCGAAATAGAACTTCAGCTTTTAAATGAAATCTGAATCCTTACTGTAGTAAATAAAATCTGGAAGCATTTGTTGAATTTCATAAAGAGAAAGTTTTCATACAGCATGATGAAATTAAGGAATAGAAGCATACGCTGAAGTTAATTCTTCCCAAAAAAAAATAGTTTAGTGATTGAAGTGAGACTATAAGCTCTATTCATATTTTTTAATGAGCAAACTTTTCAAATGTCAGTCTGGAAGTGTTCTAACTTTGTATTACATCCCTTTATTGTGGAGGGAACCATTAGGATACAAAACAGCTTCATCTAAAAGAAGCATGAGGAACAAAAATAGAAACCAAACTTCAATTTTATAAAGTTTAAAGTTCATATAGATCTGACTTTGGATAATGTTTTAGTTCCATTTCTATTGGAGAAGCTAAGGTCAGCCCACATTGCTTGTGTACCTTCAGCTTGGACCGCTCAGAAAAACCTCCCCTCAAGTGTACCTTGCTGTCCTGTTGCCTTCCGAATACCTTTATAGAACTACATTTAGATCTGTTTCTGGAAGAGTACTCTGTCCAGCGTCTGTGTCCATCCGAGTCCATGAGTTGTACATTGTTCAGGACCACATCCAAGCTGTATTTGAGCTTCATCCATGAATAGAGCCCCATCTGTGGCCCAGAGCAGAGAGGTCAGCTCTCTTGGTGCGATTAAGCAGGGCAGGGGCCTCTGTGAGGACAACACAAGGAAGCCGTGTTGTGGGTGACTGATCATCTGGGTTCCTGGATTACTGGTTATGGAGGCAACCTAGTCAGCTAGGAAGGGTCAGAGTTTTAGAGGATGCATTCTGAAATTGTTGGATGCTACACACCTTTTTTCCCCACAAGCAATTTTCTGTGGGTACTCATGGGGGGTGGTCTTTGGGGACCAGCCATCTTTCCATCCAGTTTCTAAAGGCTTGCTATGCAATTCAGGGTGACTGGAGGGTAAGGAGAAAAGTACCATCTTGAAGTCAGTCAGACCTGGGTGTGAATCTCAGCTCCCCCGTTTTCTAGTGTGGGCTCTAGAAGGGAAGTTTCCTAGCTTCTGTTAAGCGAGCATAAGCACACTAGCTCTACCCCAGGCTTCTTGAAAGATGCAAATGAGATGCTGCTGCTGAGTGACTGGTCTGGCATATATTAAGCACATAACAGGGGAATGATAACATGGGATCCTGGATGTCCTTGTCAGCATCTAGATAACTCAATTAAATTCATTTAAAAAAAATTGGTTAAAGTGCTTGAGAAGTGAATAGGACCGTTTCCAACTTAAAATTTTGTGAGACCAACAGGTGTATTTAGCTGTATCACTAATCAGAATATAATCAAGTGGTCTAAAGCCTGGCTACATCAAGTATGGTCCATGGACCAGGAGCATCACCTCGGAGCTTGTGAAAAGGATTCGAAGCCCACTCCAAGCTTTCTAGAGGAGAACCTGTATTTTTAACAAGGTCTCCACTTAAATCACAGGCACAAAGGAGTTTGCAAAGCAGTGGTGTCATGATTTTAGAAAATTCTATGGTGGCAGTTGGTACCAATGGGGAGATTGGAAGTCTTACCAGCAAGGTTGGGTCTTGAAGGATGACATGTTAAAGGACATAGAGCACATCCCAGGATGAGGACATAGTGCCTCAAAGACACGAAGAGGTGAAATTTTGTTTCTCCCTTAAGACTTGTGATGTTCTGAGAAGCGATCAGTAGCTTCATCCGCTGGATTACAGAGAACATGGAATGGAACACCAGGAGAGGAGAGTGCGGGTGGTAGCAAATGGTGACCTGTCCTTGACGCCATGCTGTCAAGCATGCATAGTCTATGCAGAACGAGGACACGGCTATTTGGGGGCTGAAGGAACCATGTGAGGAGCAACTATGGAAGACTGGCTGAAGCCTAGAGAAGCAGGAGAAGCTGCTCAGGCAGCTGTTGTAAGAGCCCATCGAATGAAGCGGGCTTACAACATGTGGGCTAAAAAAGGAGACACAGGATCAGAAGGCCTTGCTCTGTGGAAACCCTGGCCACATGGGAGTGGTGTCAGCAACTCCATCGAGGAGGACTGATTTCAGAGTGGAGATGATGGGGTGAAGACCAAGAGATGAATGGAGATCATATGGCTAGGGAGGGGGAGGATCAGAAGGTGACCAGTTCAGTGTGGAACATATTTGACGTGCGGAGCTGACGGCCATCAGTTTGGAGGTGCACTGAAGGCGGTTTGGGCAGTGACAGGTCAAGGCAGAGATGCACATTTTGGAAGCATTTCTATGTAGATAGAAGTTTCAACTTGCGGCAGTGACTTAAAACCACCAAGTAATGAAGATAGTGTAAAAAAGACAAGAAACCAAGCACAACACACTGGAAATCACTTAAAACGTGAGAAAAAGCCATGCCAGTGTTCCTCAACTGTAAGACACTCCTTATGGCCACTGAAGACCTACCTGCCCCATTCCACCATATTCCTTTTCAAAATTGGGTTTAATATTAATGTGCTTCTTTAAAATCTCCAGGGATTTTTCCAGGCTCAGAACTTTGGTAGGAATGGCTTTAACTTTCAGAGTTCTGTCAGAAGGGAGACCAAGGAGGCATCCCAGTTAACTCCTTCCCCCGCAATGGCTGTCCACAGCTTGTCCATGACCAGAAACCACTGTTGTAACTACCCAGAATCTCAGTACTTCATTTGTGAAGTTTATCTTTTGCTTTTTGTGTAGACTCTCATACTCTTGTCTCCTGAAAACTTGAGCATATAAATAACTGGCTTGTTTATGGTGCTTCCTGTTCCTGTGATGATTTATGACTTAACTCCTTTATTTCTAATAACCCGGTGAGGGAAGGTTTTTACCTCCATTTGACAGATGACAGCTGAGGCTTACAGCAGCTTTTCCCAAGGTCTCGTAGAGTGTGGTCCAACCCAGGTTGTGGAGTTTGAATTCCAATCTGTGTCCCCACTTTGTGCTCTTGCCCTTCACCTGTTAACATACCTCCCATCTACGCAAGCTCAGCGTCTTTGTCCACCCGGGCTGATGGGGTCACAGAACACCGTCAAGTGGGCGGCTTCTGAACAGAGACGTAGCTCTCAGTCTGGAGACTGGGAAGCCCAAGGCCAAGGGGCCAGGGGATTCGGTGTCCGGGAAGAACCAGTTTTCTGGTGCACAGATGGCCCTCTTTCCCTGTGTTCTGGGGTCTCATCAAGAAGAGCTCATCTCTGTGAGTTATCTACCGAGGGCCCACCTCCTCATATCCCCCCTTAGTAACCAGGTTTCAACACAGGATATTTAGGGGATACAAATATCTGGACCATAGCACTTAGAGGATGTACTTCCTGCAGATCACAATGATCCAGTGATTTCATGCGATAGAAAATACCCAGATTTCTGCCCTGGTTCATTGAGAGGCTGTCACTGCTGTTGACGATCCTTTCTCCTTGAAGCTGCGTCAAGGGCATCCTGTATTGATTAGCATATGGTAACCACACCAGGTAGATTGTTAATTGGAAGCCGTAGTGCATATAAAGTTATTTTTCTCTCAAAACTATACTAGGAAAAAAAGCTTTGCTTAGGCAGGATGTTGGGACAATTGTCCTCTTATTAGCAACCGTGCATTTGTCAACTAAGGACACACTCTGCAGCCTTGGGGGTTGTCCGAACAGGAGCTGGGTGAGGTCTAGACACCCGTGATGATACAATGGTCATGCTAGGGGTGGGCTGGCCAAAAAACAAAACTATCTTGAGGGGTTATTTTGAAGCAACTATATGGTGTGACAACCTTTATAACTTTTTTTTTTTACTCAGAACCATTCCTTTTTTTATATCTTACTTTTTGAGGATTGTATCAAAAGAAATAATTGCATAGAAAGTTGTATCTTTTTTTTTTAAGATTTATTTATTTATTTGAGAGAGAGAGAATGAGAGAGAGAGAACACATGAGAGGGGATAGGGTCAGAGGACAAAGCAGACTCCCTGCTGAGCAGGGAGCCCAATGTGGGACTTGATCCTGGGACTCCAGGATCATGACCTGAGCCAAAGGCAGTCGCTTAACCAACTGAGCCACCCAGGCGCCCAAGTTGTATCTATTTTTAAAAATAGACATGCACGTGGGAGCAATTTTAGAGTGAAGTAGAAAATGTGATGTCAAGTTACAATGTACTTTTTACACAGGAGGTTCCGTAAGAAGTGAAGCAGAGCTGAACAAATACATTTTAAATACCCCTACGGGCCAAGGGTCTGCGTGTTTGATGTCCACCATCATCCGAGAGTTTGTGTTGTCCTAGTGCATCAGGACATGGAGTATCACAGCCGCCGTGTCAGGTAGGGGTGACCATCCTCTCTGAAGGTACATGTAGAGACAGAGGACCTCGCCAAGACCGTAGAGCTCCGAAGGGAGGGGAGAGCAAGGCCGCAACTGCAGAGAGCTGGGCTCCCCCGTGCTCCCCATCACCGCCCCGCGTGCTGATTTGCTCATCACAGCGCACCACCCGCGACCACTGGCGGCACTCGGGTCTGCTAGTTCCCTTTCCAGACGGGTCTCGGTTTACCTCTAGGAAAGCCGAGCAAAATCAACTGGAGGTTAGTGTTCGTTTAAACTCCGGACACCTGAGCACAAGCTTCTAAGCTTCCTTTCACAAGCCCCAAGCTGGAACCTTTAAGAGGCCCGGCCCTGGGTCCCCTGGGGGCACGGAGGACTCCTCTTCCCTGAACTCCATCACCGGACTTCCAGGAGGATCCCAAGGTGAAGCTCAAGGGACCCCAATACGCCCATGACAAAGCTGCCGGGGGCAACTGGGCGTAGTTCAGTGAGGGCAAGTATGGAAAACGGAAAACAGGAGTAAAACGCTATCCTGAGAAGCCTGGCAGGCGGACTGACTGAGCCGATGAAGTCCCATTGTCATGCTGCCCAGTTAAGGCTGCGGTGACTACATGCGGGGACGGACAGCAATGCTTGTCTTGCAAGGCCAGCCGTCAAACACACCCTACAGATGGGCCAGGCCCAGTTCTGCCATCCGGCAGTCGCTAAGAGCAAGGGACAGGTGGGGCCGGATGGTCACAGCCAGCCGATGTACCAGCTCTGGAATTGGGGCCTTAGTTCTTAATCCTCCCGTATGGACATGCATGTGATATATATGCTGTGCATATAAAGTGTTTGTTGCTTGTTTTATGTATTTTTATAGATTGAGAAAGAGCATGTGCACAAGCAGGGGGAGTGGAAGAGGGAGAAGCAGACTTCCCGTGGAGCAGGGAACCTGATGCGGGGCTCGATCCCGGGACCCCAAGATTGTGACCCGAGCTGAAGGCAGACGCCTAATGACTGAGCCACCCAGGTGCCCCATTTTAAGTGTTTTATAGACCTTTTCTCATTCTATTTATGTAGATGTATTACAAATCAATACACAAACATGCACTCATCCTACACTAATGAAGGAATCTTAGAAATCAGCCCGTATCTGTCATTTTACTGAACAAAGTAGATCCCAAAAAGGTTAATCCCCACAGTCACACAGACAGAAGCAGCGTGCCCAGTTTCCGTTCGCCGCGGAGCTCAGGCTGTGGATCAGGCAGAATCCAGGGTTGCTGACCAGCAATGGGGCTGGTATTCCCTCCCACCTGGGCTGCACTTTTCCCATCTGCACAATGAGGAGACCGTCTCCCCGTTATGTGGGGGGACAGCAAGGTTAAGTGAGGTCCCTCCTGACAGGGATGCCCATCCCCCATTCCCGGTACCTGGACGCTGCTCAGAGTCGTCTTCGCTCAACTTTGATTGCTCACAGCTACACAACATGCATTTTCCTCTAACATTACTGGGGAGTTAACATTTAGCCCCAGGTTATTTTCAAGATGTTTTGCAGCAACTGGTGGGGTAGACCTGGATCTGAAGTAACCCAGAGATGGCAGTCCCTACCTAGAGCGAACCCAGGCTTTGGGGGTGTCCACATCTCTTCCAGACCCCATCGTCCACAGGGCTGCCAGCCGTGTGAGGGTCTCGTATTATCTAGGAGTAAAGCACTGTTTCCTGGTTCCATCTTACGAAGGTTAGTAATGTAATGAGATAAAGCCCTCAAAGAATGCAGTGCTTTTTAAATCCTATTTTCAGATTTTTATTTCACATAGCTCAGACTTCTTAATCTGTCATAATTCAACTCCACATTTTCAACACTATGAATCATAAATAATCTCCTATTGTACAAGCTCACCCAATTGCTCCAGGGAGGAGTTTTCTGGGACTCACCTAATTTCAAATAAGACAAAAAAAATCGATGAGTGCATGTTTCTCGTTTCAATAGGACTTCCTGAAAGGAGCCGTCACAAGTCTGTGTGCATGCCGACCTGAGGTCCAACAGACTCCTCTCTCCAGGATCAAGTTGAAATGTGTGAGTGGATGACAGAAAAAAAGCAGATAGGGATTCCCAATGACCTGTGGTTTTGCTTCATTTTTGAACTCCACTTCTGAGTACTGAAGAAGACTTCTTCCACCCCTCAACCTTTTCCTTTTGTCCTTTATGACCTTTTAGGCAACACACTTAAATTAGCCATGACTGCCAGGTGCTCAGCTACTAACTGCAGTCTGGTCAACGTATGTTCTATCGTTCCCCGTGGCTGTAGCCACGCAGGGAAGATCAACCACCACAAACCGAGTGGTCAGTCCACTCATCTCACAAAAGCAACCGCTGAATGAAATTTAAGGTCTTAGAATTTCTGGTGGCAAGAGATGATCATGAGCAGTTGACCAGATGTTCTGGTTTCCTTGGTCATCCTATTTCCTACATAAGTTGACATATGAGTTTGAGTTTGGGGAGTCTTTCCTCAATACTGGATTACCATGGGGTGAAAGCCACAGAACCACGGGGCTGAGTCTGTCCTGCTGAGAAAAGGCTTTGAACCCTCAGAAATGCTAACAGGATGTGGACATCCCTCTGAAGGAACGTTCAGCCCAAGATGCTCACCTCTAGGACCTCCTGGTAGATAAAGACAGGTAAGTGGTGTTTGGGATTTTAAGAATGCTGAGTCTCTAGTTAGAGCAACATTTGGGCAGAGGGAACAGGGACTGACCAGATGATCAGTGTCCACCACACATAGTCTCACATGCTTGGCTTGAAGCAACTCTTCACCCCAAGCCACACATTCGGCAAGGAGGTTTGAAATTGGAATCTAGATGCCCATTCTGCCTAGAGTCTTCCCCAAGATTAGTGGATATATCAAGATCTAGAAAACTCTTTAGGCTTATTAGCACAGCATTTCCATATCTAAGTGTTCCCAGGAAATAACCAAAGAGGTCCACAAAGGGTATCAGGAATGTCCATTGGTGTTATTCATACTAAAAAAGGGTGGGGAGAATGAAGCCAATCAGTAAGGGAAACAGGGTTTGGTTATAATGCAATTGTATGATGAAACATTATCTGGAAAGTTAAACATTTGACAGGAAACATTTAATGACAATGTTTATCAATGAAAATACAAAATTGTAAAGTTATTTACTCCACTATTTTTAAAATGTATACAAAAAATTCTAGACGGAAATAAGCATATACTTCTGAATAAGGAGCATACAATTTTTCGGGTTTTCAATAACATAATATTGTACATGTTTTAGTGATAAAATATTTCTCAAGTAGTTGTATTAATTGAGGCTCTTGATCTAGTGACCGAGTTTTCAAAGGCTTTTCATAGAGGTTATCTTTAATTTCATGAAGTCATCTAGTGAATGGTCCTTCATCTTTGCAGGTGGGGAAACAGAGGCTCAGAGTAAAAGGAACCTGGCTGAGCTCACATGGTGGGACTTGGGGCTTGAACTCTGGGGACTTTTTTCATTTTCTTCCTGACCCTCAGGCCATCTTTAAAGAGCCTGTGATTGGAGGATTCACCATCTATCATCTCTAGGGAGTCTCCTCTCAGCCTGCCTCTCTGCTTTTCTGTCGCACTGCTCTGGTTGTGGTTCTTAGACTTTGAAGTGGGATCTTCGCGGTAGTAGGCAACTTTTAATTTCAGAGGTAGAGGTCAGTGCTTCATCAGTTGCATACAACACCCAGTGCTCATTACATCACGTGCCCTCCTTCATGCCCATCCCCCCAGCTACCCCATCTTCCCACCCTCTCCCCTCCAGCAACCCTGTTTCCTAGAGTTAAGGGTCTCTTATGGTTTGTCTCCATCTCTGATTTTGTCTGTTTTCCTCCCTTCCCCTATGAGCTTTTATATTCCACATGTGAGTGAAATCCTAGGATAACTTTTTCTAATCTGAAAACTTGAGTTGAATTGATAGCTGTGTTGCTCTTTATGGCTATAAAAAAATTTTAAAGTAGTTTTAATATCTAAGAGGCAAGGTTTATCACTAGATACTTGTGAATACACTCGAAGGATATTTCATCACTGTTCAACTGTTTGAAGGACCCAAGTGATTAGTGGTCTACAGAAGGCCAGTCATTACTACTTACAGCTTACTACTTTTCCTAACCAGAAGGGAACACAGCCCCATGATTCTTCCCAGGGATGGAAAATTAATGGATTCATGTCAATAGGTCAAAATGAGTCATCTACATAATTCAAACTATATATATGTATGTATATATATATTATAGATCTAGTATTACATTTGCCTCATGAAGGATTAAGCTGTTCTATTCTTCTGGGTCCAAACTCTACAATGAAGTAGAAATTTAATAAAGAGGTAAGTTCTGGGGCCAATATAGTACAGTATCTTTAGCTTGTACTCTGTTTCCTCTGGAGATCAAAATTCATGTAATGCAATGTATTACTACACGCAGAGTTGGGAGGCTCAGTCTTGGTGCTTCTGGGGAAAGCATGGCAAGAATGAACATGAACTAGCCAGTGTGTTCCTGATAATGTGAGCCTTCAGGCCAAAGAACCCAAATCTTGCCAAGAATCCAACTTGTGTCCTTATCTGATTAACCCACTAACAGAATACCATGGATGGGGTGGGTTAAACAATTTCTCATAGTTCTGGAGAACTGGCAGTCCATACACTACCTTGCCTTGGGCAGATTGAAGCCAAAGGTCTTTTCTTATAAGACTGTCATTCCATCATAAGAGCCCTACCCCCACAACCTATTTCCCAAGACTTCATCTGCAAAGAGCATCCTATTGGGGGTTAGGGCTTTAATGTAAGGAGTTGCTGGGGGAGTTACCCAAACACTTTTTTCCATAACAACTTGCATGGATTGTCTAGAGCTAACCAGATTCCCAAGAGTTGCTAAATCCTGGGAAGCACGGAAGAATGTCTCCTTCACTGGACTGGAGAGGACAGCACCCGTCCCTGCTTTCCTGACGGCTGGCAGCCAGTAGACCGTGCTTGCTCCGCCATCGAAGAGCGATGCTTGCTACGCCTCTGCTTTCCGGCTCAGACACTTGCTTCCGGGAGCCAGCTGAGCCTGCGGCCTTGCGCGCTTGGAAGACACTACCTAGAACCTGGAAAGGGCAGGAAAGGAAGGGGATGAGGGACCATCACAACATGAATTGTCAAGAATCAATCAGGATCTGTTGTCAGTCCCAGAACTAATCCCTCGGTTTCCTTTATCCTTGAGCAGATCAGGGAGTCGTTTGTATTTTAGGTCTCCATGGCCATTGTTCCATGGTCACAGGCATTTGCAACAGCTCCCTTAAGATCACTTTGACTTAAAAATTCCCCTTTTTACGAAAGCAGCTTAATAAACTTGCAGTTAAAATCGTTTGTGCGTCCTATGTGCATTCTCCTACATGAAGGGAACAATAGCATTTATGCTGGCAGAGGACATGTGAACATTTTTTTGGCACAGCGTATTTATGAAGAAAGGCACAGTATTATCTCTAGTTAGCCTCATCAAAGCTTGAATCGTCTAAGTTTAAGGATATAGATCCTGGCAAGCTAATCAGACTTGCTCCTTTTTCTTCTTCTAAAATGGACTGAGGATTCAAGTATGTTTTTCTCAGATTTTCAATATTCATGGAAGTCTGGAAAATAATGGTTAATCTTCATGTTCCTAGCACACCTCAGGTTCTCTGTGATAACAAGTTGAAGTCACGATTTCAAATTAACAGTACGTGAATGTTGAGTATTTGCAGAATGAAAATATTCCCTCAACAGTGTTGGAAGCCAGATCAGTGTGAGATGGTGTAGAGCATGTTATAGGCCTCAAGAGAGGTAGCAAGGGTCTCACTGTTGCATTACCCCCAAATCCTTATGTTAAGACCTCATCCCTACTGTGATGGTGTTTGGAGGTGGGGTCTTTGGGAGGTGATTAGGTGAGGAGGAGGCCCTCAGGAACAGGATTCATTGCTTTTATAAGAGCATTTCTTCCCTCCTGCACCATGTAGGGACACAGGGACAAAATGGCCATCTACGAACCAACAAGAGGCTCTCGGGCAGGTACCTGATCTGCCAAGCCCTCCATCTTGGACTCCTCAGCCTCCAGAAATGTGAGAAGTGAGTTTTTGTTGCTCAGAGGCCACCTGATCTGTGCTATTTTGTTAAAGCAACCCAAACACAGATGAAGACAAAGACTGTGTACCATGGTTATGAGCCATGGGAACCCAACCTGCATAAACATTAGCTGGTTTGGTTGCATGGAAGCATCACCTGGGAAGAGTCTTGATGCGCATGCCCCATCCCCACAGTTAAATCGGAATCTCTAAGGGCAGGACCCAGGCATCGGAGAACATTGCCACGTGCTAAGTGAGAACTAATGCACAGTAGAGTTTGTCACTTAAAGCTGCTTTTGCAAACAATCTGTCCTGTGGACATTCCTGTAAATGAGAAATGGTGGATACATGGTCCAGAAACTAAAAATTCCTCCAGCTTCTCTTAGGACACAAAAGGTCAAGGTGTGTTGGCAATTATCAAGAAAGTCTACTCAACTAATTGCTAGAATAAAGCCATTAGAAATTCAAATTCAGGTCTAAACATTCATCTGCCTGAAGATAAACATGAAAACTAAACGATTTTCATTTCAGTTCTATATTACTATCAAATTATAAGTGATTAGATGGACATGTCTAGAAATTCTTCGGATGTGTTGAACTTTCCAGGGATTTATAGGATTTATTCAGCAGGTATTTTTCGAGTTATTATGTACCAGCTCCCATTCTAGGCACTGGAGATGCTATAGTGAACAACGCCAAGTTCTTACACTTGTGGAATGGATATTCAGGTGGCAAGAGATGGCCAAACATTAGCATCTCTGGCCTGCAGCCTGGGATCTCATCCAGGCTCTTGGATAATGGTTCTCAAAACTCACGGCACAGCAGGGTCATGTGGGGGTGCTTGCTGAATGGTGGCTGTCTGGATCCTACTCCCGCAGCATCAGAATCAGCTCTAGTGTGGACATGTTCACACACACTTTTGGTAATTCTGAGCCAGGTGGTCCATTTACCATAGTGAGGAATACTAGCACCCATCTCATTTCTACTGGCGTCCAAGGAGCTCTATAGAGAGCAGGAGGATTCTTCAAGGCTTCTCTAGTAGTATACTCAGGTAGGAAGATGGAATCTTGGGAGGATAATGTTTGCTCACTATAGGTGAATGGCTCTTGCCAGGAACTCTTCTTTTTAGAACAGAAAACATGGTTTCTAGGAATAGGTCTTAGGAGTAAGTTTGGCATACTAAAGATTCCCTTGAGATAAATACAAACTACTCAATTTACCTAGGTCACCTCAAAATGTGGCCATTTTGAGGGCAAAAGAAAGCCCAATAAAATAAGTTGTGGTTTGAGATTTGGATGCAACCCCAAAGCACCCACTATGGTCCAGGAGTGGAGGTGGACAAGCACCTGGGAGATAGAAGGCTAGGGTGATTGTTAATATCTTTCTACAATCAGTTCACTTCATCTTGCTAAGCTCCAGTTGATACAAGTTTGGTCACATGAGTTCCTGGGTTCCATTCTAACTAAGAATGCCCAGAGACCAGCCCAAATCTGCAGAGCAGGTCTAGCTCAAAGTGTTTTTACTCTGTAAAAAACCCACTAGTAGTTGTCATTGTTGAAGTAACTGCTTACGTGTTGGTCAGTGTTTCTTATACCACATGTGGCAGGAGGAAGACTAACTCTTCGTAGTCTTTGATCAAAGGGACTCAAATTAGTCCTTTAGTCAACTGAACAATCCATCCCCTACCAGGGTGACCAACTGTCTTTTCCTGGTTTCTGATTGAGACACTGAAGGGGTTCCTGGAACAGGGCACTTCCAGTGCTAAGGAAAAAGTGGGTCACCCTGCTCCTTGTCCAGCAGGTACTGCAGCATTATCTTCTCCGGGCATGACTAGCCTCATTTCAAAGACACAGGGCAGCACATAAAAGTTATTGAATTCCTTGCTAAACTGGGTGATACACTCTCCCGGTATAATAGGAATTCCGAGAAAGGTCAGAGTGGTCTGCAGTCACTGTAGAGCGTTTCATGAATTAGGAGGGACTGGGTCCAAGTTTTGTTACTTGCAGTCCTGCTTCCTCCTTTACAAGAAATGTCATGCTTTCTTTTCTTAGAAACATGAAGAGGACTTTGAATATCCATTTTGAACTTAACAGGAAGGGGCAAAGAAGGTGGTTAGTTTAAAAGTTGAGAGAGAACATTTTGTCTAACCAATTAACATTCGTTCTTACAATAAAGATGAATATAGTTCCTGCCCTTGATGTGTTCATGTCTAGTGGGGTGTATGTATATTACTATGTAAAAGTGCTAAGTTCAGAGGTGCCTGAGGGCTCAGTCGGGGATGTGTCTGCCTTCAGCTCAGATCATGATCCCGGGGTCCTGGGATCGAGTCCTGCATCGGGCTCCCTGCTGAGCAGGGAGCCTGCTTCTCCTCCTCTCTGCCGCTCCCCCCGTTTGTGCTCTGTCAAATATTTTTTTAAGAAGTGCTAAGTTCAGTTTTATGAGGGAAACCTGACAAATACTCCGTTACGGGCACCCCCCCCACATGTGAAAGGAAATTGAAGTTCAATAAGTAGCCCTTTATTTAGTATCAATCTTTCAGGGCAACCAGAGTAGTTTGATTAATACTTTGTAGTGAAATAGCCCTGTAATGAGAAAAAAAAATCATGCTGCCTATTTTAGAGTCTAATCATTTGTTTCTCCGTTTATTAGGATGCACCCCCTGTGCTCACTTTGGGGCAAACTCAAAAAGGTAGACTTCTCCAAGAGCAGTGGGGGTAATGAATGGAAATGCACAAAACACGCCCTTGGTGGACTCACGGCGGCCCCAGGAACTTGAGCTGTGTGGGCCTTGAGGTAGCCAGGTAGAAGTTAGTTAGGTGGTGGATTGGCTTTATGTGCTAGTGGGCTAACCCACAGAACAATTCTGAAGATGAAAAGTTCGAGATCTTCATGAATTCTAGCTGCTACTGCTAACAATCAGCACGCGAAGGAAGAGCTTTGTGCCCAGCACTGCAATAAGCGCTAGGGCCTCACTAATGAGGGAGGACCTGGACGAGCTGGCTGAGTCCAACAAAGGGCTTCTTGGTCTAGGCCTCTCCGGCAATGCCAAATAAATGCTGTATTATTGCTTATAAAGGAAAGGAGGAAAAAAAGGATGAAAGGAATATAGAATCAACTAGCCTTGTAGGTCAAGACACAGGATGGTAAGAGTTTGGGGACCCAACAGTATGGTGCATAGAAAGGATTTAATTTTCATGGCCTATCTCATGGACATCAATAGTATTTTTGGTAATTGCCACAGGGACATTATCTTTAGCTGTCAACACACAAAATCGGCAGCTCAGGGAACCCAGATAAGTTGCCTAGTGGCTGTTCACATAACGTAAAACCACACATATTGAAGGGAGGAGGGAGTTGGAGCCTCTTGCCTTAGACATTTAATCTCCCTAATGCCCCGAGAGATCTAAGATCCTGGTCTGATGCCAACTTTTGTATGACTGTTCGCTTAACCTGGGCATGTCTTCCTGCCTGGGAGCATCTGGACCATTTGCATTCTGGAGAAGAGAACCTGGGGAGGGATCACTGCCCCAGGGGCTCGAAAGGCCTGTGGAATGACCTACCTCTCCCTCTTGGAGGACACTGGTCCTCTGTGGGGGTCCTGGGTTTTCTACCCACAAGTAACCAACTCTGAAAGACAGCATGATCAAGGTAAGACGCCATCACATCAAGCACTTAGATGGTTTGCAAACTGGCTTTGGGGATCCCTTGATTCCAGCCTTGTAGGTCTATAGTTTGAGAGAGAAGGGGGATGGGGGGGGAAAGGGCAGAGAGGATTTAAGCAGGTTCCACACCCAGTGCAGAGCCCTTCACAAGGCTCAACCTCACCACCCTGAGATCGTGACCGGAGCCGAAATCAAGTGTCAGATGCTTAACTGAGGGAACCACCCAGGCGCCCCCAGCCTTGTACGCATCTTGATCTGTGACTTCCAGGGTGAGCCGTCCTCCTCCCTGGAGGCTCTCTTTTGCTCCTTTCTGCCTGGATGTGCGTGTACCTGGGAGTGGTATTCTGTGCCCTGGGCTCTGAAGGTTCGGAGGTCTGGTGCATGGGGTCAAGTCTGGTCCCTGCTGTGTATCTGTCACTGCAGAGTTCTTTAACCTTTGTCACTTGGTTTTCTCTTGGGGATGTTCACGAGACTCCATAGCAGAGGATTAAATTAAGGACTGAAGATTATGAATGCAAAGCACCTGCCCAGTGCCTGACCCACGGGAAATAAACCTGCTCTTTTCACATGCCCTCCGCACAGGCAGCCCTCACTTTTCACTGACTTGCTGTGCCCTGGGCATGGGATATGGACAAGCCATGAGGAGCACACTCCCAGAGCCCGCGGCCAAGGCCGGACACCCCGCTGCCCCAGCTACACCCTCCCGTTTCCATACCAATCAGCCGGCAGAAGCACAGCTCCTAGTTATGATAGACAAACGGCGCTCAAGTCCTCTGCCCGTTCCTGCTCCCTGCGGTGACAGAGCGAGAACACTCCGGATGAGGGCTTCTCTGGGCTGTAATTTTGGGAGTCGGCCTTGGAATGAGGCTCTTGGTGTGGGTCCCGGGAGGCAGATAGGATCATCACAGACCAGCTTCTAATTTAGCAGGACACAGTCAATGAGCATGTGTGGTTCCAGGAAGTCCTTCCCAAGCCCAGAGGGCATTGTACCAGGCAAAGCAACCTGCATTTCCTGTGGGCAAGCTATCAAGGCTTTTTAAAAATCAGCATTTCCTGTTTTATATTTATTGGGGGCAGAATAAAACGAAGATCTCTTCATTGGTTTGCTCTTTTTTTCTGCTTTGTCTGCATAAAGATGCCCATCAGTTCAGAATCCTGTTTATACCTTTCCCTTGGTCAGGAAAATAAAGCAAGCCTCCCCCTCCGGCCCCCACCACCACCCGCACCTGAGCTCCGGGCCCCAGCATCTGACCACGGGCAATCTTCTCCCTCCTAGGCGTCAGCTCTTTGTAGACCGAGAACGGTTTAAGGTACAGCAGCATTCCTCAGGCCTTTGGCACAAATAATGCACATTTGCAAACGGACCTGCTGATGTCGCAGCTTGGGGTCATAAAGCCTGAGGTTCTGCAAGAGGCACGAAATTTCCTGCTGGGAGCAGGGAGCCATTGCTCAGTCCTTTGCAGGGCAACGGGTTTAATTAAGGTGTTTTATACAAACTTTTACACTTTTAAATGCAGGAATTTAAACATCCATAATATTAATTGTCTTTAAAAGCCTATTTTTCCCCTCAAAAAAAGACTGGCAGGTTTTCACTGAAGCAAATACTCCAGCATCAAGCTGTCTTGTTAGCTGCCAGGCTTCGCTTTGTCTCAGTAAATTAGCAGAATGTAGATGAGCCAGGGGCCGTGACAAATCTTGCTGGTTGCGTCTCCTGGTTTTGCCTCAGACCCTTCAGGGCTCCCGATCTGGCACCACTTTCATGTGTAGCTGCAGGAAAATGACAGCGCTTTGTTCCTCCCTCAGAGTGCCTAGAAATGGTTACAAGGCATTTTGACAAGCGATAGGCCCCCTTTTCCCCCAGAGACGTGTGCTTTGAAATGGTGAAACATTAGACGGGGACGTGCTGTCTTGGGTGAGGGCTAGCCACGTAGAGCGCAGAAGCTCCTGGCGGACCCTGGCTGTCCTTGTTGGCCCCGCAAGCCCCTTTTCTGGAGGTGTGGCCGAGACACGTGAGCAGACTCACCCCCTAGGGGGCCTGCTTTGGTCCCCGTGCTAAAAGCCGGTCTCTGGGCTGACTCTGAACGCTACAGTTGAGGTAGTCGAGGATGACAGGCTGTCACGGACCTAAAAAATAGCAGCCCCGACCAGGGAATTAGGACCTGGTTCTCGCGTGGTTTCTGACACGGTGGCCTTAGACGAGTCACTTCCTGACTGCACCTTCCCCTCAGCCATGACAGGGGTTTCGTGTTGGGGCGACACCCAGCGTCTACAAACCATAGCGCTTGAGGCTTCCACGAGAAGCAAACAAAAGCAGGGCGCCTGGGGGGCTCAGTTGGTTAAGCGTCTGCCTTCAGCTCAGGTCATGATCCCGGGGTCCTGGGATCGAGCCCCAAGTCGGGCTCCCTGCTTGGTGGGGAGTCTGCGTCTCTGTGCCCTCCCCTGTTCACGCGGTCTTAAAGTCTTAAAAAAAAGAATGCAGGTATGATAGGGTTTCTTCTACACAGAACTTGGAAGGCTAGCCAATTTTTTTTTTTTTTTTTGAAGCAATTTACTTTCGAGCTTTGACTTTGCTCTGGGTATCAAACTCCTTGTGGTGCGCCCACAGCTGATGGCGGTAAGTCAGGTGGACACAGCCTCATGAGCACCCCTGGGTTGGGTTGGGTTGGGCTGGGCTGGGCCCAGCCGGCAGGCCCCCCCACCCCGGGGCTGGTGGCCTCCTGCATGGCGGGGGGTGGGGGGGGCGGGGGGAGCAGGGGAGGAAAGACTTTGGAGATATTTGAATGAAGTGGACATTGAATTCTCTTGTCTTTAAAGGGGAATCGATAATGACCACTTAATGGTTTAAGGAGCAATAAAATGCTGAATATAAAGTGCTTCGTATGAACTGGAAGGAGGTATGCAGATGCCAGGAATGGGCGAGGCTGGTCCAGAGCAAGATATGTGTGTGCATTCGAGTGGACAAGGCCCTCGTACAGAGACCCCGGCCCAGAGGTGCTGCCCACCCAGCCAAGAGCTGGGCACAAAGTACATGATCCCTATTTGTTGAAGGATTGAGTGAATGGTGGGACAGGACTACACAATGGGATTCTGGGGAAGGAGAGCCACCAACGATGGGCTGCAGGACACACCCATTCCAGCCCAAACTTCTAAGTCCATGTACCAGGTCTAAGAGGGGACATAGCTGGAATGCTAACCACTCCAAGGAAACATAGTATATGGATTACAATCAGGGGCTCTTAGGTCAGATCACCTGCATCCAAAACTCAGATTGGTGAACATCTCAGATAGCTCATGACCAACTTCTTTATCACTTCTGTGCCTTAGTCTCTTCATCGGTGATATGGGGAAGATGGTGATGAAGGGGATGGTGGGGTTATCTACCTTACAGGATTCCTTCAAGGTGTGTTCATAAGGCCAAGCACTCTAAGCGCTTAGGTAGAGCTTGAGCATACAAAGTTGGGTAATTATTCTATTTCAACAATGAAGGATCTTCAGTACCTGATGGTGTGCCATGTATTTATACACACATTTTAACTTTACCAAAACCTTGAGTGGGAGATATCTAGCCACCAGAAATTTAAAAAGCTTAGTACTTGAAGTCAGAGAAACAAGGCTTGAAAACTTGCTGTTTATGGACTCCGTGTACCTGGTCACTTCACATTACTTACAAGGAGATGCGTGCTCGTTTGGGCTGTTCTAGAGAAAGTACCGTAGCCTTGGTGGCTAGAACAAGGGAAGTTTTTTTTTGTCATGATTCTGGAGGAATCCAAGACCAAGGGCTGGCCAGTGCAGCTCCTGGCGAGAGGCCCTCTTCCCAGCTTGTAGACGGCCATCTTTTTGTGCCCTCACAGCAATCAGAATGTCAACACAGGAATTTGGTGGTGGTGGTGGGGGGGCACATTCAGTCCGTAACAGGAAAAATGCATCAAGGTTATGATGGCCAATATATATGAAAGGGATTTTTAAACCTTAAGGATTGCCTTACCTTTCTATAATGAAGAATTTTAATGTGTTTTCACATCTCATGTCAAGTAACCTATGGCTTTCATACCATAGGTTATAGTATTGTGATCTGTATAAGTTACATTAACACTTCATTACTGTTGGTAGAATAGGCTCAGCTGAGGGGGTTCTGATCTAGTGTCCCTCAAGTGGGTGAAGTTAGACATTGGCTGTGGCTGGAGGCCCCTCAATACTGGACTGGGCAAGACAATCAAGATGGCTCCCTATATCGGCCCCAGGCTAGGACAGCTGCAGTAGCTAGGGGTGGCCAGGACTCTTCCTCCATGCAGTTAATGTGGGCTTCCTATCAGCAGGACAGCTCTACGTGGTCAGGATCCTCACATGGGGGCTGACTCCCACCAGAATGAGTGTTAAGACACCGAGGGAGAGACTCCAATGTCCTTCAAGCCTCCCCTCCCGTCGCCTGTTGGTTCTATAGGGCCAGCCCAGAGTCCTGGCAAGAGGACCACAAGAGTGTGAAGACCAGGATGCATGGCTATCTGGGAAGCCATCCCAAGAAAGGAGCTACTAGAAGCATAACAGTCACTTGGCATAGGATTCCCAGATTTAGGGGAGCATTCCAAGGAAGAAACTTTTGTTGTTTGCTGTTCAGACTGGAGAGTCCATTCATCCCTAGGAATCTTCCAGAGACGGTCTACAAATTCGAGACCAAGTTTCTTCTATCAACGTTCAACTTTAAAAGTGGTGTTGCTTCAGTATTAGTATGTACAGAATGCCCTGTGCAAGAACAGCTAAGGAGGACCTCAACACTTTCTCCAAGGTAAGTTTGACGCTATATTCCCCGGGTTCCTGGTAAGCCTCTGTCCGTGCCCCAGACCCTGGAGTGAACCTTCATATGCTTGGAGGCTCTGGGATGGAGATGTTTAAGGAAGTTCATGACAGTTCCCCTGGAGAACCTGTTCTAGCGATGGCCACTGAATTGGACTCAATTAGGAAGACCAGTCCTTTATTCATTCATCAGATTATCCTTCATAGCTCAGCCATGGGTTTGGCATCATGTATTAGCCTAAGTTTGGTGTCTGTACACGCACACACATTAAAATAAATCTCAATGGTTTCCAGAAGGATCAGCTTAGGATTTAACCCGATGTTTGCACTAGGCAAGTTGTACAGCTTACTGTCCTCCCGATATTTTGTGCTTCAGTGTGCTTTAATTCAAAGTTCAGTTCAAGATCCACTTAACGGACCTGTTCCAGGAGTATTGCAACCTGCAGGAAATCCCGCCTGCCCCCGACCCTCCTAATACTGTTGGTTTTGCTTCCTGACGTGTACCTGCTGCCTCATAGCATATCCCGATCTCCCACATTTATTGAAATACCTAAAAACCTCCACTCTAATTCTTTATGATCTGTTTACTGGACTTGTTACGTATTATATAAAACCAAAATAACCAAATAGACATTTAAAATAGTAAACCATTTGGGTTAACTAAGTTCTACACCGACATGGGACTTGAACGGTCACTCCTGAGATGGAGTCACATGGTCTGCCAACTGAGCCAGCCAGGTGCCCACCCCAAATAGGATTTGGGCACCTTAAAAATTTTTTTGTTCACGGCTGTATCTTGAGCACCCACAAAAGCACCTGATGCAGATAATGTCACTGGAGTGTGTGGTGATGGAATCTTCTGGGCCTGTGCATGCCCTTAGCGCTTGAACCTAGGCCCTCACCAGTGGGTAAGTGGGCAGATGGCTCACGCCTCCGCTTCTCTGTACCGAGGGGACAGTAGACCCCTCCCCTATCCTGCAGAGATGTTGTCATGACAACTGTGTCCAGATCCACCGAGAGTTCACATATTCCCACAGGGGCAATCAGTTTCAGTTTGTAAACCTGTGGTTACTTGGATTTAAAAAAAGAGCATATAATCAAGCTACATTCAAATCTAACTGTGAAATGTGTCAGCTTAATTAGCCCCCTGTAACAGAACAAATTAACCTTCACCGTTGTCATCCCCCAGTGAGCCCATTTCTTCCCACTGGATATGGTTCCAGCTCATCTTTTTAAACTTCTGATTCCAGACAACATGGGGTACCCCAAATTCACCCAGGGCCACAAGTTTAGATTTCTTTGTCCCTCCGTCTCTGCCATGCCAATTATGGCTCTTGGCTCTGAGCCTCCGAGAGCGCAAGTGCAGTGGGACGCTGGGCTACGGCGGGCTCAGAAGACCATTTGTAGCAGCCGTGGGATCCTGAACCCTCGAGGCCACAGCTTTCTGCAGACAGCAGGCTGGCTGCACGGGAATAATTTTACCCAGGTATTTTCTGTAAACTCCAACCAGCAGGCTCATGCTCCGAGCACTGGACTTTCCCCCGTGACCTCCATGGTGAGCAGGGGAATCAACCAAAACTTGGAGGCTGAAGACCTTTTGGGGACTCCCCCCACCGTCTTTTGTAGCCCCAAGCATCCTTCTTGGGGCTTTTCTGGTACCTCTCCACTTCTTTCCATGTTTGTCCTTCATGCACTCATTCCTTTAAGCAGGACACGATGGGATGTCCACACGCCAGGCACCAGGATGGAGGACAGCAGGTCAAGATGGCCAAGTTAGGTACATAGTTCCTGCTGCCAAGAGTTCAAGGTCTAACACTAGGGAGGGGCTCTGTGGTGCTCGCTTTTCTTCGAGCCCATGTTCAGCTAAGTAATTCAGCTCGCCTTGTGTGAACACGTGTTTAGATCTGAGCACTGACCCTGTGCAGAGAGTCAAGTAGGCATAGCGAGCGAATGCTTGTGGAAGGGCTAACTCACCTGGAAGGTGGGTTGGAAGGCCTTCTGGCTGACAAGGTGACTTACAGACCCAGGAAGTGTGGAGGAGAGAAAACTGTTTAAAAGATGGCTTTAAATGCCCAAGCGAGAGAGGAGAGCTTCACTGATTCTCAGAGGAGTCCCTGGAGGCTTGTGAACGGATTCACAGCAGATTGCTCGGCACGGCTGTTAGACTTTTCAGTCACGGGTGGGATGGGCTGGAACTGGGAGCCCGGGGGCCACAGAGTAGATTATTCTGGGAGTTTGGAGAAGTCATGAGGTGGTGGCAAAGGGACCAGTGTGAAGAGACAGCACTCAAGTTATGCTCCTGAAATTAGCCTTTTCAACTCCGGGAATGTGGGGAGTCAGAGGAAGCTGCCGCCAAGCTGTGCGCTCGCAGCCAGAGGGCATGCCCTCCCTCTACCTGGGATGAGGTTTGCATCTTAAGAGGCTTCCTTTCATCAAAATGGAGCTGTTAATCCTCAGGCTTGCACTCTGACTCTGGGCATTTTTACAACAGGGCAGACACCGAGAAACACTTGAAGCAGGGAATAAACCTAAGCTGCATGATCAATTCTGAAAGCTTCAAGTTTGTGTGTGTGTCTTAGACCTTTCATTCCATTCCCTGTGCATCTCTGGCCCTGCAGCTTTGTTGTGGTACTGCCACTCACGGACCCTCAGCTTCGCTTCCCTCAGCCTCAGATGTGAGAAAATTAACTCCTAGGATCTGGGAGAATGGCCCGAACACATCAGTATAAGGCTTGTCAAGGGGTTTCTAGCAGCATCCGGAGGAACGGGCTTGGTCCCTCCCCTCCTTCCCATACTGTCCTTCCTGCGATCCGAAGTGGGCAGGTTCGTCCTGGTAAACAGGAAGGCCCAGGGGGCCCCAGGAATCCACAGCATCCACATTTCTCTGCACGGACCGAATGATCGCAGGTGAGGCAGGCGGCACCCCCATGGTGCTGGGGGGTGAGACCTGCTCTTTAGGTCCCAAACCATCTTCCCCTCTAACCCGTGAGAACTCTATTCATGTCACCCAATCAAAAATACGCTTCTTAGGCAGACACTGCCCCAATATATACACACACCCCCACCCCCAGTTAGGACGAATACTTTATAGCTTGTAAGCAGTCACTGTCCAGATCCTTCCGAGCACCCGGTTGCTTCAGACAGCCTGGTAGCCCCAGCCCTTCCTCAGGGGCCCTGGTCTTCATATACACATCCTTTCCTAGAACCCCCAAACTAGAGGCCTCCCCCTCAGGCCAGTCCTGCAGCCACCATCTATTTCAAATGGCTGGGGCCTGTTGACCACAGAGGGACACCCGATTTCACCTCCTACCAGGGGCAAAGTGAGCTGCTAGAACGCTTGAAGCAGGCGATCATTTTGCCTTTGACTTCCCTCCATAGGGCCTTTGAGCAGGTGCATGAGGAACTGGGATGTACATACGGAAGGTGTGGTAGACAAGTAATAGCCCCAAAAATCTATCCATGACCTCATCCCTGGGCCTGTGAATGTGGAGTGGCTGGGACTTTGGGATAGGACTGAGAATCTTGAGACGGAAAGACCACCCTGCATTATGTAGGTGGGCCCTCAATGTCATGGGTCTTTGTACGAGGCAGAGACAGATGGACACAGGACACGGCAATGTGACCCCAGAAGCAGATTGAGAACCCAGCTATGAAGCCAGGAAGGCCGGCAGCCACCAGAAGCTGTAAGACCATGGAATGCCTCGCCCCTAGAGCTTCCGTAGCAAGCAGGGCCCCACCCATACCTTGATTCCAACCTCCGGATACGGATTTTTAACTTCTATCCCTGAGAACCGAGAGAAACTACCCAATTTGTGGCAATGGCTCCCAGCAGTCACAAACATTGAAGACAAAACTACATGCCCTCAGATAGACTAAGATTCTAGGGCTGGTACAGAACCAAGAACATAGTTCTGAAAGCATCAGAAGAGGCTGCAGAGACATGGTGGCCACAGAGCTGGGCCTGAACGGGCAAGCATTGGGTATGCCGAGACGTGTGACAAACAGTGTCTGAGAACAGGCAGTCCTTCCATCTGCCTGCAATGCCGTTTACAGAGTGGAAGATGATAGGACCGTGGGAGACCACGGGCGGGGAGGGGGCACACAGAAGGGTACACACCCCACACGGGGGTGAAGATTCAGTGAAAACAGCTGTACGAAACCAAGCTAACCAGATACCTGTCTAGTCTGGGCGCAACCTTCCTCCTAGCTCTGCATGGACTGGCAGGAATGAAGGTCACGCAGCAGACTTGGGGGCAGACCCCCAACAACCGTGCAGGACAGGCAGAGATTGCAATTTCACCATTGTCTACATCTAACCAATCAGCCCGAATAGGAAATAAATGGAGCTTCGGCAGAATCCTTTCTTTGACCTAGACAGAGCTAGAGCTGCGCGATTTCTAGATCACTTTAAAGTGTGCCTGAAAGGAGATAAAGATCACGGGAAAGTTCTCATGTGAGCAGATCCCTATAGGGACTGTTCAACAGTTAGCTTCCAAGTCCCCATGGCCGGGCCTGAGTGGCAGAGTGGACAAATGGGCACAGGGATGACAGGGGACCATCACTGGTGCTAAGCTCCTACTTGTGATCACCTTGGGACCCCGAACCTGGGTCCAGCACTCAGAGACCCCACCCTCAGAGGGGAGCTCACATTTGTCCAAGGTCAGGAGGCCTTTATAAGACTGTTTTCCAGGACAGTAAGAAAGGAAGTGGGGCTGAGCTCATTGGTTTTTCTTATTGATTTTAGAGTTCTTAAAAATTGCATTTCAAATGATTCATCTCAGCAGAAATGCTTATCATGCCTTTCTCACCCACTTCAGATTGCAATTTTTATTAGTTGGCTTTGGATGCTCTTAGAACTCATAATTGACTTAAATGCCAAATGGCTTCCAACTGTCACACATACCCTAAGGATTCCTACACCAGTTCTCATTTACTTCACATGCCTACCCAGCACATAAAGGGAGGCAGAGAGGTGCTTGACTATTGAGCTGCAGGGGGAAATCCATAGGATGCACTCAACAATGTTAAAACCAAAGAATTCTCTTTTAGAGAATTGCTAAGATCGGTCTGGACTAGATGTGCGTGATGTTCAGTTACCAGGTTGACTTAGAAATCCAGTTTTGGTTCGAAAGTCAGCTCAGGAAACAAACCATGTGTAGACAAAGCTCCCTTTGGCATTCCTGGATATTGTCCTAAACCAATAGTCGCTAGTGTACGTCAGTTAATGCTACAAGCTATTATGGGTCAAGGTGCAAAATGCAATTCTCTAGAGAACATGTCATGGCCACCACGTCTCTGGCCATGCCACTCAAACCATGGCAGACAGGCGAGAACGAAGGCATCCAAGGGATTAGGTTAGCCTGTGGATTTCTTCTAAGACACCAAGCATCCTCCCCCCTTATGAACTTGGGGATGTACAGGCCCCACCAGGGAAGCTTCCTCCTGTGGGACTATGGGAGATGCTCCTTGCTGATCAGATGTCCTCGTACCAGAGACCTTCTCTGGCCTCTGTACCACAGGCAGCTGCTTCCATTTCCCTTGAGGATTAACTCGAGGAGTCCATCTTTACTGAAAGCCTAATTCAAATTACCCTTCGTTCTGCTACAGGCGGAATTCCAAATATCTCGAACCCAAACGTAGTGCACCTTTCACTCCTCCATGCATTCAGCGAGTCTTTACTGAGCAGCTCTGTCCCAGGCAGTTGTAGGCGCAGTGGATGCAGTTAACTTTCAATGGGGAAGGGAAGAAATAAGCCAACTAATTTTTTTTATTCTTATGTTAATCCCCATACATTACATCATTAGTTTTAGATGAAGTGTTCCATGATTCATTGTTTGTGCATAACACCCAGTGCTCCATGCAGAATGTGCCCTCCTCAATACCCATTACCAGGCTAACCCATCCCCCCACCCCCTCCCCTCTAGAACCCTCAGTTTCTCAGAGTCCATCGTCTCATGGTTCGTCTCCCCCTCCGATTTCCCCTTCATTCTTTCCCTCCTGCTACTTTTGTTCCTTAACATATATTGCATTATTTCAGAGGTACAGATCTGAGATTCAACAGTCTTGCACAATTCACAGCGTTTACCAAAGCACATACCCTCCCCAGTGTCTATCACCCAGTCACCCCATCCCTCCCACCCCACCCCCCACTCCAGCAACCCTCAGTTTCCTGAGATTAAGAATTCCTCATATCCGTGAGGTCATATGATACAGGTCTTTCTCTTTTTGACTTATTTCGCTCAACATAATACCCTCCAGTTCCATCCAGGTCATTGCAAATGGCAAGATCTCATTCCTTTTGAGAAACCAACTAATTTCAAAGTTTAAAAAAACACTAAAGGAGTACAGACAGGATACTGGTCTCGTGGGTGCGAGCATCTGTCCGGGCATAGACCGCATCTGCCGGATGCTATCGAGGGGGAGGAAGGAGTCCACTTGTGATGAGAACCGGAGTGTGTATGGACAATCCAGTTTTGCCCACCACCAGCTCCTAGCTCAGGCCATGGACGTGCTCCCCCTACCCTATAGCCATCCTTTAGCTCATCTACAACCCCCTAAAACGGCTTTCTCGGGACTCGTCTTAAAGCACCTACTAACTGTGGGATGCTTACTGCTCAAACCCTAGCACGTACCTTTTTACCTAAGGTCTCCTTTGAAACCTCAGGATTTCATGTAACAAGTCACATGCCCTAAGGATGCTCTTCCAAGAGGACCCTACAAGCAGATGAATCATCTGGAGGCTGCCAAAAGGCAGTTTTAATACAGAATTCTGGAAAGGTTTACCTAACCCCTGTTTAGAGGATGTTCGAAAAAAGGAGTCTCCTGAACGGTCCTGTTTACATTGGGCACCCCAGTACTGAAAGTCCAGGGGCCTGGGCATGAGTGGAGTTTGTTTCTAGCAATTTTATTATGGAAGAAGTTAGATTTCAGGTCTCTGCAGCTGTTAGCAATCCAGCTTGGCTGGGCCAGTGTTGACCAGTTTTTACCTTTCCACTATCCATTTCACCTTCTACCTGTGTTTACACCTCTAAAACGCTGTGAAATTTGCTGGTTTTGCATTAGTTTTTCCATTTTCTCCTAATATCAACTTATGAAGAGCTGAGCAGAGCACTTAAGTTCTCCAAGTGCTCTAACCAGGATGTCACGGAGATCAAGGTCTCCTGATTCTAAGCCCAGGACGGTTTCCTCTGCCCTATCGCTGACCAGACACCTACCACGTGGATGAGTGGTATTTACGATTTATTTTTGGTTAATTTTTGTTTTGTGTAAGTCAATTCATGAACTAAGTTGAAGAAAATTCAGTTACATAGAGAACACATGGATGGTCACCAGAGCCGGGGCGGCGGGGGGGGGGGGGGGGGAACGGGGGGTGGGGGTGAGGGGGTGTACCTGCCGTGATGAGCACCGAGTGGTGTATAGAACTGTTGAATCACTGTTGTACACCTGACATCTAACATGGTATGTTAACTACACTGGAATTAAAAACTCACAAATGATATAAATAGGCAGTTCCCCCTTGGTACTCAGTACAACACTCTCTCCCCCTGGAGAGACGGCTTTGTTCTTTTTTAATGTATTTTTACATATATTCTTATCAAAGGCATTTGTCATCCAAATATTAAGGGCACATTTAAAAATTTGATATACCGTTGACAAATTTATAAGGTAGCACTAGAAGTCCCTGTATTCTCAGTAAAGATCCCTTATTCTACCCCCTGAATCTGGAATTCTTTGATAGGCCGGTACCAGAGGGGAGTCCATGGGTGTGACTATGCTCCACTCAATTTCCTCATCTGCATCAAGAGTCCACCCGCTCTGCAGGGGTTTTGACACAGAATTGTGGGACTCTCCCTCCATTTGCCTCCTCCCTGGGGCAACTCATTATGCCTCTTAACATGGTTTATACCACCACTTCATTATCCCTTGAATTCCTGATTTTGTTTTGATTTTTCCATACAAGACTCACTCATCCAACACCAGACTTTGCCAAGTGTCCAGCTCTCCCAAGATGTTCAGACACATCAGGTATTCGGTTAAATTCACCTTCCCCAAAGAGTCTCTCCTGACCTTGCTCTGAATTCACCTGCTTTCTCCCTTAGCTTGGCATTCAGCCGTCATTCTGTGGTTTCTCTGTAATAAACCAGAGCATTCTCTGCCTTCTCTCAGGTTGCATTTCCTGTAACCCGTGTCTCCCTCCTGGTATTTTAGGGGATGGAGCATATTCTGAGCTTTCTAAGATGTGGGAAGGCAGTTGGTCAGACGGTCTCCCCAAGGTCTGTAGTCTACTCTCCAACGTGATTCAATTGTCTGGCCAAAAAAGTTGGAAATTTTTTCCTTCAGAATTTTGAGGGCATTGTTCTACTGCCTTCTGGTACCTGGGACTGAGAAGTCTGAAGTCACTCTTATGCCGGGTCTTCTGTAGGAAATCTACTTTTTGCTCTTTGGTAGCTTGAGAATCCCTCTGATGTTTGAGAATTTCCTAGCAACAGGACTATGGGTTATGTTCATACACAGAGAACAAACAATGGGTTACTTCAAAGGGAGCTCATTCTTTAGTTTGGGGGAATTTGCCATTTTATATAAAAAGGTGTATGTAAAATATTTTATGGTTTGCTTCTGATCGCATTTTCCTCTGGTCATTTTAGAGAGGCTCGAGAAGGAAAGTACATGCTGGATTCAATCTGCCTTCTTCATCCAGAGCTTCTGATTCTGCTTTTATGTAATTACCCCTAGTGATATTTTTCAAATTCATTCCAATGTAATTCAGCTAATGTCACGTCTACTTATTGTTTTGTTTGAATTTCCTGGAAGGAAAAAAATCTTCCTTGGTTCAACGGTCCTTCCAAGGAGGAACAACTCACCATCTCAACTCCATAGTCTCTAGAACACATTTCTTTTTCTACCAAGTAATGCTCTTAGGTACTAGGCATCGTGCTGAGGCTATCGGAGGAGTGAAGGTTATTGCAGGCCAGCCTCCTGTTTAGTGAGGATCTCTCCAGCACCTCTTTGCTAATGCTGCCATGTGGCTAAATGTAATCTTAAACAGATGAGAGCAAAAGTGTGTCTGGGACAACCGGGTACATGTAGGGAGATACCTTTCTGTAATTCCTAATTCCAAAACAGGTTTTTCAGGGCAGGATGGACGGGGGCTGCTAGGTACCAAGGCCGGGCCATATCCCAGTGAGAGGAGAGCAAACAACGCAGGGACAAGCAGGTAGACCCGTGGGAACCTTCAACATCCCCAGTGGCAAAGCTTGGGCTCAGGCAGAGCACTTTCCTGGGCAACGGATGGCTTAGTGGTGCTCAGGTTACACGATCAGAGGAAGGAGCCCAGCACTCCATCACTATGGGGGTGGGGTGCGGGGTGGGGGGACCCAGGATCAAAGCAGGTAAGGATTCTGCTAAAAAAAAAAAAAAAGTACCAGATGGAGTTAAAGGAAGACTGCTGTAACAGAGCTCAGGACTATAATAGGGGTGAAAGATGAAAACCTCATTGAGTTACAGAAGGTGGGAGAGTTAAGCATGGGGGTGAGATACTGGAAAATTATTGGAGGTTACGTAGGAGGCTGGTCAATGTGATTAGGTTCTCTCCTTGCTAACCTATACTTAAGTTAGGCTACTTTGGAGACTAGGAGAGGCCCCTGAAGATTACAGGTCCAAAGGGAAGGCCTCCAGGTCCCTGACCGGTATTTCTGGGTTATAAAAGTGGTCTGAGGGTGAAGATTTACATCTTAGTCAAATTTAGGATTGCCAACTTTCTAAAGTAAATGCTTTAAGGAAAGGCAGGTCAAGGGCCTATAGTTAGGAAGAAACCGGTCTGAAACTTAGCCAACAGGAGAACATTAAGTCCGTCATAGTCAATGCCAGGTACCTCTGCCCCTAAGGTCTTGGAGGGGGCATCTTTTTCTTGGCCCCCTTAGCTCAGAATCTACCCACTGCTGTCCTCCCTGCCCCCCCAGGAAGTGGCACGGATCTGTTGGATTACTCGAATCAACGGCAAAATTTTTACCTACACATTTTAATCGGCCCTTGAAAAATTATAAATTCATTTAGCTAATAGAAACAGCTGTCTGTAGATATTAGCATTTTAAGGGCTAAGCAGCACTTTTTCCCCTCATCTTCAGTAATAGAGGTAACTGAAGGGTAAGAGGTATACATTACTCTGCATACACACGTGTACAAGGTTTTTAATCCTAGGAATCCATACAACTAATATACTTTAACATGCAATTCTTATTTCCCTATACTGGCCATCACACATAAAATGCTCTACCTTGCCACAGCCCACTACTGGATAATTCAAGTTGTCAGAACCCTAAATTATTGTTATATTTTTACCCACCCAGCTTATATTTGCCTTCTGAATTCTATTTCTATGAACTAATTCCAATCCTGGTGTATAGGCGGTCTCTGAAATAGGACAGAAATAAACCACAAGGGCAGGCAGGAATCCAGGGCAAGATCTTAGGATCTTAAGAGGGGAAACTGAGGAAGGTATTATGTGCAGAAAGGACCAAGATGGTGAAGGATATTAAAAAGCCTGCTTTGTTAGCAAATGGGGTCCCAGCCTGGAACTCTTTACTGGACCTTTGCATTTCATCAGGCCTGTCTCCACAGCATATTCGGTTCACAGGCGGAATGAAGGCTTTTGATGTCAGGTCAGGATTAAGTCAGGGAGAAGTCTGAACCAATTACAATTGAAGAGCCTCAACAGTGACCTTTCAGCAAAGGAGAATGGTCTTGTAAGTGGAATTTTCTAGTCGAAGGATATAAATACAGAGTATTTCTAGGAGCTCAGAAAATACAGGGTGTGGTCATGGTGCAAGGTTTAAGTGAGGAGGGTGTGCAGAATCTGGATTGGGAACCTAGGGTTCTCCCCTGGTGGCATCATCCATTTGCTCAACTCAGCTCAGTATGGCACCCACGTGAGGAGTCCCTGTTGGGTAGAATCATGCCCTGCTCTCCAAGTGGTTCCCAGACTGATGGGTGGGTCAGAATAACCTGGGAATCTGCTTTTAAATCTTCTTCCAAGAAGTCTTCCAGGATGTTCAAGATGTTCAATAGCTTTCCCAGGTCATTCTGTTGCACCTCATACATTTCCAGCCCAGAAGCAGGAGTCTGAGCAAAGACTTTGTCCAGCTGAACAAAGGTGTTAACTAGGAGGATGGCAAAACTGAGCCCAGGGGGAACATTTTGAATACATGTGGGGAGTGAGCTGCAGGTCAGCTGTGCACTTGGAATAGGAAATGGGGAGGAACAGTACTAGCCGGTCCTAGAGGGGGTATGACTGAAGCAACGTGCCTGTCAGTTTGGAAGTCACATGACATTCCTGGAGGACAGGTCCCAAGACAGGGGGAACAACTTCAACCATGGCCACTGGAAGGGCTTTAAGAAAAAAAGGAAACCAATTGCTGGTGGGGCATGGGAGGGGGGGCGGGGTGGGGAGTAGGCTCTGAAAGGACTGGTGCTGTGGGGAGTTTCTTCAGGAAAGGAAAAAGGGAGGATACCACGAGTCAAGGGTGCAGGTGGGAATCCTCAGGCACAAGCCAGCCCAGAGGAGGGGGTCACCTGGTTGGGCAGGGAAGCAGCTCGAGATTACGTCTGCACCGGGTCAGGACCTTGGAACACTGCTCTTAAGGAACACTTCAGGAGGTTTTTCCCGATTTGAGTTCTCCCCTGCCCAAGTCCATAGTTTTTTTTAAACAAATCCCTAGTCAGTGATATGGCTTTTTCAGACGTCCCCGATTTGTTGCAAAGGAAGAGGCAGGACAAGACTATTCACTCTTGTAAAACCAAACCTAGGACCTGTCCCTAGACTTCACAGGGGTTTGATTACATGGAGAGAAAAAAAGCTGCATTACTCCTTAACCTACTATGCTTTACCTGGAAAGGATTGAGGGGGGCTGGAAAACCTCCTGTGAAGCAGAGGATTTTTAGGGTCGTGAAGATACTCTGTAGGATGTTATGGTGATGGGACCAATACAACGTCTGGGACTCTAACTCCCAGAACGGACGCCAAAAGTGAACCCTAAGGTCAACTTGAACTTCAAGGGATTATCCTGGCTCCATCATTGTATCAGCATTGTTCTGGGCAGTAATGCTGATAACGGGGGTGGGTACACATGTGTGGGGGCAGAAGTGGGGAGTCCCAGATCTCTCATTTGTGTTGAGCCTAAAACTGCTCCAAAATTAGTTTTTTTTTTTTTTAAAAAGAGAGCAAACTTGGCCTAGGCAACAACCCCGTGCCTTTTAGGATTGTATACACATCTGTAGAGAATTGCTATCAGTACTTCAGCCTTTAAGCAACCGGATTCCTTAGTTTCTAGAAATAACGGAGCATAGGACAAGTTACAACAGCAAATTAGGAGTTAATTGGATGCATTCTTTTACTTTTAGCTGCTGCAGGGCTATTAATACCACCTTTCCCTGAGGGGGTGGGGTGCACCTCTACCCTCCAAATGTGTAAGGACCCCTTTCTGCAAGGAGCTCTAGGCTTTTGACTGGGCAGTCCTAGCCTCATTCTTCCCATAGAGTTATCTGCAGAAAAGCGAGACTTGTATCCCCACCCCTTCCATCTTATGCCCCATGAGATTTAAATAGGATTTAGTTAGTACTCATGGTGCTGTGGTTAAGGACATAGGTTAGGCTCAGCTTGCACTTGAGATCTACTTTTTGCTACGTGAAGTTAACCTCCCTGAACTTCACTTTTCCTCAAAGTAACATGGAGGGTGATCTGGCTTTCTTGACGGTTGAGATTTAAATGGCATGATGCATGCAAAATGCTTAGCAAAGTACACTAATGTTCTAGAAGAGATGCCCTATCTTAGCTGTGCTCTTATAGCTGTCTAGGTCAGCCGCCCAGTAAACCCAAGGGCAGGCAGGACGGCTCTAGTTCGTGAATCACTGATGGGCAGAGGCAGGAGATAGATCTAAAAGCAAGCCCAGAATACATGGTTTTTAACATTTCTGGCCTTACTTTAGCCCGAGAGGTGGAAGACTAAGTTAGGAACTCCGGTAAGGGAGGACAAATTTAGGACTGGCTGCGTCATGAGCAGGGTCGAGTGCCAAATGAAAACCGCTTGTTCAAGAATTAAGCTTATAGGACAGAAAACAGAGCATTAAACCAGCCACAGGGCCTTCTGATTCCAACACCCTGTAAGTCTTCACAGGTGCTCCTCCATGAAGCTAACCATGAGGTCAGCTCAACTATTAAGTCATTTAATCTGGAATAGCCTTTTTCATTAAGCCACTAAAATTATCTCCAGGACCAGAACACCTGCAGGCCAGTGAAAAAGACAACAGGTAGTGCTTTCCAGGGCAAAACCACCACTAAGTTTTGAGCTTGAAAAGCTAAGGAAGAGGGAGAGCCCAACAGGAGAGACGGAACATGAGAGACCCTGTATTCTCAACTCCAGGAAAAGTCCTTCCCTAGCCTTAGGGCCTGACCCCCAAACTCCAGCAGGACTGGAATCAGAACTAAAGTGCACCCCAAACAGGCTCCCAGATTCCTCAAACCACAAAAAAGGTAGATTATAGGAATGGAAAGAAACAGGAACATTTGGGGCGCCTGGATGGCTCAGTCGTTAAGCGTCTGCCTTTGGCTCAGGTCATGATCCCAGGGTCCTGTGACTGAGCCCTGCATCGGGCTCCCTGCTCAGCAGGAGGCCTGCTTTGCCCTCTCCCACTCCCCCTGCTTGTGTTCCCTCTTTAAGTCTCTCACTGTCAAAATCCTTAAGAAAAAACAGGAACATTCACTTAAACCAACCACCCTTATGTGTTGGAAGGTTTTGTCGGGAACAGAGCTCAGGTAAGTCTCCTACGAAAGTGAATCAGACATTCTAAGTTCCGACTGTTTAGAAGCAGAAAGTAGGTGTGGGATAGTTGGAGTCGGGGTAGGAAAGAGGAGCTTCTACCGTTCTCAGCTGGCAAGACTAGCGGAGGCGGGGAAGGTGCTAGACTTAGCAAGGAAGCTTGGGTACGAAGACCCTGCTCGCAGCCTCCCTGGGAAGGCCGCTCTGCTCCCTCCCAGACCCTGAGCAGCGTCTTTGGGAAGCCCAGGCCCCGAGGTCCCAGCGGCCCTCAACCCACCAGCGAAGACCCTGGGGACCCAAGAAAGAGCAGCCCCTGACAGCAGCGAGTCTGGAAGGAGTTTGGTCGGCGGCATCGCTCTCATTTCATACCACGTTTGGTGTTCTTCGGAGCGCAAGGAAAGAGAGCAGAGTCAGGTGCCCAGGCTTTGACCTCCGGGGCACAGTTTTGGATTCAGAGAGAGAAAAAGGGAAGTCCCCCAATTCAGTGTGCCCCTCTCCCCCCACCCAGGCAGCAGCAGACTCCTCTCCAAGGAGGCCAACGCACAACAGCCCCCACAAGTTAGGCGAACAGAGTTCCCCGTCTCCCACTCCTCAGCCCACAGCTTCAGAAACAGAGGACGCCTCCAAGTGCCACCTAAATAGAAGGTGAGCGGGTGGGCTTGGTCAGAGCGGAGGCCCTGATTGGCCGGAGCCAAAGAGCCTTCTGGACGTGTTAAACCAGAGGCGAGGCCGCAGCTGAGGTTTCAATCGACAGACACGGGAGTATGTGCACCTGCGACTCATGGGTCTAACTCACACTCCGCCCCGGTCGCTGCCAGTCACGAGTGGCACCTGCCGGAAACGGGCTTGAATCCGAAATTGGATCGGAAAGAAAACAACAAACAGCAATGTTACCCTGTTCCATGTAAAGAACAACAAGTATTTCTTTTCTTACGTAGTACAGAGAATGACCCAAGTCACATCACCTGCTGTGGGTGCAGAAAGTCCTGCCCACAACGTCTTCCGTTTAGGGTTTGTTTCATTTTTTTTTTTTTCCCCTGCCCAGCTTTCTTTCTTTTTTTTTTTTATTCTTCCCCTCCCGCTATCTTCTCCTTCTCCTTCTCCTTCTCCTTCTCCTTCTCCTTCTCCTTCT
>NW_023270387.1:1771170-1811212 GCF_011800145.1 Mirounga leonina
CTTCTCCTTCTCCTTCTCCTTCTCCTTCTCCTTCTCCTTCTCCTTCTCCTCCTCCTCCTCCTCCTCCTCCTCCTCCTCCTCCTCCTCCTCCTTCTTCTTTCTTCTTCTTCTTCTTTCTTCTTCTTTCTTTTTTTTTAACATATATTGCATTATTTGTTTCAGAGGTACAGATCTGAGATTCAACAGTCTTGCACAATTCACAGCGCTCACAATAGCACATACCCTCCCCAGTGTCTATCACCCAGCCACCCCCTCCCCCCAAACCCACCCCCCACTCCAGCAACCCTCAGTTTGTTTCCTGAGATTAAGAATTCCTCATATCAGTGAGGTCATATGATACATGTCTTTCTCTGTTTGACTTATTTCACTCAACATAATACCCTCCAGTTCCATCCATGTCGTTGCAAATGGCAAGATCTCATTCCTTTTGATCCTGCCCAGCTTTCACCTTCTCCCTCAGAACCACGTTTGAGCAAAACAAGGCGGTGTCACAAGCCGCCGCTGAATCCCTCGCGCTCTCAGTTGTTCCTCTTGATGGTGCGGCCGACGTCAAGACCCACTTTTTAGGTTTAGAATTTTTCTCATCCTCAGGTTTGAGCTTCAGGGGCTGGATGAAATCTCTAGAGGACCACTGGAGCGAGACTCTTACTGTCACCCCACCAAAGCCGTGTTAGGTGAGGAGAGTTCATGTTGCCAGAATATTCACATTTGTTTGTTTGCTTGTATCTTGAGGATGCTGGTTTGCGGGGCGTCTGCGGGGCTCAGTCGGTGAAGTGTCGGTCTTCGGCTCAGGTCATTATGGGCTCCCTGCTCAGCGGGGAGTCTGCTTCTCCCTGTGCCCCCCCTTTAGTTCTCTCTGTCTCTTTCTCTTAAATGAGTAAATAAAATCTTAAAGAATGCTGGTTTGCTAATCAGAGTGGCGGGTGATAAGGCTAGAAACGTAGACAATAGTCATTTTTCTTCAATGCATTTTTGTAAATGGTGGTAAAATTCAGAACATAAAATTTGCATTAATCACCATTTTTAAACACAGGGTTCAGTGGCGTTCGGTATGTTCACATTGTCATGTGACAGATCTCCAGAACTTTTTATCTTGCAGAACTGAAACTCTATGCCGATGGAACAACACTCCATTTCCCTGGCCCCCCGCCCTGGGCAGCCACCATGCCACGTTCCGATTATTTGACTTCTTTACGTGCCTCATATTAGTGAAATTATGCGATATTTGTCTTTTTGTGACTGGCTTATTTCAATGAGGATCCTGTCCTCAAGATTTATCCATGTTTTAGCATGTGATAGGATTTCTTTTTTTTAAAGCTGAATGATATTCCACTGTATGGATATATGACTTCTTCCTTATCCATTTACCTGTGAATGGTATTTGGGCTGCTTCCACCTGTCGGCTACTGGGAATAATGCTAATGAACATGGGGGAGCAAGGATCTTTTCATGAGGCTCTCTAGTTTCTTTTATAATGTGAAGGAGTGTGTAAGCACACTCTATTGCATATTGAAATATAAAAACTTAAAAGCTCATAATTTGTGAATTTATAAGTGAATTTGTATTCAGCGCAAACTTCTTTATTTTATTTTATTTATTTATTTATTTATTCTTATGTTAATCCCCATACATTACATCATTAGTTTTAGATGAAGTGTTCCATGATTCATTGTTTGTGCATAACACCCAGTGCTCCATGCAGAATGTGCCCTCCTCCATACCCACCACCAGGCTAACCCATCCTCCCACCCCCCTCCCCTCTAGAACCCTGTTTGTTTTTCAGAGTCCATCGTCTCTCATGGTTCGTCTACTCCTCTGATTTCCCCCGCTTCATTCTTCCCCTCCCGCTACCTTCTTCTTCTTCTTTTTTTTTTCTTAACATATATTGCATTATTTGTTTCAGAGGTACAGATCTGAGAGTCAGCAGTCTTGCACAATTTACAGCACTTACCAGACAGTGCAAACTTCTTTAAAGCAGAAGGTCACTTTTTTGAGATATAACTGACATATTAATTCTAGGTGTACAACATAATATTTTGATATTGGCATACATTGTGAAATGATCACCAAAATAAGCCTAGTTAATGCCTGTTACCATCCATAATTACACAATTTTTTCCTTATGATGAGATTTTTTAAGATCTACTCTTAGCAACTTTTGAATACACCATATACAGTATTACCAACTATATCACCATGTTGTACAATGTATCTCCATGAATTATTTTATAACTGGAAGTTCATGATTCTGACTTTCTTCACTAGTCTCCCACCTACCAGCCCCCATCTGGCAACCACCCATTTGTTCTCTGTATCTATGAGTTTGGTTTGTTTGCTTAGATCCCACAAATAAGGGGGAACATATGGTATGTGTCTTTCTCTATCCGACTTATTTTACTTAGTGCAATGCCCTCAGGTTCCATCCATGTTGTTGTCACAAATGGCAAGATTTCGTTCTTTCTTCTGGCTGAGCAGTATTCGTAGCATAAGTACATGTTTCCTTCATCTGTTTATCCATTGATGGACACTTACGTTGTTTCCGTGTCTCAACTACCGTAAATCATGCTGCTATGAATGTGAGGGTGCACATATCTTTTTGAATTATTGCTTTCATATTCTTCAGATAAATTCCCAGAATTGCAATCACCAGATCATATAGTAGTTCTATTTGCAATTTTTTGAGGAAACTCTGTACTGTTTTCCACAGTGGCTGCATCATTTGTATTCCCACCAACAGTGTAAGAGGGTTCCTTTTTCTTCACATCCTCCCAATATGTGCTATTTCTGGTCTTCTTGGTAAGAGCCATTTTAACAGGTGTGAGGTGATATCTCATTGTGATTTTGATTTGCATTTCCCTGATGATTAACGATGTTGAGCATCTTTTCATGTACCTATTGGTCATCTGTATGTCTTCCTTTGGAGAAAGGTCTATCCAGATACTCTGGCCATTTTTTAATCAGATTGTTATGTTTTGCTTTTGAATCCTATGAGTTCTTTATATAGTTTGTATACTAACCCCTTATCTGATTTATGATTTGCAAATATTTTATCCCATTTAGTAGATTGATTTTTCATTGTATTGATGGTTTCCTTTGTTGTGCAGAAGCTTTCTGATCTGATGTAGTCCCACTTGTTTATTTTTGCTTTTGTTGACTTTGATTCTGGAATCAGATCTCAAAAAAAAAAAAAAAAAAAAAAGCAAGACTGATGACAGGGAGCTTACTACCTGTTTTCTCCCAGGAGTTCTAGGCTTTCAGGTCTTACATTCAAGTCTTTAATCCATTTTGAGTTAATTTTTGCTCATGTAGATCTCCATAGGTTATTTGAAACTATGGGATTCCTGGTCCTGGATGTGTTTCCTTCCCCAGGTTAGGGAAGTTTTCAGCTATTATTTCTTCCAGTAACTTTTTTGCCCCTTTCCCTTCTCCTTCTGGGACCCCTATAATGAGAATGTTAGTCTGCTTCAGGTTCCCCATAAGTCCCTTATGCTATCTTAGTATTAGAGTTTATTATTCACATCAGGTTATTTTGGAAAATTGGCTAAAATGAGAAATAATAAGGTTAAAGCCACATCGATTTGTTCATCCAATCTCACGACAAAAGCTACGTGTGACTTTAAAGCCCTGAGCTCAGGTACTATTATAACCACGTACAGACTATTTCTATCGTAATGAGGAGAGAACACATTCAGCAGGATGGACTGTTTTCATTTGCTGTTATACAATACGATTCAGTAGGAAAGCAACTGAAGGGTATCTTCAATTTATGCTGCAGATTTGCAAATCAGCTACCGTTCTGTGCAGCTTGAAGGAAGAAGGTGTCCATCACCCAAACTCAGAAACCACTCCACACAAAAATGCTGCTGTGCCCCAAAGGGAGAAGTGTGGGGACATCCCTGTAAGCTGTGCCCCACTGAACCCAAGGTCAGGTCTCATCTGCGCTTCTCCTTGGACCATTCAAGGATCAGACTGGCCATGAAGTAGGTAAGATTATAGGCCTTCAAGAAAATAAGACAATTTATTGTGCGTCTGAGCAAAATGTTCATGAAAATCATTTTGTCCAAGGAGCTAGTTACTAAGTTTCTCTCTCTGGTTTGTGGGCTTGTCTTACTCCTCACTTTCTGCTATGTGAGGTGTGGCACTTCGGCCACCACGCCGTGCTTGGAGGGAGGCTGTCCCCCACAGCGGCTCCGGGCCTGTCCCTACGGAAGCAGGGTCACCGTGGGGCCTTGGCAGGTGGTGAGTGGCCGATGCTGGATTGCCAGCATCTCATAATGCTCCCACCCAGCCTCTTTCTTGCCCTTGTTCCAGCTCTTCTCTGTTCGCCGCGTCTATCCTGGAAAATCAAGCTCTACTTTTTTATTCTTTTCATTTCGATACCAGTCACATTATTGTACTGTTCTACTAGACATTTCATGGACGAGACACTGAAATGATCATGATTTAGCTCTGTGTTTAAAAAAAGTACCTGTTGCTTCATTGCTTTTTCCTCCTTTGCTAAAATATGGATGAGTGCAGAGAACCCAGCATCTGTAAACACTGGAAGTGTATCTCGCTGCCAGAGTCCCTGTGGTTACATTCTGGAAAGGAATGGTCCTGTGAGTAATACATCCGTGTCTTCCATTGGGATTTTATACATTAGAGAGTAAGCCACGTTGAACTCAAAGTAGGAAATACAAGTACCAAGATGGGATGGAAATAAGTTTTTCCATGATTCATGGGCCACTCCCTCAACAATAACTGCCGGGTCTCCCCCTGCCACAACGTATGGCTGGCTCTGGGGCACGAGGTCCTTCCTCATGTGGACCTCACAGTCGGATGCGGGAGCACAGACACTGGACTCGCTTGAAGAGATAGTGCAAAGTACATCAGAATGAGTCTTTGTGAAATTAAAAAGAAATTGTTAATGATCATAATCTTATTCTCTCATATGTTAAACACAAAATTTATCAGATTTTAGGATGTTTAGTAATAGGAAAGGCTGTGCACCCAGTGTAAATTCCACATGTTTAACCCTCTTATTAAGATTTCAAAGAATGGCCCCTATGGTTAACCTTTGACATCTTAATCCACACTCCAAATTGAATCCAAATATTACGACTTTTTATCTAAGAAATCTGAAGCAATTCACTAACCTGAATTAATCCTGGCGTCAATGCTGAGGGTTTGTCTGTGCATATTCGGAAGTGCTCTTTCCAGACAAGCTATTGGGGTATGAGGATTTCACCTGCAGTTACAGCTGCTTAAACAAATCCTTTAGCCTTTTGAGGCCTTTGAATATATCATGCAGATGGATAAATTATGTCTAATTACTTTGCAGCTCTGAAGTTAATGACATTGTGACTTTTATTAACTTACAGAAGATATAATATTCTTGACAAGGAAATGCCATTTCGTCACAGAATGAAAACACAATTGTCCATGTTTTCTCCTTGCAATCTTCAGTTACTGTCACGGTGTGCGTGAGAAATGAGCCTCCTCACCTTTGCACACCCTCGTATCTTTACTTTCTGACTTCACATCCCAACCTAAGACGTAACCCTCGATGACAGCCCATTACTATTCTGGGCCCAACATAGCTAAAAAAAACCCAAAACAATGTTATTTCTCAAAAATCTTCTTTTCCCAAAGGAAGATATTCTTTTCAAGAGATGGATCAGAATAAGAACAGTCAGTCTTCCAGGTGGATGGGTGAGGAGGCATATATGTTTTTTAGACTTCCTTGGGGAGACTTGTTTTCTCTCCATGGTTGTTTTGAGAGATCGTACCCTACACAGAATTTTTCTAGCCTTCTGCCTAATATTCACAACTGGTTTCAACATAACCCACAAATCTACTTGAATCTTGATTTTATTCAGTGTATTAATTTTGCTTAACCTCTGGCCTCTTATTTTATGTAAGTTTAGTCTTCTATTTTATAGCTGGAAAAAATCTATCATCTTTAAGTCCCCTTGGAGAACAACAGAATGTAAGGCCAAATGAGGTGCATGTAATTCTAGCTTTAAATAAGCAAAAACTTTTGATTTATGATAGAAGCCTGGTTTGAACCCTTTGAGCACATATTCCCAGACTTCTTTATAATATGGGAGGCTGAACAAAGTCCTGGAGTCACCCTTTTCATAAATACCTTTCTGAGAAGCTACTGTGCATAAGGCACTATTCTGGGTCTAAAGATAAAACAAACGAGATCCCTGCCTTCCTGATATTTAATCTCCTAGTTCAGGGGTCAGAAAACTCCAGCTGATTGGACAGATTTGGCTTGATGACTATTTTGTACTGTCCGTGAACTAAGAATGGTTTTTCTATGTTTATTTATTTGTTATTTTGGTTTTTTTGTAAAGATTTATCCATCTATTTTGAAAGAGAGAGAGAATGCGGAGAGAGAATCTCCAGCAGACTCCATGCTGAGTGCAGAGCCTGATGTGGGGCTCGATCCCAGGAGCCCGAGATCATGACCTGAGCCAAAATCAAAGGTTAGATGCTCATCCAGCTGAGCCACTCAGGTGCCCCTTGTTTTTCTATTTTTAAATGCTTGTAAAAAAATCGAGAAAAGCAGTATTTTGGGAGGTGAAGAGTATATGAAACTCAGACTTCAGTGTTCATAAAGTTTTATTGGAATACAACCATGCTCATTTGTCCACATATTGTCTACGGCTGTGTTTTCGAAGTAATGGCAATGTTGAGTAGTTGGAATGGACTGTCTGGTCTGCAAAGCCTAAGGTAGTTGCCATCTACTGTTTTATAAAAAGTTTTTAAATAGGTGGTCAGTTAAACAAGAAGCTTGTGGATGTGCTGAGGGCTCTCAGGGAAAGACATTGGGTGAGGAAATCTCATGTCTACTTTGAATAGGGTGAGAGGGAAGACCCCTTGGCGGAGGTGATATTTGAACTGAGTCCAGAAGGATAAATGTGTTTCAGCCATACAGACACTGGAAGAAAAGCATTCTACGTAGAGGCAATAGCAAGGCCAATGACCTACAAAGGTGAGAAAAGACTTGTTCGTCAAGGCCAACATGGTAGGAGCATCCCAAGTAGGTAGGAAAGAGGATCAGGGGAGATGCAGCAGTAGGCAGAGCATCTCAAGCAGGATCTTGGAGGCTTTGATAAAGAGTTTGGGCTTTATTCTGAGAGCAGTGGAAAGCTATGGAAGGATTTTAAGAAGAGGATATGATGTGGTCTGATCTACATATTTTCTGGAAGACTTCTTGGGCTATTGAATGGAGAATGGGTTTTAGGGAGGACAAGAGTACAAGCAAGGAGACAGAATGGAATACTATTATAGTCCAGACAAGTGATAGCAGTGGTCTGGGTTAAGATGGTACTGGAGTTGGAGAGATGTAAGAAGCTTTGAGATACATTTTGCCAGTGGCACCTGCCCAACATCACCCAAGTTGGAGATGAACTGGCCTTGGAATAGAAGGAAAGGGAGACTTCAAGATTCTTTCTTAAGTGTGTATGTGATCAGGGGCACCTGGGTGGCTCGATTGGTTAGGCGTCTGACTCTTGGTTTCAGCTCAGGTCATGATCTCGGGGTCATGATCTGGAGGTTGTGAGCTGGGGGTCGTGGGATTGGGCCCTGTTTTGGGCCATGTTCAGCATGGAGTCTTCTTGAGATTTTCTTCCTCCCTCCCTCTCTGTCTCTCCCCCCACCATTAATGCATACTCTCTCAAATAAATAAATAAAATCTTTAAAAAAAAGGTTGTACTTGATCAGCCAGGGGTATGGTGGTGACATTAATTCATTCAACAAATGTTTATTGAATGCCTACTGATCTAGGTTATAGGAAACGGCAGTGAACATAACCAATGAAGTCAATAATCAAATATGCACATAATTATACAAAATGTCAGATGAAGACAAATGCAGTGGGGTAAATAAATCAAAGCAGGATTAGAGGGACAGGGAGTCCTGGGAAGGAGTTTGTTGTTGCTATTGTTATTTTTTTTTTAAAGATTTTATTTATTTATTTGACAGAGAGACAGCGAGAGCAGGAACACAAGCAGGGGGAGTGAGAGAGGGAGAAGCAGGCTTCCGGCGGAGCAGAGAGCCCGATGTGGGGCTCAATCCCAGTATGCTGGGATCATGACTTGAGCCAAAGGCAGACCCTCAACGACTGAGCCACTCAGGCGCCTCTGTTGCTATTGTTATTTTAAAATACCCAGAAAGGTATTGGCTGCTAAGATGACATTTCAGAAAGCCTGCAAAGAAGGAAGACGAAGAAAGAATTTGGTGAATTAATTGTGCACATCTAGGGAAAAAGCATTCCAGATAAGTGAGCGGCAGGAGCAAAGACCCAGAGCCAAGTGCGTGCTTGACATATTTGAGGATGAGCGATGAAGGGAGAGTTATAATTAGTGGGATGAATGGTAGAAGCAGCCCAATCTTGTAGAGATTTGAGGGTCATAGGAAGAGTAGGCTTTTACTCAAAGTAGGATGGGATGCCACTGAAGGATTTGAGTCCCCAGGACTGATGGGAGCTGAAATACATCCAAACAGGAATGCCCTGGAAAGACTCTAGCACACAAGATTGTCGCACATTGCAGCCACGGAGGGACCAGTTAGGAAGACTTGGGAAGAAACCTGACAGGGAAAGAAAGCAAGTGCTTTATGCTGAACATGTTAATTTTAAGACCTCTAGTTTATGCCTGAATGCAAAGCAACTCTACCTAGAACTCAATGCCAAATAAACGATGGTATTTCCATTTTCCCTGTTAGAACAAACACTACCCTCAAAATATGTTTTTGGCCAACTTGTCTACTTAATACTATTGAGTTTAGTTAAGCACACATAATTAAAAATCACATATTATATAAAATAATTTTTGAAGTATAACTTTAAAATCAACTACACAAAATTTACTGATTCTTTCACTATGGCCATGTCTGTTTTTTCATTTTACAGAATCAAAAATTTTAAAGTATGCTGGCGGTATCAATTATCATTAGAAATTTGGTTTGGGAACTATATTCTCAAAATCTGCGAAGACCTGAATATAAAGCACTTCTTTTTTCCCCCTTAAACTGTGCTTCTGGGTAACACCGGAAGGAAGGAAAGAAGGAAGGAATACATGCGGGCATACGTACGTACATACATAGATCATCTCTGTGTTCAGGTGCACGCGATGACCACCTAGGAGAGTGGCTAAGCAAGCCTCTGGGAGAGTAAGGGATGAAGGCCAGGTAGCAGTCAACACAAGTGCACATTTATGAACAGCAGGAAAGCTGCTAAACCGGCTGGAGCTACGTCTCCAGCAGTGTTCAGGGCTCAAGTGACAGTGGCTCATCCAGGGCAAGAGTTCTACCAAAATGCCTGAGTGGGAATGCGTGAAAGGTGGATGGTATTTGCAAGGGCAAGGCTTTAGATGAGAAAAGACCAAATAGCAGATGGCATGAAGTGGAGAAATCCAAACTTCTCTTCTCTCACTCTCTTGGGGACTCCGGGATGCTGGTAAATCAGTGCTCAGCCTGCCCAGTGGAGCTCGGGAGCTCCATCAGCAAAGCCTCAGGTGGTGGGGCTGGAGTAGGTCAGGTCTCCGCTCGGCACTCAGTTCATACTCTGCGGCTGATTCCCAGCAGCCTGTGAGAGCAGCTCTGGAGAGAGCCGGAGTGGCCCTACGACCATGGGGCTGGGGTCCCTGTCCCCCAGCTCCACCCCTCCCCACACTGCCTCTAGCAGGGACACATAGCATCTTCATTTTGTTTTGGTTCTTAGAAACATCTTTATTCAAGTGGCTTTTTTCCCTTCAGCTTCATGGAGACATGATCGACATCCCATGCTGTGAACGTGTGAGGTGCGCACATGGTGTGTAAAGGTTTGACCTACCTGTGCTGTGACATGAGAGTCATGATAGGTTCACACCCAGCATCTCATTAAGATACAAAAAAATATGTGTATTGTTTACTTTTTTAAAAGGTCAAAAAGCAGAGCAAAAAAGAGGGAGAAAGAGGCAGAGACAGATGGGGGTGTAGGGACAGAACCTAAGAATGCATTGGAAAACATAAAAATGTCAAAGGAAGATGACATTTCTCTCTGTGAAGTCATTTTCTAAAAAGATTTATTTATTTAGGGAAGAGAGAGAGAGAGAGAATCTCAAGCAGACTCCTCCCTGAGTGCAGAACCTGACGCGGGGCTCGATCCAAGGATCCTGAGATCATGACCTGAGCCGAAATCAAGAGACAGACACTCAACCGACTGAGCCACCAGGCGCCCCTGTGAAGCCATTTTTGTCTCTCTTTGTTCCCCACACACAAATTTGAATGGGACATTTTTTTTAATTTACCACATTTTTCCAAAGACATGATTTTTCAGGGCAGCTTAGTTTTCCTTTTTACAATGTAGTTTATGAGCCACCGAATGATCAACATCACTACTGCTTCTATGTGCCCTAACACCTAAATGTGAAGGAAAGGTGTGGACAGTTTTCCCAAGGCCTCTCGGCGGAGTGGGGTCTGTGAACTTACCTCACAGAGTTGCTGTGTCCAGTAAGGAGAATGTACGCAAGGGGTCTGCAGGGTGGTGGCTGGTAGTTGGTGCTCCACCATTGGTAGCAAGGGTCCCAGGAGGTCGGGGGCCCTTGAGGGGTGGCCGGAGGTTGGCTCAAACCCCAAAATACTGCTGCTTGCCACACCACCTTGGTCAACTTAACACCTCTACTCCTGTGAAAACCACACAGCACCTACCTAGACCAGACCTTCAATAAAGGGTAGTAATTACTATTACAGTTACCCTAGAAGGTGATGGCTACATGGTACTTGTTTGAGACACAAACTTCAAGCGTGGTTCCTGGCCATTGAGGGTGTGTGTGTGTGTGTGTGTGTGTGTGTGTGTAGGAGGGAGGAATCTGGTGAATGAACTTCCCACGCCTAGTTGTACTTTGTGCAGAAATGGGTAATGGACAGAGATCAAGAAGCTTCTTCTTAGCCACTTTTATCTGAGAAGATTTAGTTGTTCTTCAGAGAAGATAGTTAGCTGGGGGAATGTGAGTCAGGGGAGAGGGAAGGAACAGGCAGGCAACCAGGCTGGCGGGGGCAGGGCGTAAGGATAAGACACCAGGGTGCTGCCTTCCCGTCATCTTCTCACCCAGTCCCGCATGCCTCTTGACGAATATTTGCCTTATTAATGCACAGGTTCCATTTGGTGGAGGCAGGAATGAGCAATATTGGTTCATTTCATATTTACAGACATCATCAATCTTCCAGTGCCTTTAATCTTTGCTGGGTAATGCAACTTTTCCTGTTATTTCTCATGGAAGGCTGAAAAAAGTCAACGAAATTATGCCAACCCGTGTGTAGGACAGAAGACATTTTATAAGCAGCGATCATTTCACCACATGACTATTGGGTAATACCCTTTTTAAGAGCAGATATTTATATTTGTCTCATCAGAGAGATAGTATTCACTATCGGATTCACTGACTGATGCATTAAAATTATCTATGACTTCTACCTTTTCTACATAGAAACCTAAGTTTTGCATTAAGCCAGTTTTGTGACTGTCTTGCCAAGTGAGTTATGTTTTACAATGAGCAGAAACAAACAGGGAAGAAATAGGCTTCAGCACTAGTAAGACTTGTCTTCCCTTCTGCTTATACCCATGTGTTAGCTCTGCAGCCTTGGGTGATCTGCGGCTCAGTTTCTTATCTCTAACAGGGAATAATATTGGTCCCCCCAGGCTTGTTGTAAAGATCAAATGAGATCATTACATATAAAGCACTTAGCACAGTGCCTGACCTCCTATAATTGCTCAATAAATATTAACGTCCCACTCCCCCTCCTTCCCCTCCTTGGTTCTGGGCAGTGATCTCTGTGCTCAAGGTCATTTGGCTTCTGGCATCTGAGGAGCAAGAACCTCAGGGTCACTAGACACAGCTTTGCCATGTGTTTCCATTAGTCACATCTCTTCATTTTTCTGTCTGTAAACAAGGGGGTTGATACCAGAGCATCTAGCAACCTCACTGGCAAGGAATCAATGGATCAAAGAAGGAATGAGTGACAGGTGTATTTTATTTTATTTAAATTCAATTAATTACCATATAGTTTATTATTAGTTTCAGATGTAGAGGTCAGTGATTTATCAGTCTTACATAACACCCAGTTCTCATTACATCATGTGCCCTCCTTCATGCCCATCACCCAGTTACCCCATCCCCCACCCCTGCCCCTCCAGGAACCCTCAGTTTGTTTCCTATGATTAAGAGTCTCTTATGCTTTGATGGTATTTTGATAGGGATTACGTTGAATGTGTAGATTACTCTGGGTAGCATAGACATTTTAATAATGTTTGTTCTTCCAATCCACGAGCATGGAATATTTTTCCATTTCTTTGTGTCTTCCTCCATTTTTTTCATGAGCGTTCTACAGTTTTCAGAGTACAGGTCCTTTACCTCTTTGGTTAGGTTTATTCCTAGATACCTTTGGTTTTTGGTGCAATTGTAAATGAGATCAATTCCTTAATTTCTCTTTCTTCTGTCCATTGTTAGCATATAGAAATGGAACTGATTTCTGTGTATTCATTTTATATCCTGCCACAGTGGTGAGAGTGGACATCCCCCTGTGTTCCTGACCTTAGGGGGAAAGCTCTCAATTTCTCCCTGTTGAGAATGATATTTGTTGTAGGTTTTTCGTAGATGACTTTTATAATATTGAGATATGTTCTCTCTATCCCTACACCGCAGAGAGTTTTAATCAAGAAAGGATGTTGTACTTTGTCAAATGCTTTTTCTGCATCAATTGAGAGGATCATATGGTTCTTGTCCTTTCTTTTATTTATGTATTGTATCACACTGATTGATTTGCAGATGTTAACCAAACTTGCACCCCAGGAATAAATCCCACTTGGTTGTGGTGAGTAATCTTTTTACTGTACTGTTAGATCTTATTGGCTAGTATCTTGGTGAGAATTTTTGCATCCATGTTCATCAGGGATATTGGTCTGTAATTCTCCTTTTTGGTGGGGTCTTTGGTTTTGGGATCAAGGTAATGCTAGCCTCATAGAAAGGGTTTGGAAACTTTCCTTCCATTTCTATTTTTTGAAACAGCTTCAGAAGAATAGGTATTAAATCTTCTTTAAATGTTTGGTAGGATTCCCCTGGGAAGTCTTCCAGCCCTGGACTCTTTTGTTTGTTGGGAGATATTGGATGACTGCTTCAATTTCTTTGCTGGCCATGGGCCTGTTCAGGTTTTCTATTTCTTCCTGTTTCAGTTTTGGTAGTTTATATGTTTCTAAGAATGCATCCATTTCTTCCAGACTGCCTGATTTGTTGGCATAGAGTTGCTCATAATATGTTGTTATTATTGTATTTCTTCGGTTTTGGTTGTGATAAGAATATTTCTTGACACATGCATATTGTATGCAGTTCAAATTTCAGTGTCCATAAATAAATTTCCATTGAAACACAGCTGCCTTCATTCCCTTTTTGGCATACGGCTGCTCTTGCACTATCATGGTAGAGTGGAGTTGTTGCAAGAGAAACGAAATTTTTTGATCCTCAAAGTCTTAAGTACTTACTATCTGACACTTTACAGAAAAAGTTTGCCGACCTCTGGATTAGGGGGTAACTTGAACTCACAATGGAGTCAGTTTTCCTCTACAATTTTTTTCATTGCTGTTAGGATCTCACACATCAGTCTTCTGCCTGTTGGTATTAGACTCAAAGATATGGACGACCTTCTCTCCTATCAAGGTGCTGTGCTGGGCCCTGCAGGTCTACACCGCCGGGAATCCCAGAGTTTCTGCAACGGCTCTTCTTAGGGAGCGACTGGTCAGGCTGAGTCTCTCGCTCTTGCTCTGTTCAGCCTCACACCGTGCCAGGATCTGAATGTTTGTGTCTCCCCAGAGTTCTTATGTTGAAATCCTAACTGCAAAGGTGATGGGGCTTTGGGGAATGTGATTAGACCATGAAGGTCCTGCCTTTTATGGAGACCCCAGAGAACTAGCTTGTCCCTTCCACTGTGTGAAGACACGACAAGAAGTCAGCAGTCTGCAACCCAGAAGAGGAGCTTCCCCAGAGCCGGACTGTGCTGGCCCCCTGATCATGGACTTCAGCCTCCAAAGCCATGAGCAATGAGGGTCTGCGGCATTTCGGTGTATAGTTGCCTATACAGACTAAGACGTACTCTCACAACATCAAGGTTTTCTCACATACTTGGGACTTGTCTAATGCACAGAGGAGAACTCTGATTTTCAGCTTTAAAAACAAACAGGTATTTCTATTTATTAATAGTCTCTTGAAAATGGACATTAAAATCTATGTCTTTCTGCCTAAAAAACAGACTGGTCTCATCTCCTTTGAAATAAAATGACCGAATGTCTATGGAGACTTTTCATCACTATGGGAGCTTGCTTACCTTCAGACAGGACCCTGAGATGTGGTTCTTCATCACCGGAGTCTGTTCTCTGCCTTCATTGGTGGAAAATGATGTAAGCTTTCTACCCATCTCTCTCACCAGTACCTTGATATCTCATAGGTTCAGCGAAGGTCGCACCCTCGGATTACTCAAGAATAAACTGCAGTGAATGAGTAAATGAGAAGAATCTGGGAAGTCGAAGCGAGAAGCATTCCTGCGAACGAGCTCTGTGAATTCACGGAGAACTGACTGTAGACACCCGACGGTCTCTCTTCCGTCTTCAGAGAGAGCGCAACAGCTACTTCCCACACAATGTTTCCCTTGAAAACACCTTCAGAAGTACTCGTGAAAAATCTTGAATCACAGCCAAACCCATAAACCTGTTTTACTGATTCTTCGTAATGGCTCCAGGTCAAGACTAGTCAACAGCATAATCTCTGGCTTGGGGCGTTGTCCGGAACTGAGGGCTGTGGGCCCTCGACGGTGAATTCTCTACTGTTTTTGGCTCTCAGCAATCACAACTAGCCCAGACATGTTGACCTAAGCTAGCCATAATAGGCAGCTCCTTCCCAGCTCAGTCATCACAAGAATTAATGTGTCAAGAAAGATTTAGGAACTCAAGTTTCCCTCTGAGCCCTTGTTTCCATGGGCACACACTGCTCTTTTCTTTGTTTTGGGTACTTGCATGGTTAATACAAATAATCATGTAAAAATAAATAAAGACAAATAAATAAAAATTTAAAAATTATTGACTGGGTCATTCAGACACACATCTGTTATAAAAACATCCTATGACATAAATGTGATTATTTCCAAAACAGGTCAGGGACTTGCTCAAAGTCCTGCAGTTATTTCATGAAAGAAGCAAAATTCAAACCCCAGGCTCTGTGGTTCCAGAAATGAAACCTTTAATTTGAATCTATGTTTAGTCCTCACAGAGTGACTCTCAAATCCTGCTGCTGGAGTCTGGGGTCATGCAGGCTCGGGGAATTCTGCAGGCTGTGTCCCCCTCCTAAAGATTTATAACATACATTAGCCTAGTAGTGGCTCCAGGCTTATTAGTGGCTTCTGTATATGAATCTATTTATATTTCCTTAATGCTCCATTTCTTAAATTTATTTTCCTATGGACCCCCCTGCCCTCCCCCTCCCCCCTTTCCCCATAACAACTACGAACAACATGTGAGACGCACTGTGGGAAATGTTGTACCGAGTTGTTAGGGTACAACATTTGGCGTTAATGTTGTCCGCATTTGAAATCAATTGAGAAAATATTCCAGGATAAAAAAGAAAGAAAAAAAGCAGGGGTATGGGGAGGGAGGAGTAAGGAGGGAATAAAGAAGAAGAAAAAGAGGAGGAGGTAGAGGAGGAAGAAGAGAAGACAGAATGATCTGTCCCGAATGACCTGAACATAGGAAGAGGAGAGAAGAACGCATTATGGCCAAAAACATTCATTTGCCAAATCATTCACAGATTTGAGAGCATTTTGACACAAACTGAGTTTTTAACATGCCAGTATTTTGAAGCAATTAAAAAAAAGATTTTGGTAAGTAGCAAAAACATCTTTCAGCATGTTGTGAGTCCCTAACAGAGGGACACCAAGATTCAGTTGACACTGTCTGTCCTTCCAGGGAATCATAAGATATTAGGGCTTAAAAGACAAGGATAGAGATAGCATTAACAGCAGGGAGTGCATGACAAGTGCCCCTGGAAATGCAGATCGAGGGAGTCACAGTAGTTTGGGTGGGTGGGGGGCTTTTTTGGACATGTGACTGTGGGGCCCCACACCAGGATGCTGGTTCTTAGAAACTGCTTTTACAGCTAGATACCCAGGGCTCAAACTGGGCCCCACCACGTCTCAGCTGTGTGTTCTTAGACAACTTACTTAACTCATTTGTGCCTCAGTTTCCTCATCTGTAAATGGTGATCACAAGAGAATCTGCATCACAGTGTTGCTGTAAAGACTGAAGTGCTTCCAACACGCCAGCACACATAGGCCTTATGAGTGTCAATTATTACTGTGAGCTAAATTACTTTTTTGGAATACATTGGTGAAAAAGTGGAGATCTGAGAAACAGAGAAAAGGGTCTGGGAATGCCAGGCAAGACCAAGACGCACAATTTAGAAGTCACATTTGGTCTTGACCTATGTGCAGAAGAGAAGGAAGACTGGGAGGAACATGGGGTTTGAATAGCTAGAGAAAGTGGGATCTGGTCACTCAGAAGGGAAGCGGGATGACCGCATATCCCAAAAATGGTAGCCGCACCGCGAACAGGTTGGCCTGGAAGTGACAGGGCAGGCGATCGGCCATTTTGACACCTCATGCTTACGAAAGCCCCAGCTGTTAGAACCGCCCACCCTGGAATATCAGTCGAGCAGCCCCGTGCTGACCCCGTAACAGTGCTTGTGGAAGGAGAGGTAGAGGGGGAACGGAGAACAAACAGGCCACTGTCGGAGGGCATAAACTTGAGGCAGAATACACCCCCAAGGGTGGGAGGATCGGTCTTGATTTCATCTTGAAAAACAAGAAATATGTTCAGGCAAATTGACGTTCTGTTTGTCTCTTTCAAAAGCTGGGGGTGGCTTATCATTGTTTGTCCCACAGATTGGTTTGGAAATTGCCAGCCAATTAAAATACACAAAGTTAGCAAAATTGGTTACTCGTTTTCCCAAAAATGCATACTGAATGTGCTGTAAATGAGCTTGCTTTCAAAAGTTCAGTGAAGTATATAGATTCCAGTTACTGGTAATGACTAAAAATAAAGCAATAAAAACCACACTCTGCTTTTTACCCTATATTTTCAGTTCTTGATGTGGCTCGCTGAAAAGTATAATTGAAATGACTGGTTGAGTTATGCCTGCCAAAATCTGTCTTTGTTAACGTGGAAGTAAGAGAAGGTGTGGAGGTAGGGGACTGGTGGGACTGGTGGGAAGGGGGCTTGGGGGAGGGGGCAGGCTTCCACGGATGGAGGAGAAGATCCCCTGTATCTGCATTCCTCACCATAATTAGTGGTGGGTAAATCCCTGCGGTTTCTTGACCATCTGTCGGCTTCATAAAGACTGAGATTAGAGTCTCTCTGATATCAGTTGGTTCACACTGTAATGGCATTCCATTTTAAAATAGCTCCATTTGAGCAAAACTTGCAATATAATATTTACAACAATTATAAGAGAAACTGGACTGCTCCTTAAGCCACATGGGCCCATATATCTGAAGAACAAGTTACAGAAAAATTAATCTCAGGGGGTTTTAAAATAAATGACCAGAGAAAACTGGAACAGAATGATGAATGTGTAAGGTAACAGAAAACTCCAAAAAAATGAGCTCAAAGAAGGCTACTCTAACAAATGTGTTACCAGAGCACAAAAAGCAATGCGTCCACGTGTTAATTCCTTCAAGTCAGTAGTTCTCCACTGGTTGTCACAACTGGAGGGAGTGGGAGATATTGGCATATGGTGGGCAGATGTGAGAGATGGTGCCCAGCATCTTGCACAAATGTCAGACATACCAAGATGGAGAATTCCTGCTTCCTACTACGCGTAATTTTTGCAAACCCACTGTTTTTCTCATTGGAGCAAATGGTTGCTGGTGTATTGTCCAGGTCCTTCACAGACATTTTTCTGCTTTTAACAGCACTGGGTAACCCAATATTATAAAGAAATTGAATAAAATATGAATATGCAGATTAATGAATTACTCTGCCCTGGATACTTGCACAACCACCAGCCAGGTCAAGAAGGGTTGTCATTTTTTGCCATTCTAACTGGTATCTCAGTGTGGTTTTGATCTGAATTTCCCTGATGGCTAATGATGATGAACATTTTTTCATGTGTCTGTTAGCCATTTGTATGTCTTCTTTTGAGAAGTGTCTGTTCATGTCTTCTGCCCATTTTTTGACTTGATTATTTGTTTTTTGGGTGTTGAGTTTGAGAAGTTCTTTATAGATCTTGGAAATCATCGCTTTGTCTGTAGTGTCATTTGCAAATATCTTCTCCCATTCTGTGGGTTGCCTCTTCACCTTCATGATTGTGTCTTCAATGAACAATAAGTTTTTAATTGTAATGTAGTTGGTCAAATGTACATGTCTTTTACAGTCTGCTTAAGAAATTTTTTCTACCTTGCAATCATGAAGACAATCACTTATATTATTTTCCACAACGTTTATTATTTTGCCTTTTGTTTTAGGACCGTAATCCACTTTGAGCTGATTTGGATAGATGGTGTGAGAAAGAAGTTTTATTTTTCATTTATCTGTTTATTTATTTTAGTACATACTCCAGCCATAGGCATTGAGATAACTGTTTTTCCCCCACTGGTTTGCAGTGACCCAGTTATCACAAATCTAAATGTCCTTAACTATGTAGACCTTCAATTCTACTTCAGCGTTGTGTTGATGTTTGAGTTTATCCCACATTATCTTAATCAGTACAGCCTTATAGTAATCTTGGTATCGGAAGAGCAAGGTCTGAGACACCCTCTTCTTCAATAATGCCTGAGCTCTCTGCAGGCTTTTATTCTCGTGTGAATCTTAAAATCAGCCTTTCAGTTTTTTACACACACACACACACCCCACACATACATTTTAGAAATGTTAATGCCACCGCACTGAATCTATAACTTTTCAGTGTTGAGTCTTCCAATCCATAACACAATACAGCTCTCCAATTTGGAAGGTTTTCTTTAAAATATCTCATTAATGTTTTGTAGTGTTCCTTATAGGTCTAAAATAACACAGAGGGTAGAATTGTCAACTCAGACACACATGAATTATAGATTTTATTCCACAGAAAGCATTACTAATAATTCAAAGGATGCAGGATACAGAATAGAAGACTCAGGCAAAGTGCCATTCCTTTGGAGAAGTCCAAAGCTGTCAACATAGCTCCACAAAGATGCTGCTTGTTCCATGGGAGGGTGTGTTCTGGCTCAGACGTAACATGTGATGTGTAACCGGTGCATGTGGAATGCTGCTTACATCAAGGGAACCAATTTGATTAGCGATCATCCTCATTCTACACTCAACCTATGGCACAGCTTATGTGATGCTCTTCAGCCTGTCATGCCCTCAAGACACCATATGGTCCAGATTTCTTTACAAGTGGTAAATCGTGCTAAAAGCAATTTATCAGAAAAGGACTCTTATTTATCTTTCTGCTACTAAATACCATGAGCATGTTTACCAGCAGTTGATCTTCATCATCCTTTTTTTCTGAGCAAAGACAGAGGTTTGTTGATAAGCCTGCTACTCCCAACTTTCCTGCCAAGTAGCTTTATTAGGTATACTTCTGATGATTTAGTGATATTGGTGCTATTTTCAATGATGTCTTTCTTTTAAATATCATTGCTATCTCTTCATTGTTGGTATGTAGAAATATAATTTTTATATTTATATTGACTTTGTTTTTAGTAATAAAAAAACTTAAAAACTTACTAAGTTCTCTAAGTTTCTTAGACACTTATTAATTCTAATAATTTATCTGTAGATTATGTTATATTTTCTACTACCTGGGCATATAATTCTCTGTAATGAAAGCTTTCTTTCTTCCTTTTTTTCCTTCAGTGCTTATATTTTCTATTTGTAGGTCTCCTCATATTTCACTGACTGGGGCTCCAGTACAATGTTGAATAAAGTGGTGATAACATGGGCATGGCTGCTGATTGCAAAGGAACATATGTCGATGCTTCACTATTAAGTATGATATCTGCTGCGGTTTTTTGCAGATAACCTTTTTATCAGGTTAAGGAATACCCCTTCTCCTAATTTGCTAAAAAGCTTCATATTAAAGAGATGTTGCATTTTATCAGATGCTTGTTCTTTTTTGGTGCCCATTAAGATGATCATATATTTTTCCTTTTTTTATTTACGTGACTCATCACATTGATAGGTTTTCGACTATTACAACAACTTTGCCTTTCTAGAATAAATCCAACCTTACCATGATATTATATACTTACACACTGCTGAGTTCAATTTGCTAACATTTTGATTTCCATTTTCTCATCTGTATTCATGGGTGAGATAGGCCTGTGGCTCTTCTTTCTCGTATTATCCCTTATGAAGTTATGGCAATTCATAAAATGAACTGCTTAGTATTCATTTTTTCTTTATTTCACGGGAGAATTTGTGTACATTGTTATTATTTCTTCCTTAAATGTTTGTGCACTTTGCTGGTGAAACCATCTGGGGTTCACAGACTCTTTAATCGAAGCTTCTAAGTACAAGTGACTTCAGGGCTAACCTGGTGTTGTATATATGTGTAGCAGCAGAAAGTAGAGTAGGAAAAAAACATGGTGACCTACTACGGTTAATTGGGAAACACCTCAATGCATTCAAGAACAAATAAATCTGCCCACGGGTGCACAGGCATGCAGATGGACCAGCCTGCCACAGGTGCTGGAAGCCACGTGTCCTGAGTTCCTACTTTGAACTTCACCATACGGGGAATGCTGTAAAATACAGGGCCTTCAACAGCCTCTCACAATCCGAAGCCTTTATCTTAAATCATTTGTTTTTCTCACCCTAAGTACTGCATTCCTACCTGTTCCTCAGCCTAGATATTTCCAAAGAAATTGTGTTCTGGATGGCCCCAGGTAGGGTTGAGATGCAGAAAGATGGGCATGGGACCTTTTAAGACTTCATTACTCTATGCCTTGCTGAAAAGATAGACCCAAAGCTAAACAGATAAGAACTATTGGTCTTCCTAGAAGGAACATTTTGAGCCCAGCCTTTAGGAATGCCTTCTTGATGGCCTTCAATAGGCCATATTTGGGAAGTACAGCCTGGAGTTGAAGGCAAGCTGATTTTGTTCAAGGTTGCCAATAAAAATGGCTGTAAATAATGGGTTTCACTCAGTAGCTAATGCACACAGGGAAAAATAACTGAGAAAAAGAGAAGAATACCTAACATGCTATAATTACTTGCTGATCATCTATCTCTTTCTCCAAGCTTTTCCCGTATCATGGGATTTTCATTCCAAAGTATTCTCATTGAATATAAATTTCCAAATTAGTGACTTTAAATTATACCCACTGTACAGATTCAGCTCAAATTCTTTTTTCATCATGAAGCCTTTTTAGAACCAGCTCTGTGACCTCTTCTGTCCACGCTATCTATGTTTGCCATTATAATGTACATACTATTGACACATTCTTCATACTTCCGAGACTGCCTACACCAAACAGCAAGTAAATGGTGGGTATGGCTAGAACCCAAACCATCTGACCCAGCCCAGTTGTCTTTCCAGTAGAATCTTCCATCCTGTGACGTTCAGGGGCCACTACCTGGCCTAGTAGGAGGTTATTCCTGACATAAGGTTCAAGGCAAGTGTGCACAGCAGGGAATGAGGAGAGAGGAATTACCGAGTTTGTGCATAAGGATTACACTTTATGTCTTCTGTGGCACAAATAAAGAATTTGGGAGTAAAGGGACCCCTCTTACAAAACTGAGCAATGCACTTTCCCACCTGCTCCAGGGAGGAGACGTTCATTATTTCCTCCTTACCAGCCAAAGTCTACCCAATCGCTTCTCAGAACTGAAAATCATCCTTTTAATTTTGATAAGCACCTGGCCTTTACTGCAAAATTCTCTCCTTTCCCTGCCTGTTAAACAATTTTTAAAATAAAATCACATCATACTAATGGATGGGATTGTTGGATTCTCCGTGATCAGCTCCCGTCGGCAGCTCTCTCTTTAAACAATCATGTCAATGATTGCAAAAGGAAGGAAGGCACAGGGGAGCTTATGTTGGAGCTGATGCTGATGCACCTCTCATAAATGGTGGTGTCATGAAGATTTAATCACAAAACATCTATAAATGAGGGTTTTAAAGAGCCTATTCATGGTTCCTAATCTTTTTTCACCAGACTCACCAAATTCTGCAGCAGGCAGGGAGGAGACTGTATTTATGGCTCATTAATAAAGATTCCTTTCTAAAAAGCATGTCTTTTGCATAATCATGAAGATGAGGGAATCTTTAAAGGAATTATATCATTGCAAAAGCGACTGGTGTGTCTGATCAGCAATGATTCCATTCTTAACTGAGGTTTTATATTTGAATAATTCCTGCAAGTCTATCTTCTGTGCAAATACATTTTTGATTGGTAATAAGTGTTACTAGTTATTTCGTTTTCAGCCTACAGACTGATCTGATATGATCCTCTGCCTTTTCTATGTGGCCTTGATCGGCATTCCAAAAATTCATGTATGGAGATGGCAGAAGAACTGGGATGACACAGCACCTGAGGGGATAATGTGAAGAAAGTGCAAACAGTGGATAGAGCAGTCACTCTGGCAATTATGGGGTGTGAGAACAATATGGGTCTTCCCTGTGTTTGAGAGCAAGAAGAGAAATTTCTATTTTCCACATGACTTGTCGAAGACTGATCCAAGTACCTCCCAAAACTCCTGGTTGCCAGTTTGTAAAATGGCACCATTAAAAAGCCCTTATTAATATTTCCAAAGCTGTGTGAGTTTCTGAGGAATATTTTGAAGCTCAAAGCCAATGTAATTATTGACATTTGACTTTGAAGCTCCTTGGCTATGAATGGTCATCTAGCATTTTCATTGCCCCCTCATTGCTGCGACTGTTGCCTCCACCTGCAGGACCACCAGCAGCCGCCACGGTGGGGGGGCCTCACCGCATCCAACAGACCAGGGTGCTTGGCATGTGTTACATCTCATTTAATCCTCTTAATACTCGAGATAAGTTCTCCATGGACCTTTTCTCTGTGAGAAATCGGATTTAGGTAAGTTAATTAACCTGACTAAGATAACGGAGTTCAAAAGTTGGCAGTGGCTAGGATTGAACCAAAGCATTTTGAGGTCAAAATCCAAGGTTATTAACCACTGAGATATTCTGCTTCTAATCTGCTATGGAGTTAAAAACCAGGTGGTCAAACTCATTAAAACTGTATCTAAAGGTAAAGTATGTAAGTGCTGCCTTCTGTTTGAGAAATTCTAATAATAATGTCTCCGGGATTTGGGGTTGTAGATTCCAGCCATCATTGGGGAATGCAGAGGCATTAGGTCTATGAAACTATGCAAAATAGCTTACAATACACATATGGCTACTTTTCAGATGTGTGTATTTTCTTTAAGTCCCTTTGGAATGGTGCCCCCCCATCTCTCAGGACTGCCTGCCAATGGTCAACCGCTGTTCACAGGTGTATGTATTTAAAGGTAATGATTTCAATGTGTTAATAGAGTCATAGTCTGTTTCGTTTATTAGTGGAAAGAAGGACAGCACAGCGGTATGATTGAGCACATAAATTCTGAAGCCATATTTCCTGAGTTCATATCCCAGCTCTTTGACTCTCTAGTTGGGTGGCCTTGGCTACCTAGTCTCTCTAACTCACTTTCCTCACATGTAAAATGAGTTTTAAAATACTAAGTCCCAGGGCGCCAGGTTGGCTCAGTCAGTTAAGTGTCCATCTCTTAATTTCAGCTCAGGTCATGATCTCGGGGTGGTGAGATTGAGCCCCATGTTGGGCTCTGCGCTCAGCGGGGAATGTGCTTGAGATTCTCTCTCGCCCTCTGCCCCTCCCCCCCCTTTATTTTTAGTTATTTTTTAAAAGATTTTATTTTATTTATTTGACAGAGAGAGAGAACACAAGAGAGGGAAAACAAGCAGGGGGAGTGGGAGAGGGAGAAGCTGGCTTCCCACCGAGCAGGGAGCCCGATGTGGGACTTGATCCCAGAACTCTGGGATCATGACCTGAGCTGAAGGCAGACGCTTAGCAACTGAGCCACCCAGGCGCCCCATTCTTCCTCTTTAAAAAAAAAAAAGTACCTACCTCATAGGACCTTGTGAGGATAAAATGAATCAAATTTATATAACACTTAGAACACTTTCCAGTTCCCATAGTAAGCACCACGTTTTCATGGGTGCCAAATGCTAAATACATAACAAACTATCCATAAGAAGGTCTGCAAATATTTCAGATTAACCTGAAAATGCTAAGAACCCCACTGCTCTAGAACAGATACATTGAGATACCCTGTTTGGTTGTTTCAGAGAAGCTTTTAAAATCCTTCCAGGTTCCCACTTGTGTTGTGAGTGGTGCAGAGTGCTGGATAAATATTCTGTTCAGAGATAACCTCTCTGCCGTGTGCGAGGAATTAACATGCATGGGATTTGCACTTAGGTGCTGAAACAAAGTCAATGCAAAATGATGCCATCTCTGGAGATTAACCTTTAATGCAAAGGCAACATGATACACAGAATCTAAACACAATGGACAAAGAAGAAATTGAAGGAAATACATTTTTCTTTTCCTACTCTTTCATTTTTATGTTTGGGGAAGTAAACCATTATTCTCACTTTTTTTTGTTTGTTTGTTTCATTAACCCAGTTTATATAATGTATTTCTCTCCCTGCCCATACATCTATACGAGTAAATAATTCTCTCATCAACTGAATTTTAAACTCAGATTCTTCATTAATTGTTATTTTTCTTCTCAAGCAGAAACTGGTTTATGCTCTGAATGTTGTTTGATAAGCCCCTGTATTTTTTTGTATTCACAGGTCCTGCTGCTGTCTGCTAAAGTCATTTCTTGGCAGTCTTGGGTGATTGCAGATGAAAAGGCTATGCGACTAAGTCCCCCGACAGGAAAGGGAGGAAGGATACTATTGAAACTCAGTAGAAAGATTCCAACCCAGGCAAATAAGGAAATAATTAAAAGCAGGAAAAACAACTGGGCTGTATCCTATCTCATGCAAATTAGAGAACCCAGGATTCTCTAAGAAAACCTTCACTCCCCCCCCCGCCCCCCTGGCTCAGTCGGTTAAGCGTCTGCCTTCGGCTCAGGTCATGATCCTGGAGTCCTGGGATCAAGCCCCCTGCTCAGCGGGAAGCCTGCTTCTCCCTCTCCCACTCCCCCTGCTTGTGTTCCCTCTCTCGCTATGTCTCTGTCAAATAAATACATAAAATCTTTAAAAAAATTGTGGAGCTGGAACAAACACAGGAACAGACCCCCCCAAACAAGGCAGCAGGTAGCTAACACATTAGCATCCCAACGCCTGAGGACTGAGGCTCTGCATTGTGCCCTCCTCACTTGGGCCAACTGAGTCCTATGGGATTTGTTGACAAAGTCTGAACAATGAACGGGAACTCTGTGAGGTGATACAAATAAAATGCTAAACGTTTCCTACTTACATTTCCTCTCCCTTGGAAGGACAATAGAGTCATCTCTGGTACAGGAACAGAAAACAAAACCTGTCCGTCTGACGTACACGCTGAAAGAATGCCCCGCCTGTGTGTGTGTGGTACCAAAGGGAACAGACCAACCCTTCCTCTGGCTCTCTGGCTGTCTTTTACAATAGGCTGCACGCTTACGTTCATGTCATCCTCAACATCCAAAGGGCACATACTTTTCCACATTCATTCCACATGCCACAAGGATACAAAAGAGGCTGGACCACTTCTAAACGATTTCTTTAACACATCACCAAAAGCTCTTTTTTTAAAGAACGATTCTCAAAATTGAGTGCACATTAACCCAAAGATCTTGCTAAAATAAAGCTGCTGAGCCTTATCCTCCGTTTCTGATTTAGGATGTGTCAGGTGAGGCCAGAGAATTTGCACTTTTAACAGGTTCCCAGGGGATGCTGAGGCTGTCGGTTGTAGGACTACACTCTGAGAAACACTGGAACAGAGATTCATGCTAAGGGCCCAGAGGCTTCCAAACTTTTCTGCACGTTGGAATCATCTAGAGATATGGCAAACCACTGATGCCTGGCACCATCCCAGAAATTCTGATTTCACTGGTATGGGGGGTGACCTGTGTATTAGCATTTTACAGAGCTCCCCGTGTGATTCTGAAGTACAGCAAAGTTTGGGCCCTGGAATATTAGGTATACCTCTCTCTGCCTGTCCTTGTGACTAACATCTAGCAAAATCCTGCAAAGTTTTAATGCCCTTATTCCCTCATCCTTTTGTTTCACCGACATTTGGTAAGCAAAAGTCCCAAACTTGGGTCAGTCCATTAGCTGCATTGGTAACTTCTCCATCCATGTTGCTGTGCACTTCTGGAGAAAATAATGCGCCCTCAAACGTTTCCTATTGTCATGCCACAAGGCCTGATTCAGTTCATTTATTGTCATGCTCATTTTCTCTCTCCCCTGTGAGCTCTCTTTCTTCCTCTCTCATTTCTCATAATTTTTTTTCAAGCTCTCTCAACACCTTAAAACCTATTTCAGTGGGGCTGGGGCAGGTTTGCCCTCCAAGGGACATTGACAATGTCTGGCGATAATTTGGTTGTCACAAATGGTGGCAGATATCTATGCTATGGGCACCTAGTAGGTAGAGGTCAAGGATGATGCTGAACATCATACAAGGCACAGAAAGCCCCCACGACAAGGAATTATTCAAGCAGAATATCAAAGGAGCTGTGGTTGAGAAACACTAGCATCTCCACGTCACCTTCCCCAACTCAGCAGATGACAACACTTGAACTTCATAGAGAAAAGAGAGCCTGCCACCACCCCCCCCAGCCTCACGCTCACATATCCAAACATATTCTTACCTGTTCAGTTTGGTGTCTATAGACAGGTGAGTCTACAGCTAGTGTCATGCAGGTGCTCCTCCTCCCATCTTTAATCTCTTTGATCACTTCTGGAAGATAGAAAAGTACAAAATGAGTACCCATTATTCACTGATTTATTGTTTGATTCACATGGAAAATGTTATCTACTATGTGTCAGGTATTGTGCAAGGTGCTAGGAATATAATGCTGAACAAACTAGAAAGTCTCTGTCTTAAATGATTTTCATGTCCAGTGGAAGAAACAGACATTTAATTAAATAATCCCCAAACAAATATTAATTACCAAATGTGATCAATGCTAAGCAAGCCTCTCACTGATGAACTTGACCTAGTACGAGAGGTCAGAGAAGCTTCTGTGAGATGGTGTTGGCTTCTGCTAGCATTAGGCTAGCTGGGCAGCAGGGGTGGGAATGGGGAGGAGGACCAAGCCCAGGCAGAAGAAATAGGACTCACTGAGGTCCTGAGGCCTGATGTCTAAAGCAAGTCTCACTGGAGGACATGAAAGAAGGTCAATGCTGATGGAGAACAGACGAGAGGGAAAGAGGCCCAGATGAAACAGGAGAGCAAGCCAGGGCCGGTTCTTTAATTCTTTCATTCATTCGACATGTAAGTATTGAATATTTCCTAGGATCCAGACCACCTGCTCTAGACACAGGAGATTTAGAAGTTGAGTTTTTTCTTCATCCTGGATGATACAGATCATGAAGACCAAAAGAAAACTATGTTTTGTGGTCACTGAAGAAGAGATGACTACATTGGAGGAGGGGAGTGGAAGCATGGTAGGAATAGTGAGTTTCCATTGTCACGTAGGGCACTGACACCTGGGTAAACCTGAGAAGGATGAAGGAGCAGACTCTGCCAGGAGAAACACCTTTCCCGCCAGAGGGGCCAGACAGAGCAAGAGCCCCGAGGGGAAGCACACCTGTTCAGTTCACACCTGAAGAGCAGTGAGGTGTGTGTGTGTCTGAGGCAGAATAAATGCAAGGGGAGAACAAAAGGAGGAAAGGACCAAAGGTAAGGGGAAACAGATTGACAGAGGGGATTAAAAACAGGACCCAACAATTATGCTGTCTAAACACACACACACACACCTCACTTTAAATATAATGACAGACAGGTTGCTAGTAAAAAGATGGAAAAAGATATGTCATGCAAGCGCTAATCAAAGAAAAGCAGAAGTGGCTACATTAATATTGGATAAAATAAACACTGGAACAAAAAAATTAATAGAGACAAAGAAGAACATTGTGTAATGATTAAAGGGTCAATCTACCATGAAGACATAGGAATCCTAAATGTGTGTGTACCAAACAACAGAGCTACAAAATATATGAAGTAAAAAGTATCAAACTACAAAGAGAAATAGACATACCCACAATTGTTGTTGGAAACTTCGACACCCTCTTTCAACAACTGGTAGAACAACTAGATAGAACATCACTGAGAATGTAAAATAATATCATCTACCAAGATCTTACTGACAGATATAGTCGATCTCATCTAATGGCAGCACAATACAGTCTTTTCAATTGCTCATGAAATATAAACTCAGATCAACCATATCCTGCATGATAAAACAAACCTCAGCACATTTAGAATAATTGAAATCATGTAGACTGTGTTCTCTGTCCGCAATGGGATCGAACTATAAATCAATACAAGAAAGATAAAAGGAAAATTTCCAAACGCTCAGAAACTAAAGAACATACTGCTCGATAATCCATGGGTCAAAGAAAAAGTCTCAAGGAAAATTTAAAAAATTCAAGGAATTCAATGAACATGAAAATACATGACATCACCATTTGCAGGACACAGTAAAGCGCCATTGCAAAGGAAATTTATAGTGTTCTACGCATACATTAGAAAATAAGAAAAGTCTCAATAATATAAATTCCCATGTGAAGTATCTAGAAAAAATGCAAAATAAAATCAGCAGAAGAAAAGAAATAAATATAAGAGCAGAAATGAATGAATATAAAAAACAGAAGAACAAGACAGAAAATCAATGAAACAGAGTTGGTTCTTTGAAAAGGTCAATAAAACCAACAGATCTCCAGCAAGAGGAATGAGAGAGAGAGAGAGATTTACCAATATCAGGAGTGAAACAGGAACTATCAATACAGACCCCACAGATATCAAAAGGATACCCAGGGAATACTATGAACAACTCCACATGCATAAATTTGACAGTATACATGCAATGTACTAATTCCTCAAAATCACTAATACAATTCACCCAATATGAAATAATTTGAATAGCTCTATAAATAATAAGAAAATTGAATTCGTAACTTTGAAATTCACATAAAAGAAATTTCTAGGCACAGATGATTTCACTGAAGTATTCTCCCAAATGTTTAAAAAAAAGAACTAACACCCATTCTACACAATCTCCTCTGGAAAACAGAAGAGGAAGGAATACTTCCCAGTTCACTGCATAAAGCTATTATTATTCTGATAGCAGAACTAAATGAAGACATACCACACCACTCACCCTCCTAAAAAAAAAAAAAGCAAAAAAGAATGAAAGAAAACCACAGACCAATATCCTGCATGTATATGGATGTTGAAAACCTTAATGAAATATTAACAAACAGATATATTTAGCAATATATAAAGAATTATACACCATTGTAAGTGGAGTTTAGTCCAGGGATGCAAGGTGGGTTAAATATTTGAAAATCAACCAGTGTAATCCACCATATTAATAGGTTAAAGAAGAAAATCACATGATCATATCAATCAATGCAGCAAAAGCATTTGACAAAGTTCAACAACCATTCATGGTAAAAACTCTTAGAAAACTAGGAGCTTTCTCTTTTTGATAAAAAGCAAATACAAAAAATGCTGCAGGTAACATTACACTTAAAGTTGCAAAATGGAATGCTTCACCTCCTAGGATCAGGAACACAGTGAGGTATAGCTCTCATTTCTCTTATTTAACATAATGCTGGGAGTTCTAGTCAGTGCACTAGTGTAAGAAAAGGAAATAAAATGCATACAGATGAAAAAGAAAGAAAGCCATACAGATCAGAAAGGAATATGAGAAAATAAGAGACATACAGATCAGAAAGGAAGATGGTGGATGACACCATTGTCTACATAACAAACTTTAAGAGAAATCTACAAAAACCCTCCAAGAACTAAAAAGTGAGCCCAGTAAAGTCACAGTTTTGCAGGTCAATACACAAAAATCAAATGTATTTCTATATACTAATAATAAACCCATGGACACCAAAATTAAAAATACATAACATTTACAATTGTTCAAAAAATGAAGTACTTTGGTGTGTATCTAATAACTTTTATACTGAAAACTACAAAGCACTAATGAAAGAAATAAAAAAGAAGTTCTATATAAATGAAGAGACATACAATGTCATTGGTTTGGGAGACTCAGTGTAGTGAAGATAGCAATTCTCCCCAAATGGCGTACAGATTTAACACAACTCCTACCGAAATCCTAGCAAGATTTTTTTGTAGACTTAGACAAGATTATTTTAAAAATTATATGAAAACCAAAAAGAACTAGAAGAGGTAAAACAATTTTGCTAAGGAGAAAGTAGGATGAATTACCCAATTTCAAGACTTATTACATAGCAATCAAAATCACATAGTAATCAAAATCACATGATATTGTCAGAAAGATAGATCCACAGGTCAATGGAACAGATCTGATTTTTGGCAAAGGTGCAAAGAAAATTCACTAGAGGAAAGACAGTCTTTTCAAGAAATAGGGCTTGAGCATTCTATAAGCGAAAAACAATAACAAGAACAAAACCCCTTTGACCTAAGGTATAAAAAAATTAGCTCAAAAGGAATCACACACTTCAGTTAAAATGTAAAACTATAAAGCTTTTAGAAGAAATACAGGAAATCTTTGGAACCTACAGCAAGTCAAATAGTTCTTAAATCTGACACTCAAAGTACAATCCATTAAAGAAAAAATTAATAAATTGGATTTTATCCAAATTAAAGACTTTTACTCTGTGAAAGACCAAACCAGCCAAATTGAAAATGCACGAAAGTAATAAAGAGACATTTCATCAGAGAGGATATACAAATGGACCATAAGCACATGAAAAGATGTGTAGTATCATTAGCCACGAGAGAAATGCAAGTTGAAATCACAATTAAATAAATATTGATTCACACCCATCAAAATGGCTAAAATAAAAAACCAGAGGAAACACTAAATTTTGGTGAGGATGCAGAGACATCAGATCACTCCCGCACTGCTGATGTCATGGAACGTGGTGCAGCCACTCTGGAAAAAAGTTGGCATTTCTTAAAAAAAACTAAGCATGCAACTACTGTAGGACCCAGCAAGTTCACTTCTGGGCATTCACCCGGAGAAATGAAGATGTATGTTCACACAAAGAAACCTAAGCATGAATGTTCATAGCAGCTTTACTAGTAATGGTCCCAAACTGGGAACAACCCAGAGGTCCATGGATGGGTAAATGGTTAAACAAAGTGCGGTCCATCCACACAATGGAATAGTACTTAGCACTGAAGAGAAATGAACTATGGGCACACACAACAGCCTGGATGAATCTCCGGAGAATTATGTTGACCACCCCCCCCACAAAAGAAGCCAACGGCAAAAGGTCACATTGTTTAGAATTCCATTTAGATAACGTTCTTAAAAATGACCAAATATGGATCTGGAGAAGAGCTTAGGGATCGTCAGGGGTGAGGAGAAGTGGGTATGGCCATAAAAGGGTAACATGAAGGTCTTCGTGGGGGTACCAGCGTTCTGTGTCTTGACCCCATCAGTATCAAATCCTGCTGTGATATTTGCACCGTGGTTGTGCAACGTGTTATCACCGGAGGAAACCAGGTAAAGGGTATGGGGGATCTCTCTATGTTATTCCTTATAATTGCAAGTGAATCTACCATTATCTCAAAATATAAAGTTTAATCAAAAAGTAATTAGCTCCATATTAACATAGGGCTCTGTTGGCACACCTCCTATGGGGCACCACGATTGCTAACCCCCTTCTGCCCTCCTACCCCTGCCTCTCTCCAGCAAAAAGAGAGAGCTTTACTTTGAGATGTGGCTTCTCCATGCGGATCCTACCCGCCAGCCACTTCAAGATGAGATTTTTCAGTGCATCATTTATGATTAGAGTTGGCCTTAACTTTTCTAAAAACGGAGGGGAAAATTACAGCAATGACTCAATTTATTTAGGAATTCTCGACCTCATTTTTTTTGACTTTTCATACTCAGTATCATACTGTGAGAAAATTAATTGGCAGATATTCTGAAAGAATGATGAATAAGATGATACGATATTTAAACTGTTTTTAAAGAAGATGAATACAACGGTTGATTTGTTTACAGTTGTGTTTTTGGGAAGACTGTGGGTTGTCCAGATGATGGTGCTAGAACAGTGTTGTTAAGTCGTGTGAGAGCAGGAAATTCACTCTGGGTCATTCAAAGTCAAAGGTGGATCCTTATTAATCACATTTTTAACTGTTTTTTTTCCCAGGCCAGTTTTCATTGTCACCATCTTCATCACCAGATATTTAGTCGAAAAATTCATAGTCTGCATGGCAATGCCAGAAATCCTTAAAAGGCCAGGCAATCCTATTCAAACCAGGAATTGTCGAACAAACTTCACTTATTCATGAAGCACCTGTTTAAGCTATTAAAGGGACATAATCAGTAAGAGAAGACTGTGTTAAAAGTGTCAGCTAGCCCCTCTTAGTACAACATAAATATTTTTTAAAGAGCTTATCAGAAGGGTTCATAGCCAAGAAATTTTCTCATAGGTTGTATACAGAAATTGTTTAAATTGTAACTATTCACATGGTAAGGAAATTAAACTGAATGAAAAGTAAGTTAATTTCTAGGGGTCACTAGTAGTCAAAAGAAATATACAACACCCATATTTTATATTAACCAGAGTGAAAAGCAACATGGTCAGAGACCGAAATCACACTGGATGCAGCCATGGTTCTGCTCTGGTTTATGAAAGTTGACCTTGAGGCTTTTCAAGTTGGAAAAAAAACCCCACAAAGAACAGACAACAAGTAATGGAAATAAAAGTCTTTTCCTTGCGTTCCTTTAGTTTGTAAAGTGTACTTTGTCATTTCTCACCTGGCTATGAAGTCTTCCGTCAAGCTGAAGAGTTACGAGAGAGAAGAAAGCAGAGAAACAGCTTCTCAAGAAGAGCACGTTGGGGGTGCCTGGGTGGCTCAGTCGTTAAGCGTCTGCCTTCGGCTCAGGTCATGATCCCAGAGTCCTGGGATCGAGCCCCACATCGGGCTCCCTGCTCCGCGGGAAGCCTGCTTCTCTCTCTCCCACTTACCCTGCTTGTGTTCTTTCTGGCTGTCTCTCCCTGTCAAATAAATAAATAAAATTTAAAAAAAAAAAAAAAAGAAGAGCACGTTGATTGCGTGCACTGAACCCTCTTGTAGGCGCCGAATCACAAGGACCACAGCGCCCGCAAGTGACCCTTCACAAAACACGAACTTTCCCAGCCCTCAAAACTGCAGGAAAACTGGTGTGTTTTTACATTGAATACTGAAAAATAAGTCCTCATTCCCTCGCTCTCTCTCTCTAACACACACACACACACACACACACACAGGGGATAATTCAATCACTCTTTAGGTTACCAGGGCGTCCTAAAGGCTACTGTTCCCTACTTGATAATGATCCAGAACTGATCTATAATTATCCCTTTACACTTTACAGAGCAGTTCATATATCTTAGAGACTCCACAAACGTAGTTTATTGACTGCTTTTATTTCGAGCGCATGTCTTATGCAGGCTGAAAATGCTGACCTGGTTCAGGGGTGACAGCAGAGGAGGAGTGAAGTAGATTTCTTACAACATACAGGGGCCTCTGAAGGATCACACACGTGAAAGAAGGAAGCAAAATTTAAGACACCCTCTCTGTGGAGATGACCCTAAGGCTCTACTCTAAACGTCCCTCCTGAGCTCTGGGAGAGGCTTAGCTTAAGAAAGGTGTGTGGCTGGGGGTGGGCGGGGCAGGGGGGCACCTGGGTGACTGAGTCGGTGAGTGACTTGATTTCAGCTCAGCTCGTGATCTCAGGGTTGTGAGATCGAGCCCCATGTAGGGCTCCGTGCTGGGCATGGAGCCTGCTTGAGATTCTCCCTCTGCCTCTGCCCCTCCCCATTTGTGCTGGGGTCTTTCCCTTTCTTCTAGATTGTAAGCTTCTTGAGGACAGGTATAATTTAAAATCTTATTTTCTCAAACAACCAGATCTGAGTATTTAATATAGTGGAAAGTGTATATTTATTTAATTGCAGTGAAATGAATTAAAACGGAGGTAATACTGAAGATTTTTATTTTTTATTTTCTCTAATGGTGTCCCCTTTCTCTTACTCCGCTTTCACACGTTACTTCAAAAATTGCTGCCTACCTGGTTCAAAAGCACCTCTTTTAGTTTCCATGGAAGATTGTAATGTTTGAGTATACATATATAAAGTTGGTTAGAGCTGGGTTTCCATAATATCGACAACAAATTCTCATTTGTTAACAGCATTAATTCAAACAGACTCTCCAAGGTAAACCAATAACTGATTTGAAGCTAGAACTACAAACAGAAATAAAATTGAAGTAATTGTCCAGTTTTTTCCCCACTACTGTGCTACAATTTTAATTTTTATGTATGGTAACAATTTCTACCCTTAATGCTAGAGAACAACTTTCGCAGCATGTTTTATTCTTCCTCTTAATCCACAAAAATTCATTGGGCAACTGGACACAAGGGACCAAAAATTATCTCCATCTTTGCTGTTAAGTCTACTCTAGTTGGAATCAAGACAGACTTGAAGCTTACCGTAATCCATGTTAAATTCTCTACGGATGTTTGGGTGCTCAAAGGACTGTAGTTTATGGGGGAAGGAGAATATAGATTTCTCCAGGAAAGTCAGAGGTCTTTCAGATAGGCAACATTTGGGTGGGGGGATTGGTGAATTTCTAGCTCGCCACCCAGACAAGCTCTCTGGGGAAAGGAGATGCCTGTGAAAAGGCACAGGGTGGTAGGGTGCCATTTTGAACTTGGAGACTCTGGGTCTCTAGAACGAACCCAAGGAAGACAGGAGTCGGTGGCTCTGCTAAGCTGGGACCCAAGGAAGACAGGAGTCGAGTGTCAGCAGGCTGAATGAGCCAGCTCATGGAAGGTACACACTACCGAGCCTTTGGGATTTTACGCAGGCCTCAAGGTATGGGAAGATCCCAAGCAAGGGGATGCTTCAGAATTTACTGCAGAAACAGCACTCTGTGACATTGGGGTAACAGGGCAGAAGGGTGAGAATGAATGAGCCCACATCTTAGTGGTGATCAATGAAAAGTTCATTCCCACTTACTGGTGGGTCAGTAGCGTCATCAGATAACTCCTTACTCAGGACACAAGAAGGATTTCCATCTGGGGCAAAGCTTTACAGCAGAAGAGAAGAAGTTACATCAAAGTGACATTTAGTCACGTTTTAAAGTATGGAAGCATTCAAGCACTTATCCCAGCTAGGCTATGTGGAATTCATCCCAGATGCGTGAGTGCCTATCCGTGTCCCAGACGAGGTCAGAGGAGGAAATGCCCCAACCACCTGGCTTGCAATGTTACACAGACCTCAGTCTGGAAACCCCTTTGGTCCAACCTAAATTTATTTTCCTGTAGTTTAAGCTGACTTCCTTTTTCCCATCCTTGGGGAAGGTAAGGAACAGATGGTCGTAAACCACCAGATAATGACCCTTTATAGACTAGAGACACATATTTAATCATCTCCTCCCAGACAGCATTTCCCTGAGCTGAACAACAGAAACTCCAAACCAGTTTTATTCTTGGATACGTGGTCCGAAATCTGTGCCTTTGTTTGCTTATGGTGACCGTCCAGTTTCCTCTCTTCTTGCTTAGGTGTTCATTCACAAACAGGACAAGAGTCTTCAACAAATGGATCATGGTGTCCAAGTGCACTGGAAACATTTCTCTGGGGAAACTCTATCCTGTAATAGTTGAATGTCCTTTTATGTGAGACCACTAGGATCTCCATAGACTTTTGATAAATCTGTGTGGAGCCGTTTTCCCATCCCATGTTTGTGAACTCCGAACTTTTTGACGTGGCTACGGTTGCAGGAGGACTTTGCTTCGCTTCTTGGGACCTCTCTGCCCCTTGCCATGGACTTCCGGCATTTTTCTCCTTCTTTGGTATTGCATGACAGTCCTTATTTATTTTACCTCGAGTTACAGCCAGAAATGGTTCAGATTTTCTGCATCTCCGCACTTCTAAAGCTCTGTCGGCTCCACACCCTCTGGAAAGTGTCATGGATTTCCCCTTGTACCAGGCTTCTGGGGCTCAAACTGAGGACTTCTGTGTGCACTGTTCCCCTGCCCACCTCACGCTTCCAAGCTCCTTAAAAGAAACACTGAAGGTCGAGTAATAACATTTATGGAGCACTCACTTTGGGCCACACACTGGGGAGGGCTAGGGGATAATCGTGACTCCTGCGGTCAACCCCTGCTTTCCGGGAGCTCAGAGCCCTGTAGGGGTCCGTCTGGCACATTCTTCATAGTGGCTGGATGCAGAGGAGAATTTCAGCCGCGTGAACTCCAGATGATCATCTGAGATGCGAATTATTCCTGAAGCCATCTGAGGAGCAAGGAAATGTTAATTTCCCCCATGCCATCCCTGCAAAGGGGGAAATGCAGGCTGCCTTACTAGTCTATTAACACCCCTAATTTTGAAATAAGTTAAGGTTTTTAAATACTCTCCTAAGATTGAGTTCAATAAAATATACCGAACAGGACAATTCTGGGATGAACAGTTGAAATATGCCAAGAATAAATCCAAGAGCCCCTACATAACTCCTCACCAAGTATTGGGGAAAAAAGAGTAATCCCCCTTTTCTCTTGTCCCCCCAGTCCTCACAGTCTGTCTGGATCCCTGTAGGTTCAGACATCCGAGAAGAGCCTCAAATGAGCTCTCAGAAGGGAGCGTTTTCCCTGGTCTTCCATTCACATGACCATGTTTCCTGAGTGGATAGTGAGCGCCACAACTTCCTTTCCCTGGGCCCTCACGGTGCTGCAGACTTCATGTCCGCGGCCAGGTTCACGGCCAGGCACGTGCGGGACGTCTCCTAGCCGAGCGCTTGCCCTGAGGGAAGGTGGAGTTGGGCACCAGGAGGTTTGATCGGTAACCAGGTGTCAGGGCTGAGGGGGTGCAGTCACTGAAAACAGAGCAGGTGTCTTTAATCTTGTCCTTAGTCTGTCCCACAGAATGTGAGGTGGGCAGGACAAATCTCAAGTCACAGGTGAGGCGTGGCAGGTGACTGTGGGCCATGCACCACGCCCGGGACACCTCACCTCGCCGTCTGTGGGCCCGGGCGCCCCCAGCATGACTGCGAGCTCTAGGCTGGAGCGCGGGTCTGGGGGATTCCCCGCTGACCCTGTCAAGGAGCCGGGATCTGTCCGGATTTAAGCCATCTCTTTCTTCTGGAACCAGCAGACCCAGAGAGCGGACCAGGACCCCCAGTCCAGTCACTACGACTAAGCAAGTTCCCTATTTCCTCTGGTCTGGGTGAGATGTTTATCCCCTGTAGAAGTGACTTTGGTGCTGGGCTTTTGTTCTAGAAGATCTCAGCCTGGAGTTTTGTTTGCTTGTTTGCTTCCTCATCTGCATCCTTGTTTGGGTTCCCAGCCCTGTTTCCTCCTCTGCTTGTTTGCTTGAGAGACACCCTGCCCTGTGTGGCTTCCTTCATTGCTGGCACGCACTTGGCACTGTTCACGGCCTGGGGCCCTGGAAGGGCCTGTGGGGTGGACGTGCAGAGCCGTGATCGGGGGCCTGGGGCCACCGCACCGACCTGGGGAGCACCAGCTCAGCTCCGGACAGATAGCCAGACAGAGAGATGACAAACCTCAGTTCCTGCACAAAAATAGGCCCGATTTGATTTTGCTACAACAGGCCAAGATCCTGCCTGGGCTCAGCAAAGGGAAGCGGACATTCACACCCCCCTACCGTCCTCCCTAACTCACATGCACACTCCTGGGGGGCACTTCTCACCCACATTGTTGTTGCTCTTTTGTTATTTTTCTTTCTTTTTAATACAGATCACATTTTATTAAGACAAGAATAACTTGAGGTTTTTGAAACTCTTGGCTCATCTATTCTTCCAATGCCTTTGGTATTCAGCTGAACATCTAAACGTAAATTCTTAAATAATTAATTTTCTATTATAAAAACTGTAACCTGCTCATTATAGCAATTTTGAAAAACTAGGAAAGTACAAAGAAGAAAATCACCTTTCATCCCACCACTGGAACATAATCACCAAAAGTTAATTTATATTTATATTTATATCTATATTTATATTTATATTAACATACTTCTGATTGATTTTAAGGCACAGGTATGTCTATTTGTAAAAAAAAAAAAAAAAAAGGAATAATGTTTCCATGGTTTTGTTTCAGTAGTTTACTTGTTTTAACAGTTAACATTTTAGGTATTTTTAAAAAAATATTTTATAGAGAACTTTATATAAGCTTTCACTCTGTATTTTTAATTTTAGCGTTATTTTCATATAATAAAATGGACCAGTTTCCAGTGTTCAAATATATGCACTTGTGGACCCATGACAAGCAAGATGAAAAGCACTCCCATCACTCCGGGAGGTCACTCTGTGTACCTGATCCTCCCCGGTCCCTCCGCTCTGCATCAGGTAACCACTCCTCTACTTTGTCACTATAGATTAGTCACTTCTAGAGTTTTATATAAATGGAATCATACAATATGTACCCTGTGTGTCTAGCTTCTTCCACACAACATAATTCTCTCGTGTGTTAGTAACCACGTATGATTATACTCACATAACCACCTGAAAATCTGCATTTTTCCATTTTATAAACCTACCATGAACATTTCCCACATCACTAATTATTTGCTTAAAAGTTAATTTTCAATGACTACATAGCATTTTGTTTTAGGGATATATCATAGTTTATCTCATAAATAAGATCCTTTTATTAATTGCTTTTGTTGTTTCAATAGTTTGCTTTTATAACCAAGAATGATTATTCATTCAAACCTGCACGCAGATTTGTGTACATGACCTAATTTCTGTGGGATAAATTTCTATGAAAGGATTTGCTAGGTTAAAAGGCGGGGGAATTCTCAAGGCTTTTGACATATATGGTGCCAATGTAATCTCCCACAAGCAACATACAAAAATATATGAGGGAAAACAATGTTTTGAAGCTGGAGGGGAACCTGGAGAAAAACCTGTTCAGAGGGCCTTAACCAGTGGGTGGGCGTATTCAGGGAGCTCTCTTCAAAGGCACCTGCATTTTATTCTAATTTGGTACCTATGAGGCTTAAGAGCTGTTGTTTTCTGTTTTAGGTTCTGCAGATGACTCAGTTGCACATTCCACATTAAGAATCCCTTCATTTTTTACAGATGAAGAAACTGAATCCCAGAGAGGCTAATGAAAGCCTCCTGATCCCGAAGCCCTTTCCTGTCCACTGGGGTGAACTTCCCTCCACACTGGTCACCCCTTATGTGCAAAGTGAGGCAATCAGCCACCAGCACAACTCGCTCTCCCCTCAGCAGCTGAACGGGGTGTCCCTCCCTGGTGGCCCTACACGTTCAAACAGCGCTTGAAGGTAATGAAGTTGATAAAGTGCCAGGACCACCCCAGCGGGCTCTCCACATGGAAGGGACCCCAGGAAAGGTGTGATTCAAGAATCTTCTCGGAAGGTGTGGCTGCAGTCTGATGGCGGCCTTCCCTTTCCTGGCCACCCCTCGTCCCCGACTCCATTTCTTCACATCCTGTCCTCAGGGGAGACAAAGAAGCAAGGAGGGTCTCAGGGGAGCTCAGCAGTGAGTCCTTCTACCTGTCACACCAGCACATCAGGCCGTTCTGGGCTTCCTCGGCTGGGCTGCCTCTCCCGCAGGGACAGCTTCCGTTCCCGCCCTTTCCCACGGTGGCCGCAGGGTGGTCCCTTCCCCGCGTCCGCGTGCCCAGCCGATCTCGTGGCCGCCTCTCAGCTTCTCTGAGCCCCAGCTCAGCCCAGAGCCCGGCGAGCGCCTCTCCCGCCGTGCGCATTACGGAGACCGCACTGCCTTGCTTCTTGGAGCTCCCTGGGCGTGTGACGGAGAGGGGGTCACTCCATTCCTGATGGCG